>NC_064857.1:46325649-46648149 GCF_024139225.1 Suncus etruscus
AAGAGCATACATTTTGCATTTCCAATAATAAATCTGGCTTATTCCATGGGATACGATAATGCATATAAATGTAGAGCTTGATGTTCTTCTACAGATGAGGTAAAATTAGGCACTGAAAGGCTATCAGCACATGGGTGTTAAATATGGAAGAAGAATGGATTATTAAATATTTTATAAAATATGTCCTTCTGGAAAAAAAAGCCCAAGCTCTTCCAGAGGGGTAGTGGGAGGATATTTCTCTTGAGAAATGAGATAAAACTCTCATGATGTGCAGAATAGATTCCAATTCCTTTCTAGAATTGGGAGAACTATGAAATCCGGATTGTATCTCATTTGGGCAAGTGCCTGAAGCCACACTTTTTCAGAGCCTGGCACAAAGGTATAATGCCATTTGTTTTTTAAGTAGAACCATTCCTATGGTCTAAATTGGGTTACGGAAATGGTTGGAGATTGAAGGGTTTCAAAGATCAGCAACCATAATGTATTTCCAGGTGTGAACCTGAAAGATAGGACTTTTGAAGCTGGTCCATAAAAAATCTAATTCCTTTTGATACAAAATTAAAGGTTTATCTAGCAAGTCTATTAGCACCTTAATTTTGTATTATAATTATTATTATTCTCCTTGTCCTTTCACAAGTGAATGTGAGATTTCTAGTGAGTGCACTGAACCAAATTAGCCCAAATTAAAAAGGCAAAACCTCTGACCCTGGGCAGAGAAGGAGCTCAGCGAGGGACATGGTATTCACCATCCAACAGACTATGTAAATATTAAACCCATAAATTCAGAAAAATTGGAATGACATATGGCAGAAAAGTGGCTAACTGTCCTTCAGGGTCAATGCATTTTAGTCGCCCAGCACTCTGTTGAACAGAGGAAAAAGGAAGAGCACCTATTTCTTCTAGGCCACAAGATATTTCTTGCAAGGCCAATTAGGGAGCCAGTTTTGCAAGTAGATAATAAAAACATCTGCATCTATGTCAAACATACATTTAATTTTCTTGCCATAACTCTCCAGGGCTAACAGTGCACTCTCTGCCAGTGTAAGTTTAGAGATAAAGGCCCTCAGGGGATTACCCAAGGTGTGGGGATTTATACTACCAAAGCTTCTGATCCTAGAATGATAAAAATGGCCAGACATTAAAAAAAGAGAGACTAATAGAAGCTGGGAAATGTGCTCTCCCTTCTCAAAATCCAAAAATTTAGCACAAATGGCAACTTACCAGTTGCAGCTTCTACCCTTGAGCAAGCCTGTAAAATCACTGCATGTGCCATATCACCAGACCCCAAGTGAACCAGTTTGTATCAGGGTCACTCAAGAAATAATCTAGGGCCTGGAGAGATAGCATGGAGGTCAGGCTTTTGCCTTGCATGCAGAAGGATGGTGGTTTGAATCTCAGCATCCCATATGGTCCTCAGAGCTTGCCAGGAGCCATTTCTGAGCATAGAGTCAGGAGTAACCCCTGAGCGCTGCCGGGTTTGACACAAAAACCAAAAAAAAAAAAAAAAAAAAGAAATAATCTAGACGAGGTTTAGAATGAGACACATACAGTTTAGCAGTGTTCTATCTTGTCTTTCTACCCCATTGCCTTCCAGAAGTGATGTTTTTATTAAGTACAGAGACCATCTTTGGGTGGGGCAATAAGAACAGATAACTCAAGCTATCCTTAGCCAGTCCCAGCCAGGCTTTCAAGTAAGACAATCTCTGTTTGGGGGTAAATTCAAGTTGTTAACAAACATACGAAGGTACCAGATTTGATCTTTGTGAAGGAACCAGGTTTGATCTTTGTTTGAGGTAAAATAAGGTGTAATCGAGTAGAAGCTACAGTACACCATATTTTGATTTATAGGGGCAATGGGCTGGTGTTATCATCACTGTTTTAGGGCAGGGGCCATCCAAGGCATAACTTCCTACTGTTGGGGACTGACTTGTTTGAGGCCATTTTGCTGTTCTTTCTGCCATATTCCAGCTTTTCACCTAAAAGCTATTTTGCAGTCTTGCTGTAAGTTTTTGAGCTATAGAGAAAGGAATGTGCAGCTGTAGATATAATTAGCTCTAGCCCGGAGGAGAGCAAAAGCTGCCTGGTACCGTTATCAGAAACTAGGCCTCACTCCTTAAGACCACATTTCGGAGTGAACTAGGCTATTATCAATAAGTGTATGCTACATTGTCTGTTCAAGATCACTGAGGCAGGCACATCTTGCACCACCTCCTGATAGTCAAGCAATTAGGAATGCAGCTAGAAGGACACTAGAAATTTCCATGGAAACAGCACGTTCATCATAGCTTGAAGGTCATCCAGCCCCCCTAGCCCACTGCCCACTTCCTTATTTAGAGAATGCCTAACTTTCTTTGTTCCTTGAAACCTGAAATATATCCTTGCCTTGTATGGGCCTTCGCGCCCAAAGTATGACTGACATCACCTTTGTACTGCCCCCTTCTCCTTCACTATATAAGAAGGAACTGTAGCCAATAAAGGTACCCTTGAACAGTGAGACGCTGCCTTGGGTCTTTATTATTAACCTCTCTCAGATTTTTTACAGGTGTGGTTGCTCTTCTACTCAGCAAAATAGGAGTGCGGTCGTCTGAGAAGCCTTCCCAGCTAATTCCTGCTGGCCGGGCCCCCCTGGGGGGCTTCAGGACACCGCATCCTACAGTAGTAAGTTGCAGTGATTTTAGTGATTGTTGGCCCAGGCTAAGTAGGGGAACCACAGATGGAAGTGTCCCCTTATTCTATGGAGCCTGTGGCTGGCTATTAGCATGTTTCCTGAACTAGTTGATTAGATTTTGATCTCAAGGAGGCAAGACCAGGAGGAATCCTACAATCTCTGCAGAAATCAGCTAAAGCATCTTCCCTAAACTCATGAGCCTATTGTTACCTCTTCTCCAGTTCTCAAGACATGATAATCAAATGAATATCAGTATTTTTCCCAATATACTTGCTGAGATACTTTTACCACATCTTGGACAAGGTCTGGGTAGTTTCCTTAAAGGGAGGTATTGTGGGAGGTTCTGTATCTTCTAGAAGGATAGCCGGATCCTTTCCAATTCTCCAGAGCCTGTCTCCATAGTGAATAAATAGGCTGTCATGACATTGACACGAGCCTTATGCTAACAGGATCAACCATTTGACAAGCCCATAGAAACCTCATTACATCCTCCTTTTCTCTAATATGATGCAAGATCACCTGACAGTCCATATTGGCATTTTCAAAAGTTAATGTTTTTATCAATTGTTGCTTTGCTTCTTTATCTCTAACTTGTCTCTAAACAGTATCCATCACTTTACCCAGGAAGTCTGCACATGGCTCTGAAGTACCTTGAAAAAAATCTTTATAAAGCTACCTTGTAAAAATATACCTTTGTAAAGCTATCTATATTACTCTTTTATTGTAATAATTTTTATTGTGACCAAAGTGAATTATGAATTTTTCACAGTAATATTTAAGGCACAGAGTGACAATGAATCAGGGCCATTTCCTCCACCAGTGTTGTCCTCCCTCCACCCTGTTCCCAGTATGTATCCATACCTCATTTTCTCCCTGAACTGCTAGTGCAACTGGTCCTCTCTGTGTATAGCTTGTTGTTTATTGGTATTGATTTTGTTGTTAACTTTGGCTTTGGAGTTTAAGTCTGATTATTTTTTATTTCCACTCAATGTTCATATGACTGTTTTGTCCTGGTATCATCAATTTTATCCCTCAATTTATGAGGCAGAACAAGATAATTCAAGTTATGTGGTTCTGTTGGGGGAAAAAACTGTTCTAGAGGCTATAGATATCAATTTAAATAAAGAAAGGGAAAAGGAAAAACATAACAACAACAACAAAAAACAGCAACTACAAAAAAATTACAGAGCAACAGAAAGAAACAACAACAACAAAAATAAAATAACCATATGAACAGAAAAAAAATGAAGAAAGCTGTTTTTTCTGCCCAAGACAGCCAAGAAGATGCCATCGAAGACAATCTCCAGGGCTCAAATCCATAAAGGCCCCACCCAATAAGGTGGAGCCGGAGGAGTACGGCTGCTCTGATCTGCTCTGCAGCTGCACTCCACTTCCAAACCAAGAACCCCAGCACAGCACATAGTAAAAACCATTATAAAGTGTTGCAATGGCAAAACAATTCATGACAACATCACCCATATAGAATGAAGATGACCTGAAAAGCCTCTCAGATAAGGAGTTTAGAGTATTAATATAAAGCATGCTCAAAGAACTCAAAGCAAGCATAGATTGAGCTGAACAGACCACAATGATAGAACTCGGAAAAATCCAAACTCAAACAACAGATCTGCAAAACTCAGTAGATAAAATGAAAACCTCAATGGAAAGCCTTTCCAAGGGAGTAACAGCAACTGAGGACAGAGTCAGTGAGCCAGAGGATGAGATACAGAACAACTCCATAGAGCAAAAGAGATTGGAAAAGAACCTTAAAGCAAATGATCAGACAATGAATAAACTACTCAAAAAGTGTGAACTGATGAAAATAGAAGTCTTTGATATACTCAACAGAAACAACATAGGAATCATTGGAGTCCCAGAGACTCAGAAAGAGAATATTAAGAGGAAGGGTTTGGAGGAATTTGGAGGAAGTGTGAGAAGAAGAGGAAGGGTTCTAAGAAAGATAAGAGGAAGAAGAAGAGGAAAAAAGAAAGAAGGGGAATAAGAATAAAAAGAAAAAGGAAGAAGAGGAAGAAGAAAAGGAGGAAAAGGGAAATAAATAAAAAATGAAAAAGAGGGTAAAAAGATGAGAAAGAAGAGCAAGGAGAAGAAAAAGAAAGAGGAAGAAGAAAAGGAGGAAGAGAAAGAAGAAAAAGAAGAGAAAGAGGAAGAAGGAAGAGAATAAAAAGAAGATAAGAAAAGAGGAAGAAGAGGAAGAAGAAAATGAAGAAGAGGAAGAGAAAGAAAAAGAAGAGGAAGAAGTAGAAGAGGAGGAGGAAGAATAAAGGAAAGAAGACAAAGAAGAGAAAAAAAGGAAAATGTACTGAAGATTTCTTTTTAAGTTCTTTTCTTATAATAGTGTCTTTTTAAGCACCATGATTATAAATATGTCTGTAGTTTCAGGCATAAACATAAGTTTCAGTTAAAAATTAAAAAATTTTAAAAAGAAGAAAAATAAAATAAAAAGAGGAAAAATTAAAAGAAAAAAAAGGAAATAAAAGAGAAAAGGAAGCAAGGTTTTTGTTTGTTTGTTTGTTTTTGCATAGGCATAGTAAGTATTGGCAAAATTAAAAAGGGAATTCCCTTGGCCTATGAGATGCAGGGTTTATCTGCCTAGAAGCATACTGTCATGGGACAACTACAGGCTCCATACATGCTCATTATCGAACCCCAAAGTCTTTTTATGGTGCCAGGAAACTTTCCGCTTAGTTGTGGATGATAAAATCAGGCCTCTGTAAAGCTATCTATCTATAACATTCTTATTCCAAACACACAGAGCCACATCAAGGGCTAGCGTGAGGTAAAGTTGCTGCCTATAAAGCTCCTCCCCTAAAAGAAGTTCATAACTTACTGAATCTCTGAAATCATCCTTCTAGATGACTTAGAATGTGAAATTTGGTTTTTACTTCATTACTGAATTACATTCTCCACTGTATATAGTGTGAGGGGTTCATGCAGGACTTAGCAATAGTGTAAAATTCCTGAGATGTCCAAACCCCACAATTCAATACAAAAGCTTAAATCAACCCATACTTTGAACAGGCTTTTGTGAATCTACTGAGCAAGGCCAAGTTCAAGCCCATATAGGATGGGGGTTGATTATCCTTCTGTTGGTGGGGTTAGAGGAGCTGCATCTCAAGCACTCCATTTCAGGGTGTGTTGTGGAAGGGGTGATATGCAGTCCTACAGAGCTGCTTTAGGACTCAGAGTCCACAGAGGTGGTATAACCAGCTCATCTTCAGCATTCCTTTCCTCTGCTTTATTAATCTCAGCAGATGTTGTTTTCTTTTGTTTAATGCCAGTGGGAAGTGGCAAATTATTGGCCTTAGGATAGCTTTTAGTTTGAGTATATGTCATCACTGGGAAGGTGTTTTTACTTTACGATGTGAAAGATGTTTCAGAAAGTTGGCCTGTAAAAACCCATAATATCCATACATAAAAAATGATCAGAGTAATATAAAGCCTACAAAGAGTAACACAAACTGCCTAGTATACATATTACCACTCCTGTAAATGACATGGTAAAAAATGGGAAATAAAGGTAGTAAGGGATGTAAAGAGAGACCATGGTCCCTGTTTCCAACAATGCCAGGACTCTACTATAACCTTGATCCAAAGGGAAATTAAAACCCTTATCCAATGGGGAACTATTCACCTAAGTAGCCACTTGGTCCACCCAGAAATTATCTCAGCCCCTATTGATGAGGAGGTCCCTGTTCGAGTGCCAGATGAAGGTAATTCCTCACATCCCAATCCTGAAAAGATTGGTGACATAAGTCTGGAAATTAAGCTGCTGTAGAAAATAATTCACAACAAGCTAGGGATATGGAACAGGTAAGGAAATCATTTCACCATATAAGCAGCAACAGACATCTGCCTGAGACAGTCTTTATTGGGAAGAATAGGATCACAACCATGGATGGAGAAAAGGTTGGGGAGGAGAGACTATCCAGAGGTTTTCTCATGCCCAGGTGGGACAAACATATGCAAAAGAGGAAGCTATCCCTGACCTAGGGTGAAAATCAATTAATCCAATAGTTTTATATGTATGTATTTCTATGGATCAATTTTCTCAAATGTACAATAAGAAATACACATAATTTCGAAGGAAAATATGATGAATGAATGTGAATACATATTACATATACAATATATTAGAAAGAATACTTCCTCCAAATATGACACACTTTAATTCTTATAAAATCCAGGTAAGTTATTTTAGATAACACAAAAACTTGGCAGGTCTAGATATTTTTTTCTTTCTTCTTCCTTTTCATTTTTCATTTTTGGTGTTGAGCCAAACCCAGTATTTCTCAGAGATTACTCCTATATTTTCAATCAATAATTACTCCTGGCCTGTGCAGGGAACAATATGGGATTCGAGATAACTAACCTGGATCAGCCATATGTGAGGCAAATTCTCAACCTGCAAGAATATGCTATTGCCCCACCATTGTATAAAGCTTTCTAATGTATCTACCATGACATATATGATTAAAATTATTAAAATAGAGAATCTATAATGTTATATCATAATGTATTAAGATGATTAAAGCAGCTGTCAGAAAAACAAAGTATAGATGCATGGCTTGTGAGCCAAGGAATATAGGCAGCTTTTCAAGGTAAAATAAAAAACTGATTCTCTTCTAGAACACAACATAATGACAATCCTTAATCTAGAGTTTAACCTAGTAAGACACATACAAAGTGTAGAAATAAATATTTGTTGTTTGTACTATCTGAATTTATGGATATTTAATTCAGCATCAATATAAAACTAAAACCCAAAATTAATAGAATTAAAAAGTTAGAAAATGGGAAACATCAATTAGTAATGAATCCTAAAAATAGAAATGAGATGTTAGTCAAGAATAAATAAATCTGGGGCTGGAGCAGTGGCACAGAGTAAGGCATTTGCCTTGCATGCATCTGACCTAGGATGGACCATGAAGATTCTGATTAATCATGTTTTAGCATAAAATGATATATGCATGAAAATATTAAAAGTATTATAAAGCCTCAATACCTCAAAAATGATTAAAACATTTCAGAAAATTTTTAGCAAGACTGTCACCATTTTGCAGAATATAATAGAATCTGCACTCAACAGACCAAGGCTTGTTTCAAATCACCTGTTTACTATCCTTTAGAAATTACTTTACTATATGGTGCCTTGGGTTCTCAGCACTAAATGAAGATAATGATGAAGGTCTAGTTGGGCTGGTCTATGAATGTGCACTCCTGTAATCACATAATCATCAAAATATTTTTTTGGACTTTCAGCTTTTCAAACCTGAGTATTTTGTATACCTCATTTCTGGCATTGTTAGAACTTGAGTTTTCTTCATTATGTCTGAATGCTGGAAAAGTAGTATTGAATCAAAAAAGAAGGAAAAGACTCATGCTTGTAAGAAAATGGAACTTTTTGGATTGTTTAGACAAAAGGCATTTGAGCTGCCTCAGAATAAAACAGATTTATATTTATGCCTAAATTAGTTCTCCATTGTGTGGCAATGTTGACACAAATAGTTCTCATTTATGGTTTATCTACAAAGATAAACCAGCTAGTATTCTCTTTCTGACCTTCATATTTTATTATGGTTATTTTGTCTCAGCAGAACTGGTGTTCAGAAATGAAATAAATAACACATTCAAAGTCACACAATGTGTAAGACTTCTTTAGAATAGAGTCCGAAGTTGCATTTTGGAGAAGGGTAAGCACATATATTTCCATAACCATCTTTGTCCCAGATTCATAGCTAACTTTGTCCTAAGTTCTTTATCAAATAATGAGAAAATGTTGAATCTCTGGTGATTCATTCTTGAGTTCGTATTAGACTTGTCCTTGAATTCCTGGTACCTCTCTTTTCAGTGATCCACTAATACTTTGGCCTGTAATTCTGCAGCTTAATGGTTTTCCTGGTTCCTGAGGTGGATCTTTTGTGTCAAAGGTTTCCATGCCTTCAGACTGGATTTGGGGTTACTACTTTCTACCTATAACATTGCCCCTCTTAAAAATTTTACCTCCTTAAGTATAAATGAAAATGCATCTTTTGTGAGTTCTTCATGTTGACAAAAGAGAGCAAACCCTGCCTATGTAAAAGTGTAAATTCATACTAATTTAGCATTAATGACCTCAGACAAGGACTTATTGGGCAACAGGATTGTCAGTCTGAGCATATGAAAGAGAAAACATAATTAGAACTTCTGGTGGAGAATAAACCTTCTTGAAAGGGAAGAGCAGTTTTAAGGGGTACCAGCTAACTCAGGTACTTTGGTGTTCTTTTTCATACTGGTATATCTGTTACAAAAAAAAATTGGGGCCAGAGATATAGTTCAGCAGGTAGAGGCACTTGCCTTGTACATAGCCAACTTGAGTTCAATCCAGGCAATTCACATACTCTGCCATGCAAAGTAAGAAGTGGCCCCTGAGTAAAAAATATTTAGTACTCAATAAATGAATGAAATGTCTTATATATTTTCTTTTTCTATTCCCAGCTCTACTATTGTATTTGGATACAAGATCTGAATTATTAAAATATCAAGGTTTTATAACTTTTAGTGAACAAATCATAACTTGGTGAAGCATTCTTGCTATTTACAAGCCTCCTATAAAAAGAATTTTCTGGGCCCGGAGAGATAGCACAGTGGCGTTTGCCTTGCAAGCAGCCGATCCAGGACCAAAGGTGGTTGGTTCGAATCCCAGTGTCCCATATGGTCCCCCGTGCCTGCCAGGAGCTATTTCTGAGCAGACAGCCAGGAGTAACCCCTGAGCACTGCCGGGTGTGACCCAAAAACCAAAAAAAAAAGAAAAGAATTTTCCACAGCCTTGAAAACATTTTCAGTTAGGGATAGATCTAGTCTATGTAAGTCTATGTAAGTGTTGTTATATTATTATGTCCAGAAATCCGGATCCAACACCCAAAATTGCACCAAGAAAACAGACAGTAATGTAAATACAAGGAAGTTTATTCCAACATGCTGAGGTCCAACATTTCCTAAGAAATGAGGATTCAATTCTCACACGCTAAATTTATAGAGTATCTAGGGCTCAAGGGATCCCTGCCTTTGGGTATTGATCTTTTAAACTTATCGGTCCTTAGTATAAGGTTGGGCTAATATTGGCTGTAGTTCAAATGTAGCATCAGACAACCAGTTATGGTGGGCTGTCAGCTCAGTGTGGGGTGATCAGGCATCTCTAGATCCAGGGTACAGTGTTATCTGGCCATCTGTCAGCTGCTGTATAGCTGATATATATTTGACCAGGAGGTCAGTTCCTGGAATATTCCCATTGGGTCTTGTTCCAGGAACTGGCTTCTCTTCTGGGCCTAGTCTTTTTACCTTAAAACTGCAACCTGTCATGGCTGCACTTAGGTGTACAGCAAAGCTAATTTATAGTTAATTACTAAACCAAACCTTGGATTCTTACTATGTGAGTATGTATTCGGGTACCTGTTTTCCAGTATGAAAAACAGATGACTTTTCTGACTCTGCTTCACAGAGGACAAAATAATCATTTCACACATTTATTAAAGACTATGTTGCCATTGCCAGAGAGATAATAGAGGAGTTAGGTTTGTAGCTTTGTACTTATCCCCCGCCCCTTATTTTAAATCCCTAGAATTTAATATGTTTCTCCCCAATCATCACCAAGTGTGATTCCTGTGGATAGAGTCAGGAGTAAACCCTGAGGACCATACGGTATGGTTCAAAAGCAAAACAGACAAATTACACTTAAATTGCTCTTGAATAATCCACAACACTTTAATGTATAAAATTATTATTATAACATTACACTCAGACTTAAAAAATAAAGAACTCTCAGTTATAGGTCATCAAAAAATGATATATAAGGGAAATAATATATATTCTCTATTTCTTTTACTTTCTTAAATTTCTTTCTTCATAAATATCTATAGGAAAGTTTTAGAATAAGTGAAATAAATTGGGGGAAATTGCAACAACTGTTATTATGCACATTATTTTTCTTATAAACGAAGGACTCCAAATTAGATTCATATTATTTTCCTACTTCACAGCTGTTATAGGAAATTGATCAGATACTTTTAATTCAGATGCAAGTTATCTTTTCAATGTAATTTGAAGATTTGTGATTAACAAGAAACACGAATGATTCTAATGCAATTTAAATGTCTGATTTTCTCAGCTCAAATAAGTAATGCTACTTTCCATTTTGTAAAATTTTTTAAAATAGGAAAAAGGTTTCAACTTCAATTTTAATTAAAGTTACTATTCTTCTGCCTTATGACTTTCTACCTCATATTTCCTTTGGAGTCAGTTGGAGGTATTTGACTATGATCAGAAGTTTGAATAAATTACAACTGTGTAGATTTTTATTACATGTAACCCTTTTGTGTAGAGGCTATTACAAACTACATTATAAAGAAAAGATTTCAGGAACGCTTCTTTTTTATATATTTTAGTTAAACACCTTGATTACACACATGATTGTGTTTGGGTTTCAGTCATGTAAAGAATACCACCCATTACCAGTGCAACATTCCCATCACCAATGTCCCAAATCTCCCTTCTCCCCACCCAACCCCAGCCTGTACTCTAGACAGGCTTTCTATAACCCTCATACGTTCTCATTATTAGGATAGTTCAAAAGGTAGTCATTTTTCTAACTAAACTCATCCCTGTTTGTGGTGAGCTTCACAAGGTAAGCTGTAACTTCTAGCCCTTCTCTTTTATGTGTCTGAAAATTATTATTGCAAGAATGTCTTTCCGGGGCCGGGCGGTGGCGCTAAAGGTAAGGTGCCTGCCTTGCCTGCGCTAGCCTTGGACGGACCGTGGTTCGATCCCCCGGTGTCCCATATGGTTCCCCAAGCCAGGAGCAACTTCTGAGCACATAGCCAGGAGTAACCCCTGAGCATTACCGGGTGTGGCCCAAAAACCAAAAAAAAAAAAAAAAAGAATGTCTTTCCTTTTTTCTTAAACCGCATAGATGAGTGAGAACATTCTCTCTCTCTCTCTCTCTCTCTCTCTCTCTCTCTCTCTCTCTCTCTCTCTCTCTGACTTATTTCACTCAGCATATTAGATTCCATGTACATCCATGTATAGGAAAATTTCACGACTTCATCTCTCCTGACAGCTGCATAATATTCCATTGTGTATATGTACCACAGTTTCTTTAGCCATTGGTCTGTTGAAGGGCATGTTGGTTGTTTCCAGAGTCTTGCTATGGTAAATAGTGCTGCAATGAATATAGATGTAAGGAAGGGATTTTTGTATTGTATTTTTGTCTTGCTAGGGTATTCCTAGGAGTGGTATAGATGGATCGTATGGGAGCTATATTTCCAAGGTTTGGAGGAATCTCCATATTGCTTTCCATAAAGGTTGAACTAGAAGGCATTCAGGAATGCTTCACCCATATTGTCTATACCTTCTGACATCATGACAGTGAATTATATTATATTGCACTATAATTATTTCAGGTCAACATCATGCCCTGAAAATGCAGTTTCTATTGCAGAATTCTAAAGAAATGTTTGGGTAAAAATAAAATGTTAAGTAAATTCTGCTACCTGTAGTATTTTGTGCATCTGACCATTTATTTAAATACCTGTATTTTCTTTGATTCTATGTCTTATAAATATTTACTTTTATATCTATTCTTTATTTTTGATTATATATTCTTTTATTACAAATAAAGACACAAATATTTGTTTAACTCTGTTTAGGAAAGTTCAGAATTAAGTTTTTGTCATAAAGTAAATGTTGATTTGTACTGGGGACAGTAATAAAAATCAGAGTTATGATAAAGAGAGGACTTTCTTAATATATCTAACAATAACCCCTGAACAACAACGCTTCTAATTAATATCCATCTTCAAACACTGTACTTAATCACCATAGATATGGATAATAAACATATATCCAAAAGCTAAAAATAAAATTTTCTACAACTTTTAAAAAAAAGGACAATGGGGATCGGAGAGATAGCACAGTGGCGTTTGCCTTACAAGCAGCCGATCCAGAACCTAAGGTGGTTGGTTTGAATCCCGGCATCCCGTATGGTCCCCCATGCCTGCCAGGAATGATTTCTGAGCAGATAGCCAGGAGTAACCCCTGAGCACCACCGGGTGTGGCCCAAAAAACAAAACAAAACAAAAAAAAGGACAATGACATAAAACATAACTCTCCAGTGAGTTAAATCACAAGATGATTTTGTAAAAATGTCTTTCCCAATAACAGAGTCACTGGTCACTGACTTTATATCTTCCTCTCTTTCTTATTACTGTCTTGAGATTTATGAGGCATAATCTAAGAGCTTAAAATGCCAAAAAATCACATGGATGAAGGTATCATTGGGCTACAGCACAAACCAAGTTGTTTCCAGTTTCTCATTTTATGAAAGATGTGTAATCCATGATCTAGCCATCACATTGAGTTTAGCTTGCAATTTGTATTAACATACCCTAACTTTCATATATGCTTTATTTCAAAATTAAGCTAAAAACAACTTTTTTAGTCAAATATGTCCCTGTTCCTTGTAAGAACACTAATCTCTCCCTAACAATTTTTTTGTTGATAGTTTACTTATGAATACTTATATAAGTAAATATTTATAAGCATATACTTACATTAATTGAATATTCATGAACTAATATTTATTTTAGTAATTATATAAAATATATACATTTATTTACAATTACGTATCTCAAGGTAGAAGGATGTTATTTTTTGTATCTTTTAGTATACTGGGAGTGTTTATACCTACATGCTTCAATGTTTATTCCTGGTTGTTTGCACAAGGATTGCTCCTATCAGTGCTCTAGGGACCACATGTAGTGTTAGGGATTATATCAGGGTTTCCTGCTTTATTCCTCTGTTATCTTTTTGGTTCCTATTTCTGCATCTTTTATAGTAAAATTCAGAAAATATTTAATATAAAATCAGATAATAAAATTTTAGGATTGTAGAGCATATGGTGTCTGTAACAACTACTCAATTTACATTATAGCAAATTGAAAGTAATCATAAACAGTATGTGAATAGCTATATCCCTATAAAACCTTATTTACAATAACATATGGCAGATAAAATTTGGCCTATGAACAATAACTTCTCAACAATTGCTAATCCTTGTATTAAACTACTTGAGTATTATTTTAAAAACATTGAATTAAGTAAAAAATGTGTAAAGAGCAGCATTAAAGACCATATGCTTCTTTAGCTTTATTGGTTTTTTTTCGGGGAGTAAAAGGTACACCAAGCAATACTGGGTTACCCATAGCACTGCTTCAGGAATAACTCTTGGTGGTGCTTGGGTGATTATATACGATTTAGGGGATAGAAACCAGGTTGGTTGTGTGCAAGGCAAATGTTCCACTCACTGATCTATATCAGTCTGACTCCTGCTTTGTAGTTTTATTCATATGAGTGCTACATATTAATAATGGAATAAGTATATATAAAATATAAGAAATAAAAAAATCAATAGTAATAGTTTCAAAATATCGGTTTACAAACTATTTGGAGGTCATAAGACAAATTTAGGAGTTAGGAAATTAACATTAATTAACATAAAATTCATACAATAATTGATGTGTACGTTTAGAAATAATATTTCTTGAATAATTTTTATTTCAACAAAAAGACCCTTCTAGACTTACAAAAACAAAGCAAATCTTTAAGCAGAGCATGGTAGCAATATATTCTATAGTAGGCTGGCCTACTGTAGAATGGTCCATATGTACATAGTTTTAAAAATATCCTCAACATAATTAAAGTCTAAAATGAAAACAAATAGATCAATTTGAAAAGTATATAAAAAGTGAAAAATGTTTATCTAAAATTTCGCATATTTATT
The DNA here is from genome assembly GCF_024139225.1 of Suncus etruscus. Taxonomy (NCBI): domain Eukaryota; kingdom Metazoa; phylum Chordata; class Mammalia; order Eulipotyphla; family Soricidae; genus Suncus; species Suncus etruscus. The sequence continues at coordinate 46,340,151 of NC_064857.1, forward strand.
CTTATTATCATTCTATAGCATTTTGAAAAAAAAAGAAGCTGATCAAATAGCCCGAAATTTAGTGATTGCCATAGGAAGGTTAGAGCACAAATTATATTTAAAAGTATTGTCTTTAGTGGTAGATAGATTTTAATATACATTTATCTAAGAACACATAATGTTCACAAGAATAAACTATAATTTAAACTATGAAATATGAGTGAATAATTTAGGCTATGTAAGTCTAATCAATTTTACTAAATTTACAAATGCAGATCTCTAGGAAGGTCTTCATATTTTAATATTGACAGGTAAAGCATGAGAACAAGAGAATATGAAAAATATCTGCATCTAACTCTCAATTTGGTTTTGACTCAAATTTGTTCTTTAAAGACTTTTAAAATAATAATTAAAAAATTCTTGTCAAATAAAATAATTTAGGTAATATGTCAGTAATGAAGTTAGAGAAATGTGGTTAAAGGTGCTTTGATTACTATACAATCAAAATATTTCACTTCAAACATGTAACCTACAAGTTCTATGACATAAGAAAGTTGCCATTACTTAGCTAATGTGAAATTTCCTCATCAATGGCCAAGATCATGAATTATATCTATTTCTATAATGCATGTAGAACTATTTTATAAATCACTATAACATTTCTATTACTAATGACAAAACTTTCTTATAGTGAGTCTAAAAGCATTCAAACAATTTGATACATCATTACTATTTCCAAATATAAAAAGAATCAATTTTATTTATTTTATTTTGTTTATTTGGGCCACACCCATTTGATACTCAGAGGTTACTTCTGGCTAAGCGCTCAGAAATTGCCCCTGGCTTGGGGGGACCATATGGGACGTGGGGGGATCAAACCGCAGTTCTTCCTTGGCTAGCGCTTGCAAGGCAGACACCTTGCCTCTAGCGCCACCTCACCAGTCCCTAGAATCAATTTTATTAAACATGATAATATCAGTAATATTTTTCAAGTAATATACAGACACACTGACTGCCTATTCATTTAAAGAAAAATGTAGGCATTAGCAACTAATTTTGGTTGTAAAACTAGTGATTCAACATATATCCATAATATACTTTGTGAAGTGTTAATCAAAATTTAGTACCTTGTCAAGAACTGCCTCCTTTTAAGAAATTTATTGCTTAGTTTTACACTAGTTGTATAATATCAGCAATAAATTTAAGAGTAATATTATAATATTTTTCAGTTGATTAAACAAAAATCATGGATTCAAATTAAATGTTAGTGATTATATTTTATTGCTGATCTATGGTACATAAATTATGTAGGATATATTTAAAATGGCTTAAATGTTAAGAAAATTAAGGAAGAATTAATTCACAATCTATATATGCCTGTTTAAATTTTAAATAGATTTCTCTGAATTATAGACATAAATAAGTAAAAAAAGCTCAAGAAAACAAATGATCTTTCTTTTTTTTTACAGAAAGAAATATCAATTTAAATATCTAGTGAGCACTATAGCAATAAAGACAAGCACCATACAATAGTCTCGGTTCTGAAATCAAATCATGCCACAGTGCAAAAAGAAAGAGAAAGATAAGATAAATAAAATAAAATTGGAGACATCAACTTCAATATCTACACCAAAATAAAGACGTCAAAAAATCGATCCATCAATAAATAAATATGTGGAAAAATATTATTTTGTGCTTTTTTTTTGTTTTATTTTTCTTTTCCCCCCCTGAATAGGCACAGTAACTATTGGGGATATTGGGGATACAGGGTTTCTCCACAGTTTTTTTTTTAACAGAGAATGAAATATTTTTTATTTATTTACTTTATTTTTAATATCTTTATTTAAACTCCGTGATTACAAATATTATTGTAGTTGGGTTTCAGTCATGTAAAGAACACCCCCCTTCACCAGTGTCCCAAATCTTCCTCTTCCCTATCCTACCCCCGCCTATACTCGAGACAGGCTAGTCTTGGAAGTTTTAGGGACTCACATTTTAATTCTGTCAAGTCCCTGTTCTATGCTGAAAGTTTCAAAGATGCTTAGGATGCTGAAAATTTCTGAGACAGTAAAGAGAGGAGAGTAAGGAATAGCATTGTTACTGCCATCACCATTCTTATTACTACTGTTTTTTGCTACTGAGTACTGTAATAGCCACCTTTAGTGTTATTAATGCTATAACAATTAAATGTTCTTATCTATACTAATACTCTTTGCAATGTTATTAATCCTCCTGCCTCTAATACCACTCCTCCTGCTGTAGTTATTTCTATGACTGCTGCTGCCACTATTTCTAGGCTAACTACTATAGCAGTCACTTTCTTTTTTTTTCTTTTTTATTGTAAGAATTTATTCAAGAGACAAAATTGATTAGCATAATGAGGTAAACTAACATAACATAATATAGTGACATAACATAACATATAATATAATTGATATAATAATAATATATGTAAGTCAAAGAAAGTTTCTGATTAAAAACACATTTTTTTCCATAATGGCTTACATATCTTTCACAGTAGTATTTTAGGTACATATTAACATTGAGTCAGGGGAATACCCATCACCAAATTTGTCCTCCCCCCATTCCAGTTCCCTTTCTACAACCCATATACCCCACCATCACCCCCCGGGCTGCTAGAGTAGGTGAACCCCTCTTTGTCTGGCTTACTGTTAGTGATCACATATCTGTTTGGTCCTGGAACCCTCCATTGTTTTCCCCTCTATTTAAGAGGCAGAGCTAGAAAAATCGAGGTATGTGGTTTTGAAAACAAATGATCTTAATGAGAACAAATTAATGCATTAATAGTTCCTGTCATATACCTAAAATTCAATAATTGCTAAAGGTTTTGCATTTGTTTCTTCTTGTTTTCAGAATCACAACAAACATGGGACCAGAGAGTGGGTAGGGTGCTTACTATGCATGCAGTTGACTTGGAGTTGGTGTCCACATATGGTCAGAGAATTAATAATTATAACAAACAAGAACTGGGTAGGTAGTATTGGTATTTTGTTTTCACTCTACCCAACTTTGATTCCCAGTAGAATACAGCTGGGCGAAACCCTGAAGGACCCTATCCAAAATTAGGATGATTCTGAGGATCCTCCACAGAGTAGGGCCATACCAACTTAATGTCCTTTGTTCCTAGCATTGAAATACCAGCCTGATTGACTGAGCATCAGAGGGAAGGGTATCTGAGTTCTCTGACCACTACATAAATGAAAACCACCAACAGCAAAATAATCATATAAAGCACAGTGCTTTAAAATAGCACACATACAAAGCACATATTGAAACAATGCTGTGTTGTCAAAAATTGGGGCATGGACAAAAATCTCTTTCTTCTGTAGACTTCCATAATAAGTTTGTTACTTATATTTACAAGCTTCTGAAAAATAGCAATATGGGGCCAGAGTGATAGGATAGCTGGGAAAGTCTTTTCTTATATATGGTTAACCCAGGGTTGATTCCTTAGTAGCCCAAATGTGCAACCCATATACTCAGGTGATTCCTGAGTGTAGACCCAGGAGTAAGTAATGAACAATACTAGATGTGGCTCTTAAACAAAAGAATAAAATATGAGTTAATGTTTTCCTCCCTTTACTTTCATACCAATAACTATAACTTCAGTCTCAGAAAGCTGATTCTATTTTACATCATTATTTATTTAACCATTTTTACTTTCCATAACAATCTTTGACATATTCCAGTCCAAAATAATATTCCTCACTTAATAGTAACATTTTATAAGTATTTTTTGCCATATGTGGTAAAATATTGATAGGCTCTAGGTAATTAGAAGTGTACATTTCATGTTATAAGGAAGAAGGTCATGATTTTACCTACATAGATATAAACAAGATTAAAATTTAAATTACTACAGGTCTTGGTATAGCAAGTCACTTTTATTTTTCTTATATTTTATTAATCTTACACTTCTTGTATATGGTTGAATGGTTGAAAAAGTTAACATTTTTGACAAAGAAAACAAATACAAAATGACTGAATAAACTTGCATTTTGAGAAACAATGAAGACAAAAGATATATTTCTAAAATAAAAATTATTGTATAAACTTTCTGCTCCTTAAACATGCTTACAATTCTTATAATTCAGTGATTGGGTTAAAAATGGGAGTAAAGGAGCTGGAGAGATAGCATGAAGGTAAGGCATTTGCCTTTCATGCAGGTCATTGGTTCGAATCTCAGCATACCATATGGTCCCCTGAGCCTGCCAGGAGTGATTTCTGAGTGCAGACCAGGAGTAAACCCTGAGCGCTGCTGAGTGTGACACAAAAACCAAAAAAAAAAAAAAAAAAAATAGGGGGGGATGGGGAGTAAAGAGGCGATAATATGATGCAATACATTTTAGCCTTCTCATGAAGCTTAGTCAAATAAAATGTTGACTGAGCATTTAAAAAATTCTTTTTCTGTATAACCTTCACATTATGTTACAAATTCTGCATTTTTATCTATAGATGAACTCTATTAACCCTATTACTTCTCGAAAAATGGTTGTGTAACATATAATTGTAATCATCCAAAACTACTGTCTGGTAGGTGAAGTTGCAACTGAATGCTAGCTGACAACTGCATCAATACATGTCTTAAAGGGATTAAACTATACCATAAACAATACTCATAGGGAACTAATTTGAAACTGCAGTCATTTTGTGTTGGGTTTTCAAAATTGTAATAATTCATAATTATTATTTTATTATGATCATCAGAGAAGTCATATATTAATAATGAAATAATATTTTGTTTTGCCTCAGATTAAATTTCATGTATGTTTTATTTAGATATTTACAAGGAAAGTCAGAGAGCATTTATTTCCCCATATGTATTTACTTGCTCTACTATCTTAGCTTGTGACTCAAAGAACAGCAAAATATATAAGAGAAACAGTTAATTTTAATTTTCATTTGCCACTTAACATCATGCTTTCATACTGTCACATTTAAATGGAAAGCTCAAGTGTCAATTTAGTTGCCAGTTCATGTCTAGCCAGAAAGTGCAGAATTTAGTCAGTCATGCCAAGTACAACAAAATACTTTAAAATAAGTTTAATGGAGAGGGTCAAGAAAGTTAATACATTGTCTTGAAATTGCTAAATATTATTTTTTGTAATATCTTTATTTAAGCATCTTGATTACAAATATGATTGTGATTAGGTTTCAGTCATGTAAAGAACACCCCCCTTTACCAGTGCAACATTCCCACCACCAATGTCCCAAATCTCCCTCCATCCCACCTCACCCCCACCTGTACTCCAGACAGGCTTTCCAGTTCCCTCCTTCATTCACTTGATTACGGTAGTTCTCTGTGTAGTTATTTCTATAACTGCACTCACCACTCTTTGTGGTGAGCTTCATGAAGTGAGCTGGAAGTTCCAGCCCTCCTCTCATTGTCTCTGAGGATTGTTGCAAAAAATGACTTTTATTTTTCTTAGAACCCATAGATGAGTGAGACTATTCTGCATCTCTCTCTCCCCCTCTGACTTATTTCATTCAGCATGATAGATTTCATGTACATCCATGTATAGGAAAGTTTCATGACTTCATCTCTCCTGACAGCTGCATAATATTCCATTGTGTGTATGTACCACAGTTTCTTTAGCCTTTCATCTGTCGAAGGGCATCTTGGTTGTTTCCAGAGCCTGGCTATTGTGAATAGTGCTGCAATAAATATAGGTGTGAGGAAGGGACTTTTGTGTTGTATTCTTGTGTTCCTAGGGTATATCCCTAGGAGTGGAATAGCTGGGACGAATGGGAGCTCAATTTCCAGGTTTTGGAGGAATCTCTATATCACTTTCCATAGAGGTTGGACTAGAAAGCATTCCCACCAGCAGTGGATAAGAATTCCTTTCTCTCCACATCCCTACCAGCACTGATTGTTCTCGTTCTTTGTGATGTGTGCCAATCTCTCTGGTGTGAGATAGTACCTCATAGTTGTTTTGATTTGCATCTCCTTGATGATTAGTGATGAGGAGCATTTTATCATGTGCCTTTTGGCCATTTGTATTTCTTTTTTATCAAAGTGTTCATTTCTTCTCCCCATTTTTTGATGGAATTAGATTTTTTTTTCTTGTAAAGTTCTGTCAGTGCCCTGTATATTTTGGAGATTAGCCCCTTATCTGATGGGTATTGGGTGAATAGTTTCTCCCACTCAGTGGGTGGCTCTTGTATCCTGGGCACTATTTCTTTTGAGGTGCACAAGCTTCTCAGCTTAATGGATTCCCATCTGTTTATCTCTGCTTCCATTTGTTTGGAAAGTGCACTTTCCTCCTTGAAGATGCCTTTAGTCTCAATGTCATGGAGTGTTTTACCTACAAGTTGTTCTGTATACCTTATGATATCAGGTCTGATATCAAGGTCTTTAATCCATTTGGGTTTTACCTTTGTACATGGTGTTAAATGGGAGTCTATGTTTGCTTTTTTGCAAGTGGCTAACCAGTTCTGCCAGCACCACTTGTTGAAGAGGTTTTCCTTGCTCCACTTAGCGATCAGGCAAGAAAAAGATACCAAGGGAATCCAGATAGGAAAGGCAGAAGTCAAGCTCTTACTGTTTGCAGATGACATGATACTCTACTTAGAAAACCCTAAATACTCTACCAAAATGATTCTAGAAACAATAGATGCATATAGCAAGGTGGCGTGCTACAAAATTAACACACAGAAATCAATGGTCTTTTTATACACCAATAATGACAGGGAAGAGATGGATGTTAAGAAGTCAATCCCATTCACATTAGTGCCACACAAACTCAAATATCTTGGAGTCAACTTGACCACAGATGTGAAGGACCTATACAAAGAAAACTATAAAACCCTGCTTCAAGAAATATGAGAGGACACACAGAAATGGAAACACATACCCTGCTCATGGATTGGCAGGATTAACATCATTAAAATGGCAATACTCCTGAAAGCATTATGCAGATTTAATGCAATCCCTTTAAAGACACCCATGACATTCTTCAAAGAAGTTGATCAAACACTTCTGAAGTTCATCTGAAACAATAAACACCCTCGAATAGCTAAAGCACTCCTAGGGAAAAGGAGTATGGGAGGCATCAATTTCCCCAACTTTAAACTGTATTACAAAGCAATAGTTATCAAAACAGCATGGTATTGGAATAAAGACAGACCCTCAGATCAGTGGAATAGGCTTGAGTTCTCAGAGAACATTCCCCAGACAAACACCTAATTTTTGACAAAGGAGTAAATTTTATTTTTTAAAAGGAGATGTAACTATAACAGAACAGATTTCTCAAATTTATGAAGAATATTTTGATTTGTCCATGTGGAATTCTTTGTAATATTTTGGGGGGAAATTATCTAAGCAAAGGGACAAAATAAGTGAATCTGTGTGTCTCTGAACTATGTGAAAATTATTTAAAAGAGGAATAAGAAAAAATGGTTTATTAGAAAAGAGTATTTATCTACAAACTAGAGTGTAGGAAGGATTTATAGAGGATAGTATTGAGTCTAAATCAAACAGTTGGATAAAAGAAAGAATAAGTGACTCAGAGTAAGAGTTTAGGCATGCTACAAAGTAAGTCACTCATATACTGGATTCAGAAATATTGAAGTAAATTTTCTCTTTTTAGTTTAAATATTAATATTTGCAAGAGATTAGGGATATAGCACAGCAGTAGGGCAGTAGGGCATTTGTCCTGCATGCAGCCAGCCCAGGTGACCCTCAAAATTACAGCCTTTGCTTACATTTGCTGTATTATTATTATTATTATTATTATTATTATTTGATTTTTGTTCACACCCAGCAGCACTCAGGGGTTACTCCTGGCTCTATGCTCAGAATGACCCCTGGCAGGCAGGGGAACCATTTGGGATGCCGGGATTTGAACCACCGTCTTTCTGCATGAAAGGCAAATGCCTTACCTCCATGCTATCATCCAGCCCCTGTAATATTATCTTTTAGAAATATAATTTAATTTAGAATTAACTGGACACAATGGGTATTAGTTTTAGGGTCCAAGTCAAAGGACGAGACCATGCAGTCGAAACAAAGCAAAGCAAAGCAAAGCTTTATTTCTGTCTGCCAGCATGTCCCAAGCTGACCAGCCAGGGCTGCCTCCTGCAGAAAGCGACCCTCCTTACCCCTCTTAACTACAAGCAAGTTTATATATAGGTATATGCAAGAGATATTTTATCTTGCTAATCTTTAATCTAATAGTCTAGCTTCTACAGGACACTTTCCACAGTTTCTACTAGATCTTAGTTCTAATCATATGGCCAGGTGTCCAGTGGCAGTGTTTATGATATCTCATGGCCTTGAGAACCATGAAAGGGATGTGAGAGAAATTTGAGAGTTTGCAAATGGAAACATCTAGAAGCAGGAAATGGAACCCTTATCAGTAGTGGGTGACAAAATGGAGTCTCTTCTGTTGTAGGCTCCACTGCAGAAGCTCTAAATATATCTTTTATACTTGCAATTCGTACTCATTATAGCAACATCAATCTCCTTTACAATATCAGTATTTAGAAAAAAATATGTATGAAGACTGGAGTGATAACACTGAGGATTAGGTTCTTGTGGTCCACACACTGAAACCAGGTCAATCCCAACCACTACATGTGGTGCCCTGAGCATCATTAGAAACAAGCTTGAGCACAGTGCCAGGAGTAAGTCTTTTAACACTGCAGAATTCCCATATCCAACACAAATAAAAAAGACAATGACACTGTCGTAATTTATTTAATATTCTGGAACAGCCTCTTATATGATTAATGCATATATCATAATTGTGATACCATTGCCCTGACAAAATTTTGTTATTTCCCATTATATTAAGGCAGAAATTGGACTTAAATATTAAGATAGGCAAGCGAGTTTTCACCAATAACACAGATAAAAATGCAATCATCATTCCTGTCTCAGTGTCCCAGAACACAGCCATTGTGGCAGATTGCCTCAAAGTACATCAGGGATGAGTTAACACTACTTAATGAGGCAAGATTTAGAAAGGAAAAGAGAAACATGACCAGAGTTGATATGGGGGAAGTTGATGAGGCTAGGTTAGGTTTTGTTTATTACTCTGGCACTGATTCATTGTGTATCCTTGAGTAGCTCGATTAATCTTCTTGCTTCTCTTGTTCCCATTTGTAAACAAGAGTTAATGAATGGGACTTACAGAAATGATAGGTAGGATTAATAATAAGGTAAAGCATGTAAAGTGTTCTGATCTCCTTAGGGAAAAGGCTCAGTGTGTAAATGCAGTATGTCCCTGAAAGCAAAAAGTCAACTTTGTAAGAGGAAAGAGAGAAGGAAAAAAGAAGAGGGAAAGAAAAGGAGCAAGTGAAAGTCAATAAAATACAGAAGTGTATAAAATTGAGGGGTGACAAAATTGAGGTTAAAATAAGGAAGAATGATAGAAAAGATAGATTAATAAAAATAGTCTATATTTTCACCTATCAAGTGGGACAGATGGTTTTAAGTACTAGTGGAAGACAATGAGTAGTACATGAGCATGCAAACTAGTATTAAGAACAAAATAATAAAGATAGTGTCTTGAGTTGTGGATTTAGCTGCTGGTAAGAAGATACAGATTTCATTAACTATGTCACTCTGGGAGGTAAAGTATTTTATACTTTCTGTACAAGATTCTTCATTTGTAAAAGAACATTGCTGGAAAATGGAATTATCTTTCTATTTTAAATTATATGTATCTTGGCTTCATAGAGAAGCTATGCAAGGATCACTGGTGAAAACATTAAGAAGAAAAGCAATTATCAACTATCAAGTGATTTCACATTCTTTAGATAAAAATAAAAATTTCAGCTACCTTGAGTGTAGGTGAAAATATATAGTACTGTTTCAAACCACAATAACTAGTGTGCTAGTTTTCTGTCAAAAATTTGTCAATGAGGGGTCGAGAGATAGCATGGAGGTAAGGCATTTGCCTTGCAAGCAGAAGGTTGGAGGTTCAAATCCCGGCACCCATATGGTCCCCTGAGCCTGCCAGGAGCGATTTCTGAGTGTAGAGCCAGGAGTAACCACTGAGTGGTGCCGGGTGTGACCCAAAAAATAAATTTGTCAATGAGAGGCCAGCCGGAGCAGTGTCACAAGCAGTAGGGCATCTGCCTTGCACGTACTAACCTAGGACAGACCACAGTTCGATCCCCCAGCATCTCATATGGTCTCCCAAGCAAGGAGCTATTGCTGAGTGCATTGCCAAGAGTAACCCCTGACCATCACCGGGTGTGGCCCCCGACCCCTCCCCCCAAAAATCTGTCAGTGACAGACAAGTCATGAACATACTAACTCATGCTCTTTCTTCTCTCCCTCTTTTTATTTTATTTAAATTATTTAAATTTGGGCAATGACTTATATTCTATCTTAAGTAGGCTCCTTTAATTTTTTGTTAGTTTATGCAGTGGTCAGACCCAATTTTATGGGAGAGTGATGAGAAAAATGGGATAGAGTCACTTGGATCACAGTGAAGTGAAAGGTGTGATGGTGGTGTTTAGGAACAAATCTAATGCCTCAGACTACTAAATATATGTTCTAGTCTTTGATTGTTAGCAATTCATATAGAATAAAAATATCTACCAGTAGTACAAGAAACTGATATCCAGTGTGAAGGAAAGATAGAAGGAAGGAAAAAGGAGAAACCGTAAAAGAACTTTCTAAAATACTGTTAAATAGAGAAATGGTGCAAATTTGGAATGACCTCAAGATATTGTTTCAAAGGAACTAATTTAGTAGGATTAGAAGAAAGAGATGGTTTCGGGGGGGGGGGGGTTATTCTTTTATTTCTCTAGATTAAAGAAATTTTCACTATTTTTGTTTGGTTTGTATTGAAACCACACCTGGTGACGCTCAGGGGCCATTACTGGCTATGCGCTCAGAAATCGCTCCTGGCTTGGGGACCATATAGGTCACCAGGGAATAGAACAGCAGTCTGTCCTAGGCTGGCGCAGGCAAGGCAGACACCTTAAGGCTTGAGCCACCACTCTGGCCCCAATTTTTCACTATTTTTATAACTGTTCATGTGTTTCCTCTTTTAGCAGACTCTTTATAATTCCAGATATAAGGCCCTTTTTTGTTTGTTTGTTTTTTGTTTTGTTTATTTATTTGTTTACTTGGTTTTGGAGCCACACCTAGTGATGATCAGGACACATTTATGCTCTCTGCTCAGGAATCATTGCTGGTGGGCTTGGAATCATATGTGAAATTTCTGTGGTCAAATCCAGGTTATTTGCATGCATGACAACTGTCATATAGACTGTAATTTTGCTCTGGAGCAGGAGTTTCTATTTTGAAACCGTGTGTTGACCTTTCTACTACTTCCTATGCAAATTTTAAGCTATTCCTGGTCTGAGTCCTGATACTAGAGTCAGGTTTACTGGAATGTCAACTCTCAATTTCTATCTACTGAAAAGTAAAAACTGTTGTTTACTTTTGCTTTGCATGGTCTTCAAGTCACATCAGCTTGCAATGTCACTTTATCTTCCACAACTACAACTTGGGTATCTTATTTGATTATTTGGCACCAAAATTCTCAGTGACTGTATTGATTCCAATTACATTTTCTACCTATTCACTCTGCACATTTGTTTTACAACAAAAACTTTCTTATCAGAAATCAAATGATATACTACTTTTGATCCCTTATATATTAAACATATATTTATTAATAAGAATAGTATTGAGGGCCCGGAGAGATAGCACAGTGGTGTTTGCCTTGCAAGCAGCCCATCCAGGACCAAAGGTGGTTGGTTCGAATCCTGGTGTTCCATATGGTCCCCCGTGCCTGCCAAAAATGATTTCTGAGCAGACTGCCAGGAGTAACCCCTGAGCAATGCCGGGTGTGGCCCAAAAACAAACAAACAAACAAAAAGAATAGTATTGAATAATAATTTTACTAGTCAATCAAAAAAGTATACACATTTATATGTAAAGAGAATAATTAAAATAGTTGAAACAAAGTAGATTGAAAATATTAAATATTAACAAGAATATCAAACTTTTATCAAATCTGGGGGCCGGAGAGATAGCATGGAGGTAGGACATTTGCCTTGCATGCAGAAGGACAGTGGTTGGAATCCTGGTATCCCATATGGTCCCCTGAGCCTGCCAAGAGCAATTTCTGAGCGTAAAACCAGAAGCAACCCCCAAGTGCTGCTGGGTGTGACCAAAAAAAAACAAACAAAAAAAGTATCAAATCTATTAAAATTAACAAAGTACTGCTTTAGCAGCACATATAATATTTAAAACAGAAAAACTGTACTGTTATACAAATACAAAAATTCAATTACCATGAGTTGTAAGTATTAAAAATGTTTCCAACTACTTAAGAAAATTATAGATTGAGTCCTATGAAAAAGTCTTTGAAAATATAATATCCCTAAATTCACTTCACAATGTTATTTAATTTTGATGATCAATATAAAACAAACATTACAAATTGTAATACTCAAGCTATTATCTTTCATGAATACAGAAGAAAAACATTAATGAAATATTAAAAAAATTAAGGTATATTTAAAATAGTGTAATAAACCACAATTATGTTACATATATTTTATTAATTAGAACTTGATTACTATAATCACAGTATCTTAATAAAAATTTAAAATATAAGAGTATTTTATCAACTATAAAATTATACTAAAACTCATTGGACATCTCTGATATTCAGTTTCCTCTAAGTAAAGATATTAACCAATTGAAAAATATGTTAATTTAGTTTCTGGGTCAGTCCATTTTTATTATAAATTTATGTTGAAATCCTCTAGTGATTTTTTTAATTTTCAAATAAAGAAAGTAAATTAGATGATAATTATACTGTATGATTAATTAATACTAATTCTGGTGAAGTACTTTTAAAATATTGACTTCTAATGATGTTTAATCATTGAAATAAATGATCCCATTGAATTAGCTTAAGATAAATACGTATAAGATTAATCACATTTTAATAACCAAGATAAAATATATTAAAATATGTGGAGACATTCCAAGATTCTATTTACTTAACAATTGATACAAATTGTAGAAAATAATTGTTTTATATTAATAGAGTATATTTTATAAATTTTAAATGCTCCTAAGAAACAATCCATATGGAATTCTGTATGAATACATAAACTTTAAGAGCAGTAAATCATATTTTAATATGGAGAAAAATTCATTAAAGTTTTAACAGACAATTTTGACACATTACTCATAAAATAATAAATTACCAATAAAAATAAATCTTGTATGGTATGCACCTGGGGAACATTGATGGAGGGAGGCCAACACTGGTGGGGGAATTGACCCTGGTTCATTGTATATCTGAAACCCAACAATGAAGGACTTTGTAAGTCACAATGGTTTCAATAAAATCAAAGTAAAAAATAAATCAGTATTATTTTTTTTACCAAAATAACCTTCTTGAAAAGCAGAAAAAGAATATTGGCAAATACATATTGAATTAGAATAAGAAGTTCAGTAAATATCAAGATGTCTCTAATTTAGAAGCAATTATAAGAAATGCAACCAAAGGTATACGTGGGGATAATATGAGGGTTACTTCTGTGCTAGTTTTTGACTTCATTTATCAGCTGCTTCATCTTGACCATGCAGTAGAATTGTAATTTCTGGCTTTAAAATGATAGTTTTAATATTAGTGAAGTAGGAGCTGGATCCAGGTTCAATCCCTGGCATTCCATACGGTCCCTGAGTCTGCCTGGAGCAATTTCTGAACCAGAGCAAGGAGTAACCCCCAAGTGTCCCTGAGTGTGGCCACAAAACCAAAAATCACAAAAAAATTAAGTAACACTTAGGCATTATTTTTCAGGGTATTTTATTTATGGTTTAGTAACATGCAGAAATATCTAGCCCAGTAATTAGAAACACTTGATATGGTGATTGTTTTGTCAGCTGTATTTTCTATGTGAATATGATAAGAAAAGATTTGCTAAAAGTCTGAGTTGAATCTACTAAATTTTTCAGAAACAAACTTGGCTGTTTCAAAGTTATGATTTGGAGTGGTTGTTATTGCAGTATAATTTAATATATCTGATGTAATCTCTCTTATAAGACAAATTAGAATTTGAGTCTATAATACTATCATACAATTTAGTTATTTCTGGACTCGTATAGTTTAATTAGCTATGTGTTACTCAGATCCGTATTCCAGGGAAACTTGTCATTGCAATAAATTACATCTATCATCAGCATTAAGGAATTATTTTCACCACAGTAAAACATGTCAGGCATGGTCTTATCATCTGTGGATATATAGGCAATAATTCACTGTGTTAGTATTTAAAGACAAAACATTTCAGTTCTTTTACTGCAGTACAGTTAAAGAAACAGCAGATATTCCTTGAGTCATAAAATAACTCAATTACTTTATAAGCCCAAACTTGTTTCCTTCATCTGTCTTGTATTTAGAAATGCCAAAGGAATCTAAACAATCACATAGAAATCAACAGTGAGTGATAATACACACCCTCCAGGGATATTTGAAATCAGACTCAAAAGTCTGCTCACTTAATTTATTCTGATTGGTCAAGATTCACCAGGCATCAGGATGCCTTGTAAACCAAGAAAAATTTCTAGTACCCATATCTTTACCCCTGCAAGTGTTGAAAAGTTTTATTCTTATATATTAGAGAAACATTCCATTCTCATTCAAATTCCTAAAAGACCCTCCTTATCATTTTCTCTTACTGGTAAGAATCCCCCCAAAAAAGCTTGCAGGGAAGGCCAAAAGATTTGACTCAGACTTGTATAATACCTGACAACAAGTGCATATTTCTGGTCCTGTGATCATCACCCAGTGATTCTTTAAAGGCTTCATGAAGGGACTGTGTTGAAAAGTCCTTACAAGGAAGATACCACCAAGGTTCAAATTTTCAGTAGTGGGAACATAAGATAGAATTAGCCTTATTTGGCGATGTCATAAACAAAAGGTTATATTTACCCAAGAAACTGGAAAATATATTAACTGGTCAACTAGAGTCTGGAGTGCTATCAGCTAAATCAAAGGAAGATGACCTCTGTGCTAGGCAGATCACAGGTTACATGGAATTGGCAGTCAGGAACAGCATAGAACCAATATATCATCATTACCATTTTTACAAATGGAAATATTGAGTTTCAAATAATATAAGCCGTTAATAATTTATATAATTAATTAGTACATTGTCCAGTTGTATATTTCCCTTATATTTTTTCTGATATGATTTCTAGAATAGGGTAATTTATAATTAAAGCAATTCCTGGGGATAATTTAAGTCAAATCAAATAAAATTATTGATTTTAGTACATGGGGTTCCAAATGGGATGCCAAGGTTGAATGCATTCAAGACAATATATGCCACCACTGTACTGTTGCTCGTCCCCTGCTGTTGAATATTTGTTGTTATTGGAATACTTGCATATAAATACTTGCATTTCATATGGTTTCTAATAATATTAAGCTTATTATTTTCTTTAATATTTATTATGAATACTGATAATTTCAAAATTCAAAAATTTTAAGCACATAAAGAGCAACTTAGAATATAAACAACACATTATCTGTTTTGGTTCATATTTAAGATAATAAATCTCAAAAGCTTTATAGGATGGGTTATATCAATTATTTTGGGGGGTTGTTATGATAGTGCTTAGGACTTATACTTTGATCATTATGTTTTGTAGGCTAAACTTTTTTAGTTAATGAGAGCTGGACAGGAAATACCTTTGGCGTCATCACTAAATTTATTGACTGTAATATTTACATTTTAACTCAAAAAATGTGAGAAAGCCATATATAATCTTTTAAACCATGCACATTTTAAATTAAAATTCCAAAGTCATCAAAATATATTTACATAAGACCAGAGAGTAAACTAGAAAGGCCCTTGCATTGCATGTACATGACCCAGGGTTGATCATCCTAGATTGAGCCCTACTAAAGCTAGTAAGAAGTCTTGAGTATTGCTGGGTGTGATCCATCACAGATTCTGTCAAACAATAAGTACCATAAAACTAGTCATTATGTATAATGGCCCTTTTGGTTTCATAAATGTTTCGATTATTATATCAATTACTAAACACAAACATATATTTTAATATGCTTATTAGTTCCAATCCAGTTCAGGCTCATATAGAAGTTCTATGGTACGTCTACTTAAGACCTTGCTATCTATTAATATAAATAAAATTGAAATAAGAGACTCTCAAGCAAACAGCAAAAAGAATAGGTTTCTTGGCCTGATAAATAACCTAAATTATTTATTGTGATTTCATGGTAGATCACAAAGGTCTATATAAAAATGCTTCCTGAAAATGAAGAAATGCAAAAATCTCCTTGACAATAATTTCTTGACTTTTGTGAATGAATAAAATGTGGCCACTTTTTAATGCTAGCTAACATGATAGGATTTTATAATATATTAAAACTCAGATGATGTGGTTCAGCATATTGTAGAGAAGGTGGGAGGTGAAGCATTTTTCCCCATCTTGTAGATTCTCTGGGGATCATATGCTTATATTTTAAATAGTTATTCAATCTTTGTGGGTATAATCACATTTTGTCATTAGGATTTTTACTTAGTGTCTCAGACTGCCACTAAATTTAGGGGATATCTAATGGCCACAGAAAGAAAATTTTGTTATAAATATGTACTTTATATCTTAGTCTCAACTCACAAATGGAGTTTCTGAACTCCATGTAGGATAAATGTTCTTGTGACTAGACTACTAAAAGGTTACTTTTTCCTTACAGAAGTGATTTATCTGGATTATGATATTAGTATTTACACATACTTCATAGTATGCATTTCTTAAGATGTTAAAAATATAAACTGTTCTGCTGGGTTTATATTTTTAGAGCTCTGACTCCTTTCCACCTGGGACAGTTTTTCAACTGCAACCTATGAATCTATTTTGATTGTCTATGAGTGCGTATGAGTGTGTGTAGTGGTTAGCTCTAGGTCTGTCTGATGCCCTTCTGTATTGTATGTAAGTATATAGTCCTCCTCCTGTTATATCTGACACTTTTCCCCTCTGCTTACCACTTTTTCTTTACCATCTTTTCTATATTGTTGCTTTCTCACTCCTGATGTTATTTCTCCCTATATTTAACCTTTTTACACTCAGTTCTTTTTATTAATATTTTAATTATAATTTTATTTATGTTAGTTTGGCATACAAAAGGTAGATATTAAACATACAACAATTATTTACTTTGGGGATGTTTGAAAAATTCACCACTATCAATATCATAAACATATTTGTTACCTCCAACATTTCATTTTTTATTGTTCTTGTTTCTTTATTCATAAGTTTAAACTTTAATACAAGGCATTCACTTTTAGTCAAATCTTATATAGACAAAAATATTATTAGCAATAAACCCTACTTATTGTGTATACCACAAGATTTTTATGCTTTGATAAATATCCAGAATGTTCCCCTCATCCCAACCCACTGCTAGTCAGCTCAGCTTCCAAAGCCAAAGGCCAGCCTCCCCAGACCACCTTGCCTCAGCCAAGGAAGAAGCTGCCACAGCTGCTGATTTGCTCTCAGCAACCCCTTCACTGTGAATTGCTGCTCATGACCGAATTTGGATTTTGAGGACATTTTCTGATCTGTGACTGCTGCGAGCCATTTTCAGACCCCAAAAGAGCACATTGCAAGCTGAAGGAGTGCCTGGATTTTTTTCCCTCATAGACTATTTCAAAAGACTTAAAGGGGAAATGTATATTTCCTTTGTTTATTTCTTTAGTTGTATTTCCTTAATAGAAATAATTCTTATTGTGTATGCCCTTATGTAGATGTAAGGTTTCCCCTTCTAGTAGATAAGTTTCTATTGGGTTCTGAGTTTATTTTAAGACCAGGTAATAAGGATAGTTTAGCTTGTTATGTTTACCCCTGTATGCATCAGTAGTATCCTATAGCTTGCTTTCTTTTTCTTTCTTTCTTTCTTTCTTTCTTTCTTTCTTTCTTTCTTTCTTTCTTTCTTTCTTTCTTTCTTTCTTTCTTTCTTTCTTTCTTTCTTTCTTTCTTTCTTTCTTTCTTTCTTTCTTCTTCCTTCCTTCTTTCCGTCCTTTCTTTTTTTCCTTCCTTCCTTTCATCCGTTCTTTCTTTCTTCTTTCTTTCTTTCTTTCTTTCTTTCTTCCTTCTTTCTTTCTTTTTCTTTCTTTCGTTCTTTATTTTTCTTTCTTTCTTCTTTCTTTTCTTCCTTTCTTTCTTTTTTCTTTCTTCTTCCTTCCTTCCTTCCTTCCTTTCTTTCTTTCTTTCTTTCTCTCTCTCTCTCTTTCTTTCTTTCTTCCTTCCTTCCTTCCTTTCTTTCTTTTTTCCTTCCTTCCTTCCTTCCTTCCTTCCTTCTTCCTTCCTTCCTTCCTTCCTTCCTTCCTTCCTCCCTTCCTCCCTTCCTCCTTCCTCCCTTCCTCCCTTCCTTCCTACTTTCTTTCTTTCTTTCTTTCTTTCATTTTCTTTCTTTCTTTCGTTCTTTCTTTCTTTTCTTTCTTTCTTTCTTTCTTTTTCTTTCTCTCATCTCTCTCTCTCTCTCTCTCTCTCTCTCTCTCTCTCTTTCTTTCTTTCTTTCTTTCTTTCTTTCTTTCTTTCTTTCTTTCTTTCTTTTTTTCTTTGCATAGGCACATTAAAATAAGGAAACCTTAGGTATTGAAAGAAGTTATTATCTAAAAGTGATAATAACTCCTAAATGTTTTATTGCAGTGGGGTCTTTCACCCTGAACATGTGTCATATTGACTTGACTCAGGCTTCACTCAATAGGACATTAGCTGTTCACCCCTGAGCTTTGGAGCTCATCTTTGGAACCAGCATGGTTTTCTGCACTGGCACTAGGAATCTATCTCTATCAAGGAAGACCCTAATGCTGTCCTTACACTAAATTTCTCCATGGTGGTTTCATATTACAACTTGAAAACAACAACTTGCTTTCAGGATGGGTTTCCCTGCCTCGCCACCAAAGAGTGAGATGAAATCAAAAGATGCTCTGTCACACTCTGACTTCAATATAGGGTCTGTTCAAAAAACAGATCTCTAATTAATGAAGCCCGACTGTGACAACTGTAAATGTAAATGGAACCATGAAGAAAGACTTTGGAGTTAAACAACTTAGTATGCCTACGGCCATATTGATGGGTGCTTCATGGGAAGGGACACTCTTTTTTAGGCCAAAATTCTTTTTCTATTTTCCCCAATTTTTTCTGAACCTAGGCAAATAAAAACCTGCCACCCCTTTATATCTTTTAGACAGGGGCTGCAATCATTTTCATAGAAATCTGGGACATGAATTACTTTGTTTTTTTCCATAATTATGTATTTTTTATAAAATTAAGGAAAGGAAGTATGGGGCCAGGAGCTAGTGGTCTCGGTGCATTGGTGGAGATTAAAAATATATCCAAGCCAAAGTCAACAAGAATAGAATCCAGAGACCTAAATTATAAAAATCTAAACTTAAAATAGGCCTGTTATTTTAGCAAACCAGGGGGTAAACTGTGGAGTTATAAGATGCACTCTAGCAACATTTGTGGAGGGAGGTCAACACTGGTGGTGGGATTGGCCCTGATTCATTGTATGTATGAAATCCAACTATGAAGGACTTGGTAAATCACAGTGGTTTCAATAAAATAATTTTAAAAAGTTAAGCTGAAACATAAGTAAAAACAATGTTCATATTAACATATTTATCATTAACTTCACCACCAGTGAAATTATTGCTAAGTCATATTTACTTTCCTTAGATAAAATTTAATTTAATTGTTTAATTTTGGCATTGGTGTCAGAAAGATTACACTGGTGAAAGGGGGTGTACTTTTTATGACTAAAACGACAAACATGTTTGTAAGCATGTTGTGTAAATAAAGTTATAGAAAAAATAAACTTATTTTGCTGCCTTAATAAGAAACAGAGTAAGTTAAAGGTAAATTAATATATTGGGAGAATTTTTCTTTTCATCTTTGTCAATATCATAGATGAAGTCAACTGAACATATCAAACCATCTCAATTTAAATATTTACTTCCTTGCTTTCTAATCTTTGCCCAAGACTGTAAGAAAAAAAGGAAGGGAAAGAAAAAATAAATAACTGAGTTCAAAAGCAATCCTCAGAACTCCTTATAGTATTTGAAATATTATCTTCTTAAGGAGTAGGAGAAAATCCTGTTTTGGCATAAGGAGAATCTTTAAAAAAAACATAAATGGTTATTTTTTATCTTTATTTAACTCTAAATATGGGAAGGAAAAAAGTAATTAAGTATAAGGAATTAGAGAGGCTTTAGCATGATAATGAGCAGTTAAATGAGCCTCTTAGAATAAATGTAAATGTAATATCAAAATTAATCCATTTAAGTACCTAACAAAGTAACTTATACTTGGTCTCTGTTGTACATATAAGAAAATGGAACTGGCACTGGAGAGAAAGCTTGGCTCCTAAATACTTTTTGAAGGGATCACAGAGCATTAAATCAGGAGTAGCTCCTGAGTACTATCAGTTGTGGTTTAAAACAAATATAACATAAAATCTTTTGATTCACATCTCACACCTTACATGAAAGTCAATCCAAAGTAAATCAAAGGCCTGGAGATAAGACCTGTATCCATAAATTCATTGAGAAAAACTTGAGCAGTACACTCCAAGACTTAATCCTCAGTGATAGGATGCGAGTGGCAAATGCTATAGAATCAAATCTGAATAAATGGAAATAAATAAAACTAAAAAACTTGTATGGCAAAGAAACACTGGCTAAAACTAAAGCTAATTGGTTGGGAGAAAATATTTGTTTAATACATCAGATAAAGAGTTGATATCTGCAATATACAAAGTACTCAGAACTGTTAATCCCACAAGACCTAAAAAACACATCAAATAATAAAGAGAGAAAATAGGCATTCACTTCTCTGAGAAAGATCAGAAGATGGCAAAAGGTACATAAAAAATGGTCATCATCACTTACCATTAGGGAAATTGAAGTCCAGACAACAATGAGATGTCATCTTATATCAGTGTGGGTGGGTAATATGAAACTATATGAAAGAATTTGTGTTTGCTGGGATGAGGTGAGAAAGGAATTCTCATTCAATACTAGTGTTGGTTGATCCAATCTCTAAACAGTAAACTCAGAATTGATCTGCCATATGACCAGCAATCCCATTTTTGGGTATCTATCCCCAGGACAGAAAAACACTGATCCAAAAGGATGTATGCACACCACTACCCAATGTAGCACTCAATACAATAGCTAATATTTAGAATTTACCTAGATGTACAACAATAGATGAGTGGATCATGAAGATGTAATATAAATATATATGCATGTATTATATATGTACATAATGTAGTATATATCATTTGTAATTATGATATGCAATATGTATTATATATTAACACAATGAAATACTACATAACTGTAAGGAACAATGCAACAATTTGTTCTAACATGGATAGAACTGGATGATATTGAATGAAATGAAGTAAGTCAGAAGAAAGATAAATACAGGATGATAACACATGTGTTATTTAAAATAACTACAGCAAGAAACACAACAGTTTAAATAAGGTTTCTCAAGAATACTTTAAGCCTCAGAGATAGTGAGGAGAAGAAAAGAAATTGAGTGGAGCAGGAGATATACAAATATGTAAGGACAGGGAAAGTGAACAAGGTGTGTCAGGTGCATTGGTGGTGTAAAAAAAAGGTGGAACTAAATATCAAAGCCAGGATCAGCAACAATGAAAGCATGAGACACAAAGTTTAAAAAATAAAATTAAGTTTGGAGGTGGTGGCATAGGAGGACTCTAGGAACATTGTTGGAGGAAGATTGGCATTAGTGGTAAGGATTGGTCCTGAAATATTTATGCCTAAACCCAACAATCTATAATATCCTAAATCACAATGGTTTAAATAATGATTAAAATTAAAAATGTTAATGTGTTTATTTGTAGGTATAGAGTATTTCCTTTTTAATATAACTATTTAATAACCATGGTTACAAAATAGTTCATTGTTGAATTTCAATTATAAAATATACACAATCTGGGGGCCGGGCGGTGGTGCTAGAGGTAAGGTGCCTGCATTGCCTGTGCTAGCCTTGGACGGACCGCTGTTCGATCCCCCGGTGTCCCATATGGTCCCACAAGCCAGGAGCAACTTCTGAGCGCATAGCCAGGAATAACCCCTGAGCATTACCGGGTGTGGCCCAAAAACCAAATATATATATACACAATCTTTCACCAATGCACATGCTCAACACCAATGTCCCCAGTTTTCCTCCCATCCACCTCTCACTCTTTTCTTTTTTGATACTGTGGTTTGAGCTATTGATAATGAAGGGTTAATATGATATCACTTTGTCTCATTTCAGCACCCAATTCTTGTCCAAAGTGATCAGTTCCAACTGTCATTGTCAAATTGAACCATTCACTGCCATAACTGTATTCACCAATTTTTGTGGTAAGCTTCTTATCATATGTTGGACCTTCTGAACTTTGTTGTTTCTGGATATTATTACCATACTATCTTTTATTCTTACATAATGCAATGAGTGAGATTATGTTATGTTGATCTCTCCCTTTGACTAATTTCACTTAGAACAATACACTCCGTATCAGTTTACGTATAAGCAAATTTCTTGACTTCATTTATAACAGCTGCATAATATTCCATTGTGTGAATATGCCAAAGCTTCTTTAGCATTCATCTGTTCTCAGGCACTTGGGTTGATTCCTTACTTATTTTATGCTCAAAAAACTAAGAAAAGTATGATAAGTTATAGTGTTCAGAAATTCTATACCTACTCATTAAAATGTGTAAGTTTTATAATTTTATAAAAAATCTTTTATAAAAGACTATACTTTCAGGGATCATTTCTATAGTATGTAAAAAGTCTTTCATAAATTTTATAAAAGGTATTGTAATTTTATAAATGGTAATAACTTAGGAGGTTAATTGTTATATAAGAGACATGATTTTGTTTGTTTTTATATGTATAAATTGATTTTTAAAAGGTAAATAAATATTAGTATAATGTAAGGGGAAAGGTATAAAAGGAAAGGTTTATAAAACCTACTAAGATACTGAATTTAACCATGATATATAAATTCCCAACTATATTTTTAAGAGTATGTGTATTGGTAGAGTAAAGATAAGTAAATAACAGACCCGTGGTTAGCTTATTAGAAAGGCAAATCAATTGTTAATATGATGTTGATATGATATGATTGATTGTTAATAATATGAGTATATTATAAACATATATGCACACACATACACATATGTATACATACATAGCCAACTAAAATTTTAATTCATAAACTAAATTTACCTTTATGGGATTGAAAGAAATATCCTTGATATTATATTATCTTAAGGTATTTTTGTGTTACCTAAAATTATCTTGTAAATAGATACAATTTTGTATTTACAATGTATTTCAAAATCCAAAACTTTTTAAAAGCTTAATTTCATCTCTTCATGCATGGTCTGTTTACATCATTAAAATGCATGAGATAGTCTTAGAATATTCTTGGCAATTTCAATACATTCTAAGTTACTTGTTATTAAGGATCAAAGGGTAAATATTTTTTAACATCTACTGGCGCAGCTATCTAAATTGACTACAAAAGTTATGTAAATGCACCCAAATTTTTCTTTCCTCCCACATGTTGTGGATTCAAATCAATAAAGGAAGGCATCAGAGGACATTCTCATTGATTTATGTCATTATACAGTATAATAAAGAATTCCACCTTACCTAGCTAATGGCCTAAATTCAAAGACTTTCATGCATATCTTTATTTATTTATAAACATAAAGGCATAAATTAGTATTCAAAGAAGACTATTTTAATTATGAGTAGCATTAAAAGATGATATTTAATATGAATACTGTGTTCCTAAGATGAAAAGAAATATGAAAACACCAAGTCCCACTTTATATAGGGACACAATTATAGGTTTTGAGATTAATCATTTGAAGAAAATGATATATAATTAAAGTATTCAAAAATAAACAACTAAATGTTATTTGGCAGTCGATAAAATGATACATTCACATAATAGAAAAGATTCAACTATGTGTTTAGAAGGACTAATTCTTGCAGATATGCAAAAGTTCAAGAAAAAATTTAAGGAGATATAATGTAAGTGGTCCAAATGATAGACAATTGCATATAAAATTTAACTCTTTCCAACAATAGAATTCAGGGAATAAAATGGAGATGTATTCTTCTATGGCCATATTATTTCAATACGATATCGAGTTTTCTATATCACATATAGATTATTGTGGGTAACTTATGTATTTTGGGTCAAACTTTGAAGAAAAACTTACAAAAAACATTTTAACTGACCGGAATATACTTGAATGTTATCATTTCCAAAATATAGTGGGAGTCTGAATTAATTCCAAATCAAAAGAATGAAGTTGTAACTGAAAATTGAGGCCATTGTATGAATTAAAGAAGTCTATCTATCATTTCAATATAAATAATTTATCAACAATGTTTACTCTTTACTGGAATTATTGTTTTGGGGATTGTTTTCTCTTTTGTTTCATTAACAAAGACAAAGTAGGTCTGAATGTTCACCAAAAATAGAAATAATATATAAACTAAGAAATGTATATTATACATTTCTAGTAACCCAATGCACATAAATGTACTTTTTAAAAAATAATTTTACTGTTTTATAAATATATTTTAGATAATATGTTGACAGTAATATTAATTTTTGTGGACCTGATAAACTATTATCATACCTCATCACAAAGTACCCAAGTTCCTCCAATAATAACCTGATATCATTTCCAGTCCTTGTCTTTTCTCCCTCTTAATCTCACCCTTTCCCATTTAGCAATATCAGCACTCCACGTTCTAAAGGTTGTCATCACTTAGAAATGTCTGTCACATTTAATTCTCTGTAAAACAGATCAATATGGTAATCTGATAGTTATTATCATTCTGATTTAGTTTTCTTAACATGTTTTCCTCTGGGTCCATTTAATTGACTGTAAACCACAGAATTCCATCTTTTTATGTTTGTGTAATGTTTTAGTGCATATATACAATGCAATTTATCCATCTATCTGTCAGTTTTCAGTAAAGATAACCAAAGAAACTAAAATTCTCCCTATGTGCTTCTGTGAAGCAAACACTAGATTTTTATTAAAAAATAAAAGATAGAGACATGAATGAAGATGAAAATAGAAAACAATATCCCTGAAAAACCTTCATAAAAGATCCTCAGTATCAGAAGACATAGATAAATGCATCAATGCATAGAAATATGTAACTTTCAAAGCTGATTAACAAAAATATCTAGTAAGCTCATTAAAACATGAGAAGATGAACAGAAGAAGATGAAAAGACCTTTACTCTGAGATATTTGGATGAACAATAGGCATATAAAAAACTATCATTGTTCAATTATTATCTGGGCATTTCTTTAGAGTGGCCTTGACAATACAATAATTTAATCATTAAAGTAAATAAATAGCTAATATTTACTTAAGTGTGTATTATTATTCTGACATGCCTACACTTTCTAAATATCAATTACTTTAACTTTAGAAAATCTCCATGAAATAAGCAGTAACATTAATTCCATTTTATCAGTATGATAATTGATGCAGAAGATCTTTCCAATTTTATATATTTAGTTGTTAATAAAAATCTAAAATTGACCCCAGATGTCAGGGTTAGTAATACACTAAATCAAAATACTCTAGGAATATGATGAAAAACACCATGCAGACAATCCCTTTTCACGTCTATGTTCATTGGGACCCTGTTGGCAATAGTCAGAATCTGGAAACAGCTCAAGTGCTTGAAAACAGATAAATAGGTAAAGAAACAAAACATAGAGAGCATCATGGCGTGTGAAATGAAGCAGAGAGAGGGATATGCATAGAATGATGCACTCCTTTGTGGGATATAAAAATTATGCCATTAATAGCCAAAGACAATAGAAATGAGGGCCAGGAGAACCAGCTTATAGTAGGCAGCTTGCCACAAAGAATGGAGGAAGCAATTAGTGCAGAGAAGGGTCTGTGTGTGTGTCTGGTTTTTTCTCTTTCCTTTCTTCTTTTGTACTGACAGATTACATCAAAACATATTTTAATACAATTCCAGATCAGAATGGTTGAGCCCTTTCTATTTCCGATGCTTCCTTTCACCACTCTATATATGCTTCTCTCAAATAAATATGATTGTGATAAGCACTTGCCTTTCTCATTTTATCCCTTGTGCTTGGAGAGCAGGAGCAAAATCTTGTTTATTCTTAATACAGTCCTAAAGCAAGCTGATAGTTGACAAGTTTTTCTGGCCGTGATTGCATACCATGCATTGAATACTGATAACCCTGCTTACCCCGATCACTGTCTCTTCAATGGAACTATTTGGATTGTAATAATTAGGAATTAGAAGTAGCTGTCACTTCCCCTGTTCATTGAAAAGTATTAGGCCAATGTGTGATTTCCTCAGAGGATATAGACCAAATATGACTAACGTAACAAATTGCTCACAAGAAATCTTTGCCCTGGGTTTCCATTATAAATTCTATCAAATGTTTCCAGGTGGCTTTACCAGCTCTGAAGGATGTGGGCACACATAAATCACATAAAATCAACCTCATTCTAATTCTAGAGAAGCAGTACAAAGTTTTTATTCACATTCGTTGAATCTTTTATTTTGGATTTTAGTCTTCCTGTTTGGGAACCACTGGTATACTTCCTTTCAGACTCCTATACTGGATGTTATTGGACTCATGTGGAATGATAGAACAAAATTAATTCTGGAATCATATCTTATAGACCATATGATATGTGGTAAATAAAAACTATTAAAAGCTTAACACTAAATGTACCCAGGGTTAAGCAGTGTGGGGGATATACTAAACTGATGTTTCTCATTTTTTTCCTCATTTTTTTTGGGGGGGAGGCAAAAATTCTTGATTTTTAAAAGCACTGAATACCTATCTTTTAATAAGTTAAACTGCATTTAACTTATGGAAAGGAGAAATAAATTCACAATAACAATTGTCTATAGTTTGCAAAAGAATGAAGTAAGTGAGGCGAGGGAAGGGAAGCAAGACAATATATGAATCTCACTCAGTTGTGTGATTCTGCTGGCATTCCTCATTTAAATTTTAGATATTTTTATGAGCCTTTTTAAGTATTTTAATAGTCATATGTCAAATTTGGATTGTTACTTTGGAATAAAATACTTGGTCCACATTAAATAGCATGAACTCTAACATAAAAACTTAAATAAAGTATAGCTGGTCCTAAAATAGGATTCAATTGCACAGTTCAGTTATATGTAGATAGTTTTCCATAAATAATATGGGCTCTACATATCAGTGGTACCATATTTATGGGTTCAGTTAAATATGATCAAGAGTTGTTGATTCTGCGTAAGTGAAGCCGGTTATGGAGAGTCCGTTGTACAGAGCTTAAATATCTGCAGATTTCTGTAAATTTCTGTATCTTTATCAAAGGATAAAGAACCCCCCCTTGCCATTTTTTGCCATGGATACCATTTGAAAGCAATGATTAAGTTTTTCATAGATTCATACTTCATAGACTGGAGGTCTGTGCTGCTAACTCTAAGTTAGAGCAAATCTATAGTAGTTGTATAAATGGTATACAAGTTAATAATGTAGATGCATGGAAGGATCTATATAATTAAATCTGTACTAATTCAATATATCATAAATGAACTACAGATAGACAATGCAATAAAATAATCTGTTGTGGAAATTGTATAATTTATTCTACTTCTTGTCTTTGCTGTTGATTATAATTTTTTCACTAGAGAAATAAAAAGGTTAATTGATAAAAATAAGTTTAAATTGTAGATAATTATCTTGAAGGGTTTTGTAAAATAAATGTTTATAAAATAGAAGTTATTTTATAAAATAAATATAACATTTTTTAAAGTTCTATTCAAGCTTCTCTTAAATTGTATACCTCCCTACCCTCAGAAGTAATTACTATTATAAGGTTTAACTGTCCTTGCTTTGTATTCAACATTAATTTTTTCAGTTTTAAAATTTTCAAAAATATAGCACACTACCACTTACAACAACAAAAGTGCAATTTTGCTTAATTATTTTATTAATTTTTATGATACAGATAATTATTTTGCTTTTAATGTACCTGTATTAATCTTTTTAAAAATTTTTTGAATAGGCTACTATTTGTCCATCACTTTGGACTATAAGAGAAATAAAATTAGAAGCAGGTTGTCTTTGACACTTGCAGATTTTACACAAGCATTTCTCTAGAAAGAGAATGGTGAGGTTATAGCTACATATATGCCTTGCACAATGCTGCTTAAACACTTTAATTTCATTTGTGGATCCAGTAATGTACTTGAAAAAAAGTCTGTTGAAAGTTTTTCTCCGTGTTTAAGCACTAATACATCTCGAGAAGGTCATCATGCATCTCATTTTCTGCTCACTAGTTCCTGTGAGAAAAATTATAAAATTCGAAGTACATTGTCAAAGTATATTTTCTATTTATTCTTTATATTTCCCTGCCCAAGGCCATAAGCCTGTTTTGGGCTCATATCTGAAGCTTTACCAGACAATGAATAAAGAACTGTTTCTTAGAAGACATTGTGGGTACTTACCTGTTAGATCATGAAAGTGGCTTCCCCAGGGCAAGGCTTATCCGTTGCACTCCAAATGTGCTTATCCCTGCAAATCAATGTGACCTTTTGCATTCTCACTAGCAGTACTTAAAATAGCTCATTTTGAAAAAAAAAAAACCATAATACTATCATACTCTGCTTCTATTTTTGTTTATTTTATTTATTTATTTTTATTTGCCTTGGGGGGCCACATTCGGTTGTGCTCAAGGGTTACATCTGGCTCTGCACTCAGAAATCGCTCCTGACAGGCTCAGGGGATCATATGGGATGCCAAGGATTGACCACATGCAAAGAGAACCCCCTACCTGCTGTACTATGACTCCTGCCCTAGACTTTATGTTTCTAAATGTTATTAATCAGAAAGATGTAGCCTGGTATTCCAGTGTAACTTGATTGTTCAATTCCTTGAACTCTTATTTTTATTTAATAATTTTTTGTTTGTTTGGTTTGGGTTTTTTGGGGGGCCACTCGGTGATGTTCAGGGGTTACTCCTGGCTATGAGCTCAGAAATTGCTCCTGGCTTGGGGGACCAAATGGAATGCTGAGTTTTGATACACCTTCCCTTCTAGATCGGCTGCGTGCAAGGCAAATGCCCTACCACTCTACTATCACTCCAGCCCCTCACTGTATAATTTGTAAGTGAAAGATCTATCTATAACATGTGTCTCTTTATCTATCTTGCTTTTTTCACTAATGAAGTTGAAAACAATTTTTATGAAATTTTAGTATCTATTTTCAGACTTAATTTTTAAAACTTGTCACCTTAAATATGTAGATGTGTTGTCTTATTTATATATTTGATGATCAAGTCTACTCAATATATTGCCATAGAAACTAATAATCATTTCCTTTATTTATAGAATAGTCAGTCATATTTAAAATGTCTTCCAGAGGCACGGCTGGGCTCAGACCAATCCACATGCCAGGATTTCTGGGTGTTTGACTGGTATGTGGGGGGCTCTGGGCAGGGCAGCTAGCCACAGGTCCCCTGGGCTGAACTCCTAGTCCAGGGGGCCAAGATCCCCCCAAACCTGGTGGGTCTTCAGGGCCACGCCTGGTTAATCGGGCCCTGGGGGGAGGCGGGGGAGAAATCCCGCCCTTTGCATCCCAAAACTGCAGAACCGCGCGGGGGCTAGCGCCCCCACGCGTACTTCATATATTAAGTGTATTCCTACTGTTATGTTACTTTTTACGTATCCAGAATCTTTATTATGTATCGTGCCCTTTCCCACATCCCTACAAAGCTCTTTTTTATTCCTTTACTCTCTATACCCCCCAAACATCTCTAATCTACATTACTCTTTTTAATCAGTAGTGTACAAGCGTTATCACAGACCAAAGCCGTGCATTGTGTGTAACAACCCCAAACTGTTTCAAGATACATAAAATGGACACGTATTTCTTTAGAATATTTTGTTTTTTTTTCTCTGACAGCTATAATTCTTACTAAATGTTGTCTTATATAGTGACGATTCTAACCGCTTTTCTTCTTCTCTTTTTGAGCTGTTTAACAAGGAATCTTAGAGAAAGAGTCCCCCAGATTAATGCTTATGATTGAACCATAATTGTTCTTATCACCCCCTTATGGGCCAAGAACACCACGTGGCATTGCTCCTTTTTTGCATAGGCACATTAAAATGGGAAAATACTATACATATAAATAAGATCCTATCTAATAGAGATTGGTACAGACTAATCTTATAGTGCAAAGGGACCTTACACCCTGAACATTGACATAACGACCTGGCACAGACCTCAGAAGAAAGGGCATTCCCCTGAACCAGGGAAGCCATCCACAAAACATCCAGGCTGGTCTATAGCATCACCTGGAAGCAATCCTCTACCAAGGAAGACTCTACACTGCTCAGACATTGTCCTGCTCAAAAGAGACTTCCATTAACACTGAGAAGACTTAACAACAACAACGATTTGCTTACAGGACAGGGCTCCCTGCATTGCCCTTTGATTGTAAGGTGAAACCAGAGGACGCTCCACATCCTGACTTCAATGTTGGATATACAGATTCCAGGATCTTAAATACAGAAGCTTGATACCAACAACAGAGACTGTGTGAAAAATATAAGTGTGTTGGCACTACAGACAATGTCTTGGATTGGACGATCTAGCTTGCCTGGAGCCTAGAGTTGGTCTTGTGCCAGGAACCTTCAGGGGTCGGGTCTTTTTGTATTTAGGCCAAGGTTATTTCTTTCCATGTCCCTCATATTTTGGTGGGCCTATGCAAACAACAATTGCCACTCTAACACCATTTTTGCTGTGCTCCTTTGACTCTAATCCTTAAAAAGAACCCAGTTAAGATTTGAGGTCAACTTAAGCTAATATGCATGAATATGGAAATGTAAAAAAAAATGCTATGCCTGTAATGTTTAAGGAGTTATGTAAGTTTTATGGCTTTAGATTGCCTTGTGTGCTGTTAAGAAATATTATAGTGTGTTACAATCTTAATGTTCTTTGGATGAAATTTCAAAGTTGGGATATCAGCAAGGGGACTTCTGAGAATTATGTTATGTATTGTCCTTCCACTGTAACTTTACCTTGTCCTCTTTCTTTGCATCCTTGTTCTCATAATTACAAATAAAAATTTAAAAATAAAATAAAATAAAATAAAATAAAATGTCTTCCTACATCAAAAAATGTTTCTATATTACTTTCTGAAGGTTGAATATTTTTGCTCTCATATTTAATAGTAAATTGACCTAGAATAAATCATTTGTAACATGAAAACTAGGTCTCTGGAATTATTTTTCTTTATGTGAAACACTTTCCCAGACTTTCTGTTTTATTTTGTTTTTTTGGGCCACACCCAGTGGTGCTTGGAAGTTGGTTACTCCTGGCTCTGTACTCAGAAATCACCATTGGCAGGCTCGGGAAACTATGGGATGCTGGGGAATTGAACACAAGTCGGCTGCGTTGAAGGACAAACACCCTATCCACTATGCTAGAGTCCGGCCTCTTTCCCAGACACTTTTATGTGATAGCTCTCTCTTTTACTAGACTTAGATTTAAATATCAAGGCAATTCATCATATTTTGCAGTTATATTCATTTACTGAATTCTTTGTATCTATGTGGACTTTTCATAATCATCTTGTTATTTTTAAACTATTCTGTTGAAATTAGTTTTTGAAATCATGCTTCGATATGAAAAATATGAATTACATAATAAAACATTTTAAGCCTTGGAGCTGGAGCAGTGGCACAGGCTGTAGGGTGTTTGCCTTGCAAGCGCTAACCTAAGACCGACTGCCATTTGATTCCTTGGCATCCCATTTGGTCCCCAAAGCAAGGGGCGATTTCCTGGCACAGCCAGGAGTAACCCTGTAGTGTCACCAGGTGTGACCCAAAATCTAAACAAAACAAAAATAAAATTTTAAGCCTAGAACCCAATAGAGGTCTTATTTTATCTATGCAACATCATACTTTTTAAACATAGAATTTTCATAAATTAATTTTAATATAATTGTATTAATTATATTACTATATTTATGATTTTATAATTATATATTTTGCATATTACTTTTATGTAGACTTTAGTCTCAAAAACACTTGTAAAATCTCCCCCAGGGAAGGGAATACCCCCCAAATCCATGCAAGGTTACAAATTTCATTCAAGACACACAGCTAAAATTTACTTCCTATTCTGTCTTTGACTACATAATAATCAAAAGGATTGGCCATTAATGGAATGTAACTAGAAATGTACCTTTCAATACCGGTCTCTAAAGATACCAGTTGCTTGTTCTTTTTTTCTTTTCTTTCTTTCTTTTTAGCTTTCTAGGCCACACTCAGTAGTGTTCAGGGGATTCTCCTGGTTCTACACTCAGGAATTATTCCTAGCAGTGTCTGGAACAATATATGAGATGTAGGGGGAAACAACCAGGTTTGGCTGTATGCAAGGAAAGAATCTTACCCACTGTAGTATTGCTCCAGTCCCTACTTATTCTTTTAATTTACTTCTCATTCCCAGTGGATATGAATTTAAATAAACATGATTATTTGAATCAAAGTGCAGACAACCTCAAATGTAGTTCCTGATAGAATGCATCATAAGAAAAGCACTTTCCAAATGGCCAATAAATTAATTTTGAAAATATAGCTCTCTATATAGTTGTTAAAATAGCAATGTATATTCTAATCAATAACATCACCTGGAACAATCCTCTACTAGGGAAAACCCTACTGCTGCTCTGACATCGATCTACTCAAAAGTGTCTTCCCTTAACACTGAGAAGACTTAAATAACAACAATGACCTGCTTGCTTTTCAGGGCTTTCTGCATTGCCCTTTAATTGTGAGTTGAAATTAGAGGATGCTCCTCACCATCCTGACTTCAAAGTAGGATATACAGATTCTAGGATCTTCAATACAAAAACATGATACCAACAACAAAGACTGTGTGAAAAATAAAACTGTATTGGCACTACGGACGGTGACCTAGATTGGACAGGCTAGTTTGCCTGGGGCCTAGAGTTGGTCTTGTGTCAGGAAACTTCAGGGGTAGGGTCTGCTTGTATTTAGGCCAAGGCTTTTCCTTTCCATGTCTCCCATACTTTGGTGGGCCTATGCAAACGATGATTGCCACTCTAACACCATTTTTGCTGTGCTCCTTTGGCTCTAAACCTTAAAAAAAAAACCACTTAAACTTTTGAGGTTAACTTAAACTAATATGTAAGTGCATGGAAATGTAAAAAACTACTATGCCTTCAATGTTTAAGGAGTCACATAAATCTCATGGCTTTAGATTGCTTTGTGTACTGCTAAGAAATGTTGTAATGTACTAAAATCTGGGGTATTGAGAGACAAAGTAATTGTACATGGGTTCTGTTTTATTTTTCTTGATGTTCTTTGAATAATAAAAATTTTTAAAAAAGAGAAAAAATATTTAACCATGTTACTTTCAAATGCATGTTTATAGTAACTATTAAAATAGAAGTCTTAAAGTGCTCCAAAAATAGCAATGTAATGTTTTTATAATTATTGATTTATTTAAAATACTCAACAATTTAAAAGCATTAATTCAAAAATATCTAGGTAAGAATAGTGCACTTTGTGGCATCCTAACTTAATAACCTTCTGTTTTATTTTTACTCAGAGGGCCTTGAAGCCAACCAGCTAAAATGACAAAGGGTGGCAGAATGGACTCTTCTAATTCTTTGACTTATTATTTTTCAACTTTGTAAAAATTTTCCAAGTTAAATGGGACTATGAATAGGTAACTTGTTTTATTTTTTTAGTTGTGTGTTAGTATTGACATTAACTGGATTTGTTCCATAAGATTTGAGCCACATAAATAGTAATTTCATAATATTCTTGCATATTCCTCCTAGGATGCATGCACATCTTTTCATATTAGATCTATATAAGTATTTGAAAAGCAAAATCACCAAAACCAGTTTATAAATAATGTCATTTAAAATATATTTAAATTTCCCTCATTCAGCCATCTAATATGTATATTAATATTCTACCCACATCTCTGTAGATTTAAATCTTGACAAGTTAAATCATTCTATCTTTTATAAAAAATCATATACTATATAGTATCATAATCATGTTTATCTAATAAATAATGTGACTGGACAGTATTTCACAAATGTATTTACCATTCATGCTGTTGGTTTTAAGGTATCTCTCTTACTATTGTCTCACTGTTTATTTAATTAATTATATAATCTGTATAAAAGTTGTTATTGTTAGTGCCCCAATTTCTGTCAGTCTCTTTATTTTTTTTTTGATTGGTTGGTTATTTATAGATGCACATCTGTATATGCTCAGGGCTTAATTCTGAACCTGTGCTCAGGGACCACTCCTTGTGGTGCTCAGGGAATAAGCCTAGGTTGGCTTTATGCATGGCGAGTGCCTATTCAGCCATATTATCTCTCCTATCCAGTTGATGCTGCATTTTCATATGTATAAGCTCTTAATTTAAAGAACAAGATTGAGTCGGCCTTTCTTTATGTAGCAAATACTGTATCTTTCCTTTCCTGGGGTTATGAAGATATGTTCTGAAGTTACACTAAGAAAGAGTGGTTAAATCAGAGGGGAAATCTTAGAGTTCTAAATTCTGACCTTTTCTCACTTTCAGCAAGATTGCTTGGTCTAAAATCTTATAGCTAAAGAAATAAAATAAAAATTTCTACAAAGCAAAAACTTCCATACTGGAACCAAGGATAGGTCGTTTCTAGAGCCTAACAATAAGAGTGTGTGAATGAACCATTTGTCATATCTTATTAATGAGTTGGACCCAACCTTGGATGAACAGGGAGGAGTAAACAAGTACTGCAAAGCAGTCTGCTTAACTGAATGGAACGAATTCTACAATCTCAGGCACTGGATAGTGTTCAGTAAATTAGCTTTGCCCATGAACTAAATGGCACCCCTTAAAGAGTTCATTCACCTCACATGGATGAGCAGTTTACATCAGATAACAGATTCTTCAACTCCATGATACCGCCTGCTGCTATTATCTCAGAGATTTTTCACTGTCCTTTCACTTACACTTCTGGATCAGGTTGGGAAATTGGATAACTTTAGAAACATAGGCAGCTCTTGTTTTGCCAATCTCCCAGACATGAATGTGCATATGGCGAACTTCCTTGGAAGGAGGAATGAATTAGAAATGTGTAGAGGGAAAACCACATCATTTTCTTGTTCAATGGAGTATATCCCTATGCTGCAGTTTGATTTTAGATTACTGGGGAAATGTAAATAGAAAAAAATTGCAATTAATTTATTATTTATAGCAAGTAAATTCTATCAACATTTTTATTATCATTCACTGCGTATTCTTCATACAACAGGATGCTTTAAAGAACTCCTTTATATGGCAAACATATATATATATGTATATATATTCTACTCAAAAATAAAATACTTGCAAAAGTAATTCTCCTTAAATTCATACTGAATAAAACCCACAAGAACTTGTCATGAGCAAACAGTGTATTTACACACTGTTTTACACAGACACATAGATGTTGAACTATTTAATCTCTACTGAATAAACATTAGATTTATTAGTCTAATTTAATTTTATTTTAAAATTTACAAAAGTAAATAGCCCTTAAATTCAAACAACTGATAAATAGTACAAATAGATTAAATGAACATTTATTTAAACTCCATGCTCTAAAACACCATAGAGTACACTTGAACTTGCTATTCATTAAAAATCAGAAATTAGACTTCAAAAATATTAAAAAAATGAACGTTGATTTGATGTTTGAAAATTATATATCAGGAGCTAGAGCAATAGGGCAGCGGTAGGGTGTTTGCCTTGCAAGATGCTGACCCAGGATGTACCTGGTTTCAATCCCCAGAGTCCCATATGGTTCCCCAAGCTAGGAGAGATTTTTGAGTGCAGAGCCAGGAGTAAAGTAACCCTTGGGCATCACTGGATGTGACCCCAAAACATAAAAAATTGTATTTCGAATAATGGAATTCACTAATAACAGGAACATGAGAACCAATAGTAATAATATTTTGACACGTAAAAATAAAATAAAGTCAGTAAGTTTATATCATCACAGCATTTAAGTTTTAAATTTTAAGGTTATTTTCTATTTAGGTCAATGAACACTGAAACATTTGTCTTTACATGGTACTATTCATGAATGCACACCATAAATCTCTAATAAAATCTTTCTAAACTTTCGTGAAACTAACTTTAATATATTAATTTATAATTATTTGCTTTTATTTTAATTTTAATTTCCACAACTGTATAATGAACTATGCTATTTAAACTGCACTTAAGAAACAGAATTAATTGAAACAAAGTAGGTATAAAACTTGCTTATGATAACTGTATCAAGAAGAGAACAAAAATCCAATACTATGCTGAACCAATATAAAAGTCTTCCATTTTCATGATATACCATTTATTTATATCAACTATGTTTATGATTTTATGAAAATTATTTAATTACTCTGACCTTAAGTCACCAATTTGCTGATACAGAGCACACTGTTTGACCATGACAAGTTCTTGTGGGTTTTATTCAGTATGAAGTTAAGGAGAATTACTTTTACAAGTATTGTATTTTTGAGTAGCATATACTAAAATACATCGAAATGAGTAAAATGTATTAAAACTGTTTAACTTACCTATCTATTGATTTAGTCTGTATTTTTCTTAAGGATTCTTTGAAAAGACAATGCAGGAGAATTGTTGAAGCAGCTGCAACCCTGCCTTAAGCGGATCTTTGGATTTAAAGAAATTTGTTCTTGCTCGTGGCAGATAATGGACTATGGCCATTTCTGACCTTTCCCTCTTTTACCATCATTATCTAGAAGCAGACAAGTTCTAAATGTACTTAATGAATACCTGATTGATTTCTCTCTACTCTAAGTGATTTGGCTTAAGGGTCATGGTTGACATAAAAACAGTAAATGGAGTGGGAGGAGCATACAGAGCATCCTTTCAATGAATCAAGCCAGCTTATTTTTTTTTGTCAGCTTCCCAATTGTCTCACTGTATTGATATAAGAAGTTCAGTTTTTGAGTTCAAGAAAGGTTATTAAAAATAACTTCTACAGCACTGGTAATGAAGTAGGAAAGAGTAAAATACCAACAAATTCTAATGCCACTTCAGAATTCTTCATTGGAGTAAATTCCTAGAAATAAAGGTCGCACCGTGGTCAAAGCTAAATAATAGCAGAATCTGAGCAAAAGTGCCCCTTAGATTTAACTACTGGCAGGTGAAAGGAAAAATGGGAGTTGGACAACATCCTTCACCACATGAAATTCCTCTACTTGAATGTGGTGTTGATCCTTTTCAATAGTTGTTGGATCCTTTGAAAGAAATATAATAATTGGGGCTTGAAAGAAGACAGCAGATAAGGCACTTTCCTTCCACATGACTGATTCTAGTTTGAAGTCTTGATATATATATACATATATATATATGTATGTATGTATATATATATTGCTGAAAAACATTCACAACTACTTTCACAAACTCATTAGCAATTAAGAGATATTGTAAAATTCACTCAAACTAGAAGATAGTGCATTGAATAGAACATTTATTTTGGATGTGACTGGAGAGTTTGAGCCTCAGCACCACATACATCTCCTGAAGTCAGAGCCATTTGTATACTCTGAGCTAGATGTGGTCCCCACCAAAAAAAAATAAATCAAACCTCATTCTAAACATAGATGATCTCATAACTATATCAAAAGCTGAAATAATATGAGTCTTTGATTATGAATTATTTCTATAAATTATCAAAAATGTTTTAGAATATTTTAATCCTATGTATGATTATGAATTTTAAAATACTGACATGAAATACAAGTAATTTATGCCTGTTTTTACTATTGCTATGACAGATGTCAAAGCATAATACCATTTTTTATTTCTTTATACTTCTTTTAATAGCAAAATTATACAGTATTATTTTTAATATTTTAGCACAAATACAAGCATCAGGACACATAATGAAATATGATACATATATATCTTTTATGCACAATGCAATTCTTTCAGAGAAAGCAAGAAAAAACTAGACCTCTACTATTGGTGAAATGCATACAATTTCTATCCTGTCTTCACTCTATATTGGATTTCTATATTATTTCTCAGTGTTATTAACATTTTCAAATACTACTTGTTTTATTTTTTTTCTTCAGAGTTCATATATGCTCTTGTATATACTTGGTTAGCATATTTTTAGCACCCACAGTGGAGAGACAGACCTTAGGCCGGTTACTGAGGATGGAAATTTGACCCATCAGATAATGATCTCTGATTATGGACGATGCATTTCAGAATTACAAATTAGAAAAGACAAATGTTAGTATATAAATTTCTTTTTAGAAAGTAAATTACAGCAATGCAATGTTTATTTTTAAACTACTCATCTGTTATCAACTACAATTAGGCATACATTTCTACCAGATATGAAATGTAGCAAGGCAAAGTCATAGTAGGTCAGAAAATGCAGGCGTGTAGGATTTCCACATATCTTGAAGAATGGAGCAGATCTTTGCAAATACACAATGAAAAATTGTGAATGGAAACATTGAGACAGAGTAAACTAGAGGAATATCTGCTCACAGAAAGGTCAAAGACAAGGGTGTATATGGAATCTTGGAATAGGTTTTGATTAAGAACCTCCTCCAAACTAAGAAAATTGACTAATGGTTGAACAATATTTGAGTGCAAAGAAAAACAGGGATTTAGAAGCAAGGTTGCAACAGGCTAGAGGAGTGCTCAATATTAGAGCATATATAAACTAGTTCCTCTTCTGAAAACTGTAGAGAAAAAATCCAACATATATGCAGTGATGTTTCAAGCAGAGAGAAAAAAGAATAAAAATGGGAGAGAATGAGCAGCTAACAACTCTGTCTAAAAATGATCAGACAGCTAAAATGTAGAGTCTGGAGAAGTCCTTCTCAGATATGTTTCCCTTTTCTTTTATGTAATCCTTGGTACTCAAAAAGCTTTGCTCAGAGATGAGGGCTGAAAGGAGTGGCCCAAGATATAAAGTTTACCACAAAGAGTGGTGAGTGCAGTTAGAGAAATAACTACACTCACAACTATCATGACAATGTTAATCAGTGAGAAACGTAGAATGTCTGTCTCGAATAAAGGCAGTGGTGGGAGAGGAGGAAAAAGGGGGCATTGGTGGTGGGAAGGTTGTACTGGTAAAGGGGGTGTTCTTTTTTATGAGTGAAACTCAACTACAAACATATTAGTAATCATGGTGCTTAAATAAAATATTATTTAAAAATAAAAATTTAAAATAATAAAAGAACAATTTAAAAATTAAAAAAAATCTCTGAGTTGGATTCTGATTTTCATCATGGCGTGACTTATCACTCTCTGATCTAAGGCTGTGATGAGTTAAAAGGTAGAAGTGTTTTATCATTTTTATTTTTTTAAATTAATATCTTTATTTAAACACCTTGATTACAAATATGATTGTGTTTTATCATTTAAGGCCAAGAACAAGAACTCAACATTATAAACATTTGAAAGTTGGGACCAGAGCAGTACAAAAGCAGATAGGACATTTACTTTGCACCCAACATGCCAGGGCTTGATACCCTGCATCCCACATGGGACCCCAAATTTTCTAGTAGCAATACCTAAGCGCAGAGCCAAGAGTAAGGCTGAGAACAGCTGTGTGTAGCCTTAAAGAAAGGACAGAAATAAAATATATAGATTTGTATTTCATATATGCACTATAAAGTTAAAAATGTCATGGAGTACCAACGGATCACCCCTTAACTCTATGCCAAGTCCCAAAAAACCTTTTAGCATGGGCCAGCATGATGGTGCAGTGATAGGAAGTTGGGCATTTGCCTTATATGCAGCCAATTCACGTTTGTTCCCGGGGATCCTACATAATCCCCAGAGATCTTCAGGTTTAATTCTTAAGTGAAGAGCCAGGAGTAAACCCTGAGAGCAGCCTGCTTTATCTCCAAAATATATAAAAGACAAGCACATATCACACGTGTTCGTACTTATTATTTATTAAAATATATAAACAAAATATTTACGCATTTACACATATGATTTTTTATTTTTATTGCTCTATTCATTATTGTATTTTTTAGCTTTGCCACTGATACCTCTGTTCTTGAAATCAAAAGCAAGCTTTGCATTTGGCATTACTGTGTCTCAACATTATTAAAAAGACAGAACAGCAGATTCACAACACCCTCCTGGTTTGATTTTTGGCAACTCGCTATTTCATATGCTACAAATAATCATAAAATTAAACAGCATCCACTTATAATTTTATAGCAGTTATTCACATATCCTATGCCAGGTTTTACATAATAACTGCATATATAATTAGTGTATTCTACTTAGGCATAAATTATACTATAATTAGTGTGTAATCTGTAGTTATATTGTATTTGCAGAAAATGTTTATGTTTGTACGTGTATATATGAGTGAATTGAGGCTGTCTGAAGAAACAACACTTTTAATAAGTAAAATAAAGTGATTATGTGAAGCTTATGTTTAAACTATTTTCAGAGTTACTAAAAAATAAGTGAACTTAGAATAAACCTGTTCACTGAACTTTTTATCCTCATATTAAGCTTGACAATATACAAAAATGAAAATAGAAAATATATGCACTACTCCTTAAAATTCAGCAAGTTTGTCACAGGCATGCAATATAAAAAGAAGTAACTTATCTCTGCTTATCTCATAGCATACATGTATTATAAATTTTAAGTAATTTATATATGATATAAATTTATCATATAATTACTTGTTGGAATTTTTTTCAAATTAAAAAGTGTATAAACTTTGTAAATAATAAAAATCCAGAAAAGTATAGTTTGAATTCAGACTCAAGATATTATACTGAGATTGTCTATATTATTATTATTATTTAATATTTAGGAATAAGTGATTAGAAAATAAAGGTTAATATAATTAAGAACCTCCTATGTCTAGAATAAAGTATTTAAAAGCTGGAAGGCTAACAAAATAAAGATAAACAGCCTATTGTACATAATTACTTGACCTTAGAACAGATTAGCCTACCTTACCAGCCAATGACAAGACAAAACCAGAAGACTTGTCACCCTTTGGTAGGTCCAAAAGCCAAGATCGTGATTTATAGATGACTGGCTGCTAGAACCATGACCAGACTGTATACATCTTGGGACCAATAAAAATAGCCCTAGTCTAGGGTTTGAACTACGACCTGCACAATAACCATGATCCCCAGTTCCAAAGGTCCGGCAGAGACAATTGTAACGAAATGGGGCTTCTGGAAGCACAAAGAAAGACGCTATCCTAGGTGCCATCCTAGGTTCAGTGCAAAGACCAAGACCACCAACTACAGAAGATGGATTAAAATGTCAGAACTTCTAGAACCACAAACAAAGACTGACTTCATCATAAGTCCCACCCCTGGATC
This sequence comes from Suncus etruscus, assembly GCF_024139225.1. NCBI lineage: Eukaryota > Metazoa > Chordata > Mammalia > Eulipotyphla > Soricidae > Suncus > Suncus etruscus. The sequence goes on from NC_064857.1 coordinate 46,381,659, forward strand.
TGTGCAGATACTGAGATCTCTAGACACAGAGGTCTGATTGTATCACCCAGGACAGAACAGAAGTCTTCCAAACACCACAAAAGCACCACCGGGAGAGCAAATGATCCTGAACAAAGTCTATAGCTAATCCCATGACAACATACTCCAAGGACAGAGAAACCCCATATCTCTTAGGACAAGTGAATTCCTCTTCGAATGACCCCAATATTTACTGTGCCAGGGCAGAAGGGAAAAAACAAAACCAAAAAAAATCATTGTTTATTTTTTATATATTATTTTTTATCTTCATTTATTATTATTATTATTTTTATTTACCTATCTATTTTTGGTCGAGTTCTCTGTTTGGGTGTGGTTATTGAAGTTTTTGTACCCAGTTATACTTATTTTTTTCTCTTCTTTTCTTTTCTTTCTTTATGTGCTATGCCATGTTTCTTATTTCAAGACCATGGCATTTTTGTTTGTTTGTCTTTTTTCGGTTTTTTTTGTTTTGTTTTGTTTTGTTTTTGTGGTGCTTATCGTTATTGTTGGAGTCCTCACTGGATATTTGACACTTCTTTTTGTACTGGTGGAGTGTTTCACCTTCTTTTTCTCCTTCGTCTCTCAAATCGATGATGAGAGCCTCTAGAATGATTCCGCCCATTTTCGGCGTATTAGACTTTTTACCCCAGTTTATTACTTTTCTCTTCTTCAAACAAAACCACGCAACTTGAACTAGCTAGTCCTGCCTCCCAGTTAGAGGGGGAAATAAGGGAGGCACCAAGACCAAACAGGTGCAAGACTACTAAGTAGTAGGCTAGATACAGAGGGGACCACATAGTCTAGAAGCCCTGGGGGTGAGGGAAGAGGATATGGGAGGTAGGACAAAAATGGAGGTGTAGGAAGGACAATTTGGTGATGGGAATCCCCCCTAATTTTATGTAAATATGTACCTAAAATATTATTGTCAACAATATGTAAGCCACTATAATCAAAATAAAAATTATATTAAAAAAGTAGTTTTTAAACAATTTTTAAAATGATTTTAACATTCTTATTTGAAACATAATGAAAGGAATAGAGAAATAATAATTTAATTATTTTATTTTAAATTTCTATTTTATTGTCAATTTAAAAAATCTGAGTTATGACAGGGCTACAAATGAAAACAATTGAAAAGGAATTATATACACCCAAATAAAGTTAAATGTCTATCAAAAAGCCAGAGAATGACATCAAAAGAGGACAATGTGATTAAGACAAAGATAGTATAAGATTAATTTCAGATTTTTTTTTTTTTTTTGGTTTTTGGGCCATACCCGGTAACGCTCAAGGATTACTCCTGGCTATGCGCTCAGAAGTTGCTCCTGGCTTGGGGGACCATATGGGACGCCGGGGGATCGAACCACGGTCCATCCAAGGCTAGCGCAGGCAAGGCAGGCAACTTACCTCTAGCGCCACCACCCGGCCCCTCAGAATTATTTTTATTCTCAGTGGAATTTGATCAGAAAAACCTCTGCCAACTTTTCGTTTTTATTTTTTATTATAACACTGTGATTTAACAAGTTATTTATAATAGAGTTTGCTTCAATTTTTTATTGGTTTATCTTTCTTATGTTTGAGAATATAATTGAATAGAATAGTTTATTTGTATATATTATCTGGTTATCATAATTGTGATTTTATAATACAAATAATTTATTAGTAAATTTATATTTAACAATAGATCTAGCTAAGCAAGTGATAGGAATAGATAATAGAAATAAACTTTAATTGAATATATTTGAGTTAGTTAACAATGAAGTTGCTGATGTAGTATTAAATGAATGTTTAAGATATAGTTTTAATTGTGTGACTATTGAACTATGTAAGTATATGGATTAAATTAATGTATAAATGAATAAATCATTCAATCAATAAGGCATTTTGAGTTTCTGCTACATGGTTGATTATAGAAAAATATGAAGATCATCAAAATTAATATCAGGAAAAATTGGTTTCTTCCAAAGCACATAATGATCTATTATCATTATCCAGAACAAGTTATTTAATATATCTTAATCTTAAATTTTGATTTGTAAGCATTTTTTACCTGTTTAGCAGTAGTCAAGTAAGAATGAATTGATATGTATAAAATACTTAATGCTGTGAATATAATTTGTTGAGATGAGACATTATAATTTTATTATAACATAATAAAGGTAAATTTATATAATATTAAGAAGTATAATTATATAACTTTAAATATATGCATTGACTACATTAAAAATGAGATATTTCATTAACATCGTTGTTGTTTAGGGTAGACATTTCAACTTAATTTTTGCTAATTTTTCTATGACTCAATTATTTAAGGTGTTTATAATATCTAGAATAATCAATTTAGAATAATCAATTAAACATGCTAAAATTATTGTAATGTTTTATATATTACTAGAATGACATATTATTAATAGTATTATTTATAATACTTATCACAATAATTTCATTCAACTGAGACAGAAAATTTGCAACAGTAAGTTGGCATGCAGTAGTAAAATCCAGAAGTACTTTTTTTATAAAGTGAATATTAAGGATTTTGATTATTTCTCTCTACTTTTTGACAAGAAAGTGAATTCCCAAGAGAAAATGGGAATTGAAATGAACCTGCTTTTAGGGTATCCACATCCTGACAGGACGAGATGTAGCTAATTCTATGGCCTGAGTTAAAATTTGGCATCTTTAAACAGTAGTATTCACAGACATAAATTATGGCACAAAAGTCTTGAAGAACAAAGATTAATGTATAATATAATTATCAACAGGCCCACAACAATTTGTAAATGATCAAAATCTTTTGCCTACATGTACATATATATATTCAAACTTTGTTCGTATTGCCATAATCATTTTTTAGACATAAAACTTTTCCCTTTAAATTAAACTCTTCTTACCCCTTATATTCACGTGTTTACTTGTATACTGTATCATCAAATATGCTTTCTGACTCTTTCCTACAAATGTACAAAAAAATCTTATTTATTTATTTATTTAATTATTTATATTTTGGTTTTTGTGTTACACCCAGCTCAGGGGTTCCTTCTGGCTCTGTACTCAACAATGGCTCCTGGCAGGCTCAGGGGACCACATGGGATGCCAGAATTCAAACCCCCATCTGTCCTGTATCAGCTGTTTTCAAGGCAAATGCCCTACCACCATGATATCTCTTCAGCCTCTCCCCTAAAAAGAATTATCTTAACATGATGAAACTTTCTTTGAAATTAATGTTAGTAAAAGACCAGATAGTCTCTTTACCTTTTGAATTTATTTGTGCAAAAGCCAAGATGGCTAACTACAGAAGATTGACTGTGACCACCATGACTCGCAGAAAGTATCCTGGGACTAATAAAAAGACCCTAATCCGGGGCTAGAGAGATAGCACAGCAGTAAGGCGTTTGCCTTAGGTGCAGAAAGACGGTGGTTCAAATACCGGCACCCCATATGGTCCCCCGAGCCTGCCAGGAGCGATTTCTGAGCATAGAGCCAGGAGTAACCTCTGAGCACTGCCGGGTATGACCCCCCCCCAAAAAAAAAAAAAAAAACCCTAATCTAGGCTTTGGCCATGATCTGTACAACAACCAAGATTTCTAATTCCAGAGGTCTGACTGAGACAACTGCAACTGAGCAGAACTTCTGGAAACATAATGAAAGACTCTGAAAAGGGAAGTCAACCTTGGTGGATGTCCTGCCCTTAAGGAAGTCGTCACTACCTCGGCCCCACAAATACCTTGTATTTTCTTGGTGGATGTCCGGCCCCTAAGGAAGTCATCACTACCTCACTACCTCGGCCCCACCAATACCTCATATTACCTTGGCGGATGTCCTGCCTCTAAGGAAGTCGTCACTACCCCTTCCTTCCCCCTCCCCCTTATAGTATATAAGGAGGGATGTAGAAAGCCACGAGGTCTTTGCCTCTGTCCTATTATGGGCATGCATTGACCCTGACCAGCTAGAAATAAAGGACTTACTAGAGCATTTGCTGGGGCCTCAGCCTCTTCATTTCTCTGTGTCTAGCAGCTAGATTAGGATGTCCAGATCTTTCATTGGCGAGCCAGCCAGGAGTCCTCATCCTGCCCAGAACAGAGTTGTGAACAGGCGGCCTGGAGAGTTCTGATGTGTGTGTGTGAGTGTGCTTTGCTTCATGTCTGTTCTAGTCTAAGATTATGTTGTATTCTGTGAACAGTGGGAAGCAGACTTTGTGGTGGCTTAGTGACTGAGGGTATGAGTTCCCTACTCGACGTGGAATCCAAGTAGCAGCAGACTTTGTGACTGAGGGTTCGAGTCCCCTACTCAACGAGGAATTCGAGTATCAGCAAGCTGACAAGCTCTGGTGCTATAGGTCACGACCCTGGAGGCACCCCAGGAGATCGTTAAAAGCAGTGGGAAGACATTCCCGGGCTGCTGGGAGAGGTTATCTGCCTGTGATTTGTGGAGCTCAACCAGCTTGGTTGTTATTGGCATTGCCGTCTGTCTTGGATTTATTGTTGGTATTTACAGTCGAGAATTAATCTGTGAATTTTACAGTTGTGCCTCTGAATGTTCCTTTGACAAGTTTGATTCTTTCCCATTTTCTTTTTCTATGTTTATATTTCAAATTGCACTTTTCAGACAGAAAATTTTGATACTTTTATTGGGTTGCTTGCCCTTCATATTGTCAGGCTCTGGAATATTTTTTCTCCTAGTGATTTGCTGTATTAGCCACTGTGGTAGAAAATTTCAAACTCACTAGAATGAGGCAAAGTCAATCCACCCCCACTTACTCTGACACTAGAACATTGGGCAGAATGCATTTGTTGGGGCTGTTCCAGTGTGGTGCCACTGTCTTTTTTTTTTTTTTTTTTTTTTGGGCGGGGATCTGTGGTTCTTTCTGTTCTATGCTTTCTTTGGTCTGGACATGGAAAGAAACTCCAGGGGCCATTTCTCTTTAGGTCAGAAATTGTGTGTTAAGCCAGCTTTGTTATTCTAGGGACATGGCAGAGGGTGTCAGAGATCGCAATCCCCAGATTTCTCAATGGCCATCAGGGATAAATTTTCCCTGGAGAATTTCTGGACTTTGCTATCACCCAACTTTCCTGCCATGTGTTAAGACCAAAAAGAAATGAGGCTAACTGGCCGCTTTTTTTAGCTGAAGGAAAAAAAAGTGCTTTTTAAACTCTCCAGCCTGAAGGAATTCACTGAGCCCCCAGGGCAATGGCTAGTGTCCTCCCAGACTCACCTGGCTGGGAAATGTGGGTGTAGGCAAAGTAAACCCAGTGGGTCTTTTACATACAAAAAAATTTAGCTAATGGTTTGGAAGTCAGAAAAAAATTTTGAGCATTTAAATTTCTAACTTAAAGATTTCTTAAAATGAACAATTAGGAAAAAAATATGTTGCAGATTGTTGTGGTTGGCCTTTTTTTTTAAAACAATATTGTTATCTTTGTGATTGCATGTTATTGTTACAGTATCTCAATTCCATGTCGAATTTATATCACCAAACTTAATGGTGGATTTTAAGGTGGCTTAATGTGAAAATCTTGATGGTACTAGGTTGTGAATACCTAAAGAAAAAGGAATCAATAAAATCTGGTCCTGCTAGGTGCAAAAATATTCAGCTAAGTAATTCTAAACTGGCAGCAGACAATGTAAAGCTCTAGTCCTAGGGCCCTAATGCTAAGTTCTAGTCTGAGTTCGGTGCATGTGGCAGTTTTTAGCAGCAAAACCACTCCCAAAGAATGAGTGGAGAAGTTGGAAAAAAAGAAGCAAAGAAGGAGCCAGAAGGTAGGGCATTTGCCTTGCATGCAGAAAGGAAAGTGGATGAATACAAAAAGTTTAAGGATGTGTAAAATAAATTAAAAATTTGTACTAGGAAAAATCTGTATAATAAAACTAAATGATTTTTTGATTATTTATTATTTATTATATTATTTATTTATTATTTATGATTATGCATTTAGGTTAACATAAAAGAAGTGTAAATGTTTTTAAGCATGTTCTGCCAGAAGTAGTGAGCATTCATTCTTTCTGGTTTTCAGAATTAATTTGTGTAACATAAATTGCTGCTGTCTTCTGCCTGTAAGCCAAGGCCAGAAGACTAAGTAAACTTCTCTATGTTGAGTTAAGCATGATTAAAATATTATTTTACAATTTTTTATTATTTGCTACCAAGAACATTAATATTTGTATCACAAGAGGCTTTGTAAAAATGGTCATGGTTTTAAGAAAAAAATATGAAAGATTTTGTTGTAGAAAAGATTCTAGAATTTTTTGAGTAATTTAAGTAATATTTGCTTTTTCTCTTCTCCTAGAACCTTTTAGTACCATTTTATGTCACGGCATCATGTTGCTTTGCACAAGATACAAACAGATGGCTTTCCTCTTTGCATGAGGAGTGATCCCCATGCAGACAGAAAATTCTAAAATTAGTGAGGGGACCCCAAAGCCCTCTTTCAGAGGAATAATTGGAGTTGAGGTGGTGTGACAAGCAGGCACCCTTAAGCATTTGGCTGTAAAGACCAGAAAGATACCAAGATGAATGGCCTGAGTAAGGAAATTGAAGATTTCCTAGAAGATTCTGGAGCAGCACTAACTGACCACAGCTTGTGGGCTCTGCTCTCACCCTCCACCCTCAATCTCAAGAGAAAGAGGATTTGAGGTCAGTCTCTTCCAAACCTGAAGAGGAGTGGAACAGACAGATCACCTCTGAAAATTCCTACAGATGGTGAGATGCCCATGGTCAGCCACAAAATCCTCATGCTGAACTGACCAACTCATCAGCCAAACCTGAGTGTCTGTGACGTGATAAACCTGCTGTGTCTACAACCTATCCTATGAAAAGCTCTGTAAGTAATGGGAGTATCCCAGATGGAGACTTCTCCAACAGTGCTGTATATGTGCAAAGAAAAAAGCCAAGTTATTCAAATACCTGATAAGGTACAAGGTAAAGGTGGAGAGAAAAAATATTTCTGTAGCTAATTAAAATTCTAGTGGGCCTAACTTAAAACCCACTTCTTTGAAGTAACTTATGTGAAAATGTTCTTACTAGTCGTACTGAACCAGATCATAAACTGTAAATGCAAACGTTAGTCTGGCTAAAGAAAATCAGAGCTGTGTTTATTGATAATGCTATACTGCTTTGTTTTTTTTTTTTGTTGTTGTTGTTGTTTAATTTGTGCTATCATTACATATAATAAGGACAGCTGTGCCAATCAAGTTGTACTATTTACTGCCCCAAGGCCTGATTGGGTTAAGTAATATTCCCGGTCTAATTGATCTGATCCTTTTTAGGTGTTAAGACTGCAAAAGTGAACCAGTTAACTGCTCCTTTAGGGAAATATTAGATTTCACCCTATCTAGAGATTGAGACTATAGTCCCATGTCAGCCTGAAGTAGCTACAGAAAATTGATCTTCGAAAACATGGAGCAAAATGGTCATCAGAAAGAGCTATGAGGGAAATAAGGGGAAAAGAAAGGCCACAGGAATTAATAAGCCAAGTTAACAATTAAAGATAACATTATGCCTATCTATCCCAGAGGTTGAAGCAGGTAGCAAAAATAAACCAACCCTAGCATTTAATAAAGATGGGTGGTAAAAGGGAAGGAGCAAAAATTATGCTTCCCTTGGTAATGTTAAAAGTAAGACAATTATTACTAGATATGAGATTCCTTCATCTCTGTCTTACCCAGTGCAGGAAAGGCAACTGGATTTTAGAGCTCTATTGTTCTCTCCACCCCAACAGCTGTTTAAGTTGCAGGCTTGAAGATAAAGAAGCAAAAACCTCCTAACCTTCATGGTGGAATTCACAGCCTATAAGAAGAAAACCCTGAAGATCCAGCTGAGTCAGCTCATAGGACCAGAACAAAAGTCCTAGTCTTCCTACTGCAGCAACCATATGGCGCCCCCTCCCCAGTGCAAATGCTTTCTGAGCCTTATGATATTTTCTCTCCCCCTTCCACTCCCCTAGCAGCTCTGCCAGCCACCATCAATGCCCTACAAAGCCAAGTCCGGAAGGAACTCAGACAGGCATATGAACCCCAGAAGCTGGGAGACCAGGTCCTGGTGAGAGCCTAGGTAGAAAGGACCTTATGTCATCCTTCTGATCACCCCGACTGCTGTTAAGGTGGATGGCATGTTTCCTGGGTTCTCGCCTCCCATCTAAAACCTGCCCCTGCTGATCTCAACCATGATAAGTGGAAAGTGGAGCGCCCTGAGAATTCTCTCAAGATTCGGGTTCAGCGGGCACACTCCAGCCCTGATGCACTCACTGACTCTGGCAATGCTCCCCCTGGCACTTGCTGAGGGAGGACTCAATCAGGCCGTACACCCGGATGAACTGGTAAAAAAGACTATATGGAAACCTCTGTGACTGCAGCGGGTGGGCATAAATTCAACAGTAGGCTTCTGTACACTCAATCAGTAGACTGTGGAACTAGAACTGCTTACCTCTGGTCCCCTACTTCTTCCCATGTGGGGGAGGGGAAGCTGTAATGCGTGTGTAAAGCAAAACCTCAGCCTTTGCCTCCCTCTTTGGGGGGAAATGCTCCGCTGGATGTGTGGAGCTTAATCAAGTTCACTCCTGGTGCTATTGGGAGTATCGAGAGTGTACCAAAAATAAAAAGGCAGATCTGGTGGCCAAGCTCACCGAGACTTACAGGGGGAGCATGGGAGAGAAATGGACAGTTAATAGCCATAAGTCCCCCTTTGGAGCCGCGAGTTGCATGGCCGAAGTGGGAGACTTGGTCTGTTGGCCCCTAAAGGCACCCATTCATGTCTCGGATGGAGGGGGGCAACATACCAGGAAAGAGAGAAGGAGGCCATAGACTGGGTTACAAAGGAGGTGGAGACCCTAATGCCTAAGTAGACCCGGCATCCCTTCCTCCAACCCCGGATGCCTGTTGAGAAGTTAGATCTGAATACTCAGAACATCCTAGAAGAAACTTACAAACTTTTTAGCTGCTGATTGTTGGCTTTGTATGAAGATGGGGGAAAATTGACCTCTGGCTGTCCCTGTCTGACTAAGTAATCTAACCTTTGCTTCTTTTAGTTGTAAGGTAGTCCCTTCTAGCTTTGAATCTTCTGTTTGCTATTCGCATAATGGCACTGAATCTGTAGACATGAGTCAGGTAGGAACCGCTCAGTGCTCAGAAGTCCTACCTATTACCCCCCTCCCCTAGCCCAGGGTGCTTACCTCCAGGATGGGTACGGATATGTGGAGGAAAATTTGGCTTATTCTCTTTTACCCCAAAACTGGACTGGAATTTGTGCCCCAGCATTAGTACTTCCCAACATTGACATCATTCCAGGGACAGAGCCCATCCCTCTGCCTAGCATAGATCTCTTAGGCAGCACTCGTAGGTCTCGGTGAGCCATGGTGTTCCTGCCCCTACTGGCAGGGCTCAGGAGTAGCAGGTAGATTGGCAACTGGGGGAGTAGGGATAGCAATATCAATAGACAGGTATGACAGACTCTCGCAAAAGTTAATTTCAGATGTGGAGACGGTATAATTATCTGCAGGACCAGCTCAACTCCGTGGCTGAAGTAGTAGTACAAAACAGGTGAGGTTTAGATTTAATCTTGGCAGAGAAAGGAGGGCTTTTCATGGCCTTGCAAGAAAAATGTTGTTTTTATACTAACAAATCGGGAATAGTGTGGGAAAGAATCAGACACCATCAAGAAGAGCTGACCAAAAGAAGAAAGGAGCTATTAGACGGTCCCCTATGGTCTTTATGGGGTGGGATTCTCCCCTACCTAATACCCCTACTTGGGCCCCCTATCACACTAGCTTCTAGGATTGGAAGCCTTTCTACAAGAAGTAGGGATTGAAAAGGGAAGTCAACCTTGGCAGATGTCCCACCCTTAAGGAAGTCGTCACTACCTCAGCCCCAACAATACATTGTATTACCTTGATGGATGTCCCGCCCCTAAGGAAGTCATCACTACCTCACTACCTCGGCCCCACCAATACCTCGTATTACCTTGGCGGATGTCCCGCCTCTAAGGAAGTCGTCACTACCCCTTCCTTCCCCCTCCTCATTATAGTATATAAGGAGGGATGTAGAAAGCCACGAGGTCTTTGCCTCTGTCCTATTATGGGCACACATTGACCCTGATCAGCCAGAAATAAAGGACTTACTAGAGCATTTGCTGGGGCCTCAGCCTCTTCATTTCTCTGCGTCGAGCAGTTATATTAGGACGTCCGGACCTTTCACTCTATCCTAGGCTTCATCCTCGGATCGGTGCAAAAATCAAGACCACCAACTACAGAAGACTGATTAAAACAACAGTGATGGACCAGAACTTCTGGAACGTAAAGAAAGACTCCATTCTAGGCTCCATTCTATGACATGTGCAAATACTAACTAAGATCACTAGCTACAGAAGATTAATTTTATCATCCACAATGAATCGGAAAACTTCTAGACATCAGAAAAGGACCCAGGGGAGAGTAAAAGAGCATGTACAGAGCCTACCCATGACAGTATACTTCAAGGGCAGAGATACCCTGTATATCTTAGGCCCGGGGAATTCCCTTTCTAATCTCCCCCAATTTTTACTGTGCAAAAAAATAGTTCAAATTAATTTTTTTCTAATTGTTGTTGCTTCTTTTTTTCCTTTTCTTTTTCTTTTTTTCCTGTGCTTTGATTTTTCTTTATTTCAGGACCGTGGTTAGTGTTTGGTTGTTGTCTTTATTGCTGTGGTGATTTTCAGGGTTTTTTTTTTGTTGGTTGGTTGGTATGTTTTTTGGTTTTGGTTTTTTAGGTTTTTGGAGGGTTGACTTTTTCTTTTATTTTCATGTTCTCCCTTTTTCCCTTTCTTTTCTTATTTTTTAAAGGCCTAGCAGAAGGTTTAATAGGCTTTTTTTTAAGCATAATAGTTAAAGAAGTACAGGGAAAACAGTATTAAAGTGGCAATTGTTGTTTGCATAGGCACAGCAAAATATGGGGGGCATGAAAAGGAAAAGCCTTGGCCTAAATACAAGGATATCTTACCCCCTGAAGTGTTCTGGCATAAGACCATTTCTAGGCTCCAGGCATACTAGGTTGTCCAACACAAGTCATTGTCTTTTGTGCCAATAAATCTTTTTTTTTCCTTCAGCACAGTCGCTGTTGTTGGTGTCAGGTTTCTGTAGTTAAAGATCCTGGAATCTGTGCATATCTTACATCAAAGTCAGGATGATGTGTAGCTCACCTCACAATTAGAGGGCAATGCTGATAGCCCTGCCCTGAAAGCAGGTTGTTGTTATGTCTCATCATTGTTAAGGGACCTCTCTTTGGAGTAAGTCAATGCCAGGGCCCTTTCTTTTCTTAAACTGATTTTTATAGTCTCTAGAAGGACTCCTGTCATTTTTTGCTTGTTTGAATTTTTGTCCCCCTTATTTTTCTTTATTTTTTCTTACCTTCAAACAGAACCACATAACTGAACCATCTTGTTCTGCCTCACAAATTGAGGGGGAAATAATGGAGGGCATCAAGACCAAACAATCATATGAACATTGAGTAGAAATAAAAAATGGTCAGACTTAAACACCAAATCCAAAGCCAACTACAATAGAATCGATACCCAATTACAAGCTAAACACAGAAGAGACCACTTATACTTGCAGCCTGAGGGAGGAAGGAGGGACGATATGGGATGCATGCTGGGAACAGGGGTGGAGGAAGGACCATTGGTGGTGGGAGTGCCCTGATTCAATGTCACTATGTACCTAAAATACTACAGTGAATGATTTGTAATCCACTTTGATCAAAATAAAAATTATTAATAAAGAAAAAATTCAAACAGAATAATCTGAAACCTTAAAAATAACAAAAACCTTACCAAAGAAGATACAAAATGATAACTATGTAAAATATATTTAACATAATATGGTATTGGGTAAATTTCCCAATTTACCATTGAGAAAATGGTAAACTAATCATAACATATAATCTAGCAATTACACTTCTAAGTATTTGCTTAATTATTAAATGGAAGTGTTTGACTACATAATACCTCTATACAAATATTTATAGTAACTTTATAATTTCAAAACTTTATAGCAACCAGGCTTATCCCTCAATTGATTTTATAAACACAATTTCCCTAATAATAACTTGTATTCATGTGGTATATTGTTATAATTGACAAGCCAATCTACATACATTATTATCAACTAAATTCCACAGTTCATTATTTATGACTTGAGTTCTGTGAAGGAAACAAAGAAAGAGGGGCCTGAGGAATAGAAAAGTACAGAGAGTGTTTGCCTTGCTCACACACATTAGAACTCCAGTATCCCATGTGGTCCCCTAGCCTATTAAGAGTAATTTTTGAGTGTAGAGCCAAGTATGGCCACCAAAAACAAGTTTAAAACAAGGAAGGAAGGGATGAAAGAAGGAGAGAGAGGCAGGACGGGAGGTAGGGAGGAAAGGAGAGAGGGAATGTGGAAGGAAGGGAGGAAAGGAGGGGGAAGGAGGGAGGGAGTGAAGGAGGGAGGGTAGGGAATGAGGGAGGGAAGAAGGAAAAGAAAAGAAGAAAAAGTAGAAAGCAAGGGATGGAGCCACTGAAAAAGGAACTCTATTTTTCATTGAGAATGAGTTTTGACAGTTGTTCTGGACACGTTCCCTTCTTTGAGACTACTAGGAAAAACTTTTTCTAGGGTAGTGGAAAAGGCTATTTAATCCAACTCTCATCTCTGTCAATTGGCACACAATGTTAAACAATTATATTTACTATAAAAAATGGCTCTTATCTCTAGAATGACTTAGCAGAAAGTCCTTTCTTTTCTTTAAAAAGAATAAAAAGAATTTATTTGTACATACAAAATACACTAATTTCATTTGTTTTGTTTGTTCTGTATAGGAGAATTTTGGGACCCCACTCACTGGTGTTCAGGGCTTACTCCTGGATCTGTGCTCAGGGATCATTTCTGTGGTGCTCAGGGGACCTTATGCAGTGCACAGAGCTGAGCCATTATTAACTGCATAAAAAAACAAGCATCTCACCCCTCTACAATTTATTTGGTAATAAATATACTAATTTTGGGGTACAATCTAATGTAAATAACAAGTCATAGTGCTATGTTTCCTTTGCAAGTCAAAGAAGAAACTACATATATACATTATTTCCATCAATTGTTGAAAGGAGTTAGCTAGCCATGACAAAGAAAATGAGAGTCAAATAGAAGACCTAAGACTATATATAGGCACTAGAAAAAGATGTAGATTGTGTAGGTATTTTGAGGAAGGATCTTCCTAAAATCATCTGCTATGAATCATAAAACTAGAAACACATATAAACATTGACTCGAGTTAAAGAGGTCAGTGACTTCTCCTTCATCTCAGTCCATTATTATAGAACATTTTCAGACAAATTCAGCCAGCAGAAAATAAATTTGAGTTTGAAGAAATATTTACTACTAGTAGTACTAGTACTAGTACTTATGTTGACTTCGTATTTCTGAATGTCCTGTAGGTTTGACATCATGATTAGCTTTTCACTATAAGTTACTTGCCCTTCTTGAAGGTAAAATAAATTCAGTTTAGATTCCCATTTTGTAGACTGTAACAAAACTAACTCAAGGCTAACTTTCTTTAAAGAATAAGAGTGAATAACGAAATCCTATTTTATTAGGCTCCCCTTGTTTTCTGGCTGCATTTCTGTCCGTATACATGCCCATTGACTCAGAGGAAAAAAGGTTTGTTAGATTTATACAGAAAATGAGGAAAGTGAGAAAGTCTGTCTGGAACCATTAAAGAAAAGTGAAAGAAAAAAAAAAGAGTAAGAATTCAAAAGTAAGAAAAACAGGATAAAATAAAAAAAAACTTCCAACTATGAACCCAGGTTTTCTCACCAGATGTTTCCTAAGAATAAAAGTATTTAAACAATTTAGAATTTTCTGTACAGCAAAGTAAGTTCCCTTCAAAATTCTCAGTTTAGTAAGTGCAAATTAAATGTAAAAATAGACACATTTTTCTTAACATCCCCTATGTAATCTTTTATATTTCAAACTTCAAAAGAAAATTGGATAATATTGAGTTGAACTGTCAAAAAGTATTTGCCTAATCTGATGCAGCCATTGCCAAGCCATGATTTTTGCTAGTCAGATTTATTATGCTTTCTTTTTATTTAAATTTCACTCATCTGCAGTATGCAGAGAACACAAAAATGGAATAATAATCAGAAAATGTTGGCTATCCCTTGGTTTTGGGTTACAAAACTCAAATTACTAAATAATGTGGAAAGGTGTTGGGAAGAATGAAAAAATGAATTAAGAGTAACATGAAGATATAGCCGGAGGATCTTGGGCACTTTGGTGGTGGTGAAGTGCAACAACCAAGTGCACTGAATAACAAATTTTGACACTATTAAAACCATGTAACCTAACACATAATTATACAAATAAATTAAACGACAGTACAGAGTATGTCATCAATACTGCCCTCATTAATTTCTTCAATAAATATTTCCCTTCCATCCTTACAAAACAGAACAAAACATTTTTAGATTTTCTTCAATTGCCCCTTTCTTGTTTTATTATTAATATTTACTTTTCTAAATTATAGGTAAGATAATATTTTTATAACAGTGCTAATATTTATATTATTGATTTATAATGTAACTAGAACTCTTCAACCACAAAAATTTCAAGCACCCTTATGTTACTCTCTTTACCCACTTCCACTGTCCTTTCCCTATACTAAGTAACCTCAGTTCCGTAGTCAGAGTATGCATGTTTGTTATCATTAAGTGCTGCATATTTCCTTGTTTTGAATCTGAAAACACCACATAAAAGGTAGTATTTTGTATATTTTCTGTCTTTTACTTCTGATTCAATCTATTTGTTTGTAGCAAAGACAAGATTTCATTTTTAACTTAACTGAATAGGTTAATAGGAAACACCCAATCGTATACATCCGAATTTCTCTATCATTGTCTTCCCTTTTTATTTGACTAAACTTGCTTTCAGAATTAAGATTATTTCCAATACTATATGCCCAGAAAAGTACCCAACATACACATGAGACTCACTAAAGCAGAGGTCTCAAACTCGTGGCCCACAGGCCATTTGCGGCCCTCCGTACAACATTTTATGGCCTGCGGCCTGCCTTTAAATATCGCAGTATTCGCGATTATCCACTTACCAAATAATCGCAATAAAAATTGCATTAGTAAGAAAAAAATCGCATTAAACATTCGCATACCCCAAGCAGTTATGTTCGGGGTATGCAAATGTTTACTGCGATTTTTTGCGATTTTTTTCTTAATAATGCGATTTTTTATTGTGAATATTCGGTAAGCGAAGTCCCTTATCCTGCCCTGCCTCACCCAGACTTTGCCTCCTGCGGCCTCAGGTAAATTGAGTTTGAGACCCCTGCACTAAAACATATGTTTCAACTGTGACTTCTTTGGATTAACTAATAAGAGCAAGTCACTTGATCTGTTTTTCCTCACTTTGCTTCAGTTTCTATAGATGATATAAAAAAAAGCTGTATTAATTACCTCTATCTCAGAGTTATTGAATACATAGTACTACAGTACTATTGGAAGACAGGCATAGGCCAAAACCAAGAGTATATGAATAATTAAATAAGATAGTTTACCTTATTTAAAAATTTTAATTTAGCAGTTAGAGAAGTATATTTATTTATTTATTGCTTTTTGGGCCACACCCGGTGACGCTCAGGGGTTACTCCTGGCTATGTTTTCAGAAATTGCTCCTGGCTCGGGGGACCATATGGGACACTGGGGGATAGAACAGTGGTCTGTCCTAGGTTAGTGTATGCAAGGCAAACGTCCTACCACTTGCACCACCACTCTGGCCCCAGAGAAGTATATTTAAAGAAAGTAAGTACAATAAAATTTTTAAAGTTAGATCTGTATTTGAAACTTGATATTGCTTGAAAATTATGCCATGTTAAAATGTTACTCAAAAATATACTTTATCTTATAGCTATGATAACTATCGTTTATTACTCTATGGAGGCTAGAATACTCATCGAGTGAGGTTTTAAAAGCCTTACAATGCAGATTATGAACATTTTAATTTTTGTATATATTGTAGGTCTTAAAAATAGTATGCATTATAATTGCCATTCATTAAAATAATATAAATTTATGATAGCAATGATCTGAGAACACATAAAAATATTATAGCAGAACATAAACATAAACAGGCCAGAAGAAAAGAGAGGGCATGTAAAACAGGGGAGAGGATTTTAAGAAAATGAACATGGAAACATATTTGAGAGAGAGTCAAAAAAATATTTGAACAAAACAATATATCAGAAAATTACTGTGAACTTTAAACAATAAAATTAACAAATTTTATTTACTTCTTAATTTATTTTGGTTTGGTTGCCATACTTGGTGGGCTCAGAATTTACACTTGGGGTTGAGCTCAGGGATTACTAAATGTTCAGGACTGAAGACCACTTATGGTGGCCAGAATTATACTGAGGCAGATTTGGAAACCGAGGTGGCACTACTTATTCTATAAGTATATTTTAAAAATAATAATTACAAATGGCCAAAGGGCACATAAAAATGCTCCACTTTCAAAGGAGGGTGGGTGCAGAAAAGCCACCTGGGGGTTGGTGTGGGCCCGCTGGTCTTGGGAACCCAATGGGATGCCCCACTTTTTCTTTTGGATTTCCTTTAAACCCATGTGGCTTGAAAAGCCTAGGGAGCCTGTGGGGGGTCTTCTTCCTCCCACGTGGGCCCCAAAGAAGCTTCACCGACTTGCCCACGCCACCCACTTGAGGCTGGCTTCCACCTTGGCAAAAACTCCTTTCCTTAGGTCTGAATCCCAGGCGTGGGAGCACCCCAGTAAGTCCCCCCACCCCAAGCTGGGAGGCCCAACCCTCCAGTTCAATTGTTCGAATCTTCCCTGGCCCTTAGCCCCGCCTCTCTCTCTCATCCCCACTTCCATCTCAGAGTCCAGGCCGCCCCCCCCCCATCTTTTCCTCCCCTTCCTAAGCACCCATCCTTTGCCTAGGGGGCACGCTCATCCTTTCCTTTTCTCCTGGGGCACTTTCTTAGGGACCTCGCTGACTGCAAGCCTGCTGCTTTCTCCCCCTATCTCCGGCCTCCCTTCTGTCGCTTGATCCTTTTCTCCATACCCCTAAAAAAAAATGCTCCACTTCACTAATTATCAGGAATATGTAACTCAAAACAACAATAAGATAACATCTCACACCACAGAGAGAGAAAGGAAAGAAAGAAAAAGAAAGAAAGAAAGAAAGAAAGAAAGAAAGAAAGAAAGAAAGAAAGAAAGAAAGAAAGAAAGAAAGAAAGAAAGAAAGAAAGAAAGAAAGAAAGAAAGAAAGAAAGAAAGAAAGAAAGAAAGAAAGAAAGAAAGAGAAAGAGAAAGAGAGAAAGAGAGAGAGAAAGAAAGAAAGAAAGAAAGAAAGAGAGAAAGAGAGAGAGAGAAAGAGAGAGAGAGAGAAAGAAAGAGAGAAAGAAAGAAAGAAAGAAAGAAAGAAAGAAAGAAAGAAAGAAAGAAAGAAAGAAAGAAAGAAAGAAAGAAAGAAAGAAAGAAGGAAGAAAGAAAGAAGAAAGAAAGAAAGAAAGAAAGAAAGAAAGAAAGAAAGAAAGAAAGAAAGAAAGAAAGAAAGAAAGAAAGAAAGAAAGAAAGAAAGAAAGAGAAAGAAAGAAAGAAGAAAGAAAGAAAGAAGAAAGAAAGAAAAAAAACTGGTCCTGGCATGGATATGGGAAGAAAGGAACTCTTTTTTTTTTTTTTTTTTTTTTTTTTTTTTGGTTTTCGGGCCACACCCGGTGATGCTCAGGGGTTACTCCTGGCTATGCGCTCAGAAGTCACTCCTGGCTTGGGGGACCATATGGGACGCCGGGGGATCGAACCGCGGTCCGTCCTAGGCTAGCGCAGGCAAAGCAGGCACCTTACCTTTAGCGCCACCGCCTGGCCCCGAAAGGAACTCTTAATCACTGCTAATGGTAATGCTTTAGCCTTTTTAGAAAGCAATATGACATCCCTCATAAAGCTAGATATTGAGCTCTTATGTGATCCAACTATTCCAATCCTAGGGATATTCCTCAAGAACACAGAAACACAATACAAAAATACCCTCTGCACTCTTATGTTCATCACAGCACTATTTACAGTAGCCAGAATCTGGAAACAACACAGGTGCCCAACAACAGATGAGTGGCTAAAGAAACAATGGAATACTATGCAGCTGTTAGAAAAAATGAAGTCATAAAATTCGTGTATACATGAATGAATGGACATAGAGACGGTTATGTTGAGTGAAACGAATCAGAGTGAAAGGGCTAGACATATAATAATTTCATTAACTTTTGAGATCTAAGAAAAATAAAAGATTGCATGAAAACAATATCCAGAGACAATAGAATTAAGGGGCATGAGGTTCAACCCAGGGTAGGAAGCTTACCAAAAAGAGTGGTTAGGTGCAATTAAAGTAGAGATGTACCTACTATGACAATGAAGAAAAACTCAGTGCTGAAAAGGGAGAAAAGGGCCCCCTCCATTGATAACAATGCAGACTACAGTGTCAAAAGGAAAGAGAGAGAGTAATGGAAGGAAAGTGAGGGAGAGAGAAGCAAATTGCCTGCCTAGAGACAAGCAGGGAATGGAGGCTGGAAGAAAACATGGGACATCATTGGAGTGGAGGATGCACTGGTGAAGGGTAGTGTAGGCTGTATGACTGACATCCAACAATGAACAATTTTTTACCTATTGTGCTTAAAGGAAAAAATTTAAATATAATAACTTTTTTGTTTGCTTGTTTTGTTTTTGTTTAAATTTTTTTTGGCCACATCTGTTCAAGCTCAGGAGTTACTCAGAAATCGCTCCTGGCTTGGGGGATCATATGTGACCCGGGGGATCGAAAGCAGTCTATCCTAGGCTAGTGTGGGCGAGGCAGATGCCTTATAACTTTTGCCACAGCTTCGGCCTCTAAATATAATAACTTACAATCATGACATTCTAAAATTTTTATTTTTTGTTTTCTAAATAATATTTTTTAATAATATTTTTATTTAAACATCATGATTACAAACATGATTGTAGTTGGGTTTCAGTCATAAAAATAACACACGTACCCTATTCACCTGTGCAGCATTCCCATCACTGATGTCTCCCATCTACATCGTTCCCTCCCCCCACCTGTATTTGAGACAGGCATTCTACTTCTCTCACTCTCTGACAATGTCATGATTGTTGGCAGGGTAGTTATTTCTCTAACAGCACTCACCACTCTTTGTGGTGAGCTTCATCTTGTTAGCTGGTCCTTCCAGCCCTCATCTCTATTGTCTCTGGGCATTATTAAAATAATAAAATAATTATTATAATAATGAAAATAGATGAGTGAGACTATTCTGTGTCTATATCTCTCCCTCTGACTTCTATCACTCAGCATAATAGTTTCCATGACCATCGACGTCTAGAAAAATTTCATGACTTAATCTCTCCTGATGGCTGCATAATATTTCATTTGTACATGTACCACGGTTTCTTTAGTCATTCATCTGTTGGAGGAAATCTTGGTTGTTTCCAGAGTCTGGCTATTGTAAATAGTGTTGCAATGAATATAGATGTGAGGAAGACATTTTGTATTGGATTTTTGTGTTTCTATGGTATATCCCTAGTAGTGGTATAGCTGGATCCTATGGTTGCTCAATTTCCAGTTTTTGTAGGAATCTTCATATTGTTTTCCATAAAAGCTGGACTATACAGCATTCCTATCAGCAGTGAATGAGAGTTCCTTTCTCTCCACATCCCTGCCAGCACTTATTGTTCTTGTTCTTTGTGATGTGTGCCAGTCTATGTGGCGTGAGAAGGTACCTCATAGTTGTTTTGATTTGCATCTCTCTGATTATTAGTGATGTGGAGCATTTTTATGTGCCTTCTGGCCATTTTATTTTACCTTTGAGAAATTGTCTTTTCATTTCTCCTACCCATATTTTGTTGGGGTTAGATGTTTTTTTCTTTTTAAGTTCCATCAGTACCTTGAATATCTTAAATATTAGCCCCTTATCTGATGGGTATTGTGTGAATAGTTTCTCCCACTCTATAGGTGGCCTTTGTATCTTGTCACTATTTCCTTTGGGATGCAGAAGATTTTCAGCTTGATATAGTCTTATCCACTTATCTATGCTTCCACTTGTTTGGAGAGTGCTGTTTCTTCCATGAAGATACCTTTATTCTCAATGTCATGAATTGTTTTACTTACATCTTGTTCTATGTATCATATGATTTGGGGTCTGATATCAAGGTCAATAATCCACTTGAAATTGACTTTTGTGCATGGTGTTAGTTCAAGGTCTGAGTTTGCTTCTTTGAATGTGGCTGATCAGTCATCCAACACCACTTGTTGAAGAGGCTTTCCTTGCTCCATTTTGCACTTCTTGGCCTTTTACAAAGATTAGCTTTAGATTGTATGTCTGGGGAACCTTCTCTGAATTCTCAAGTCTATTCCACTGATCTGAGGGTCTGTCTTTATTCCAATACCATGCTGTTTTAATGACTATTCCTAAATTTTTAGAGATAAATGAGAGTAGTCTAGAAAATTTAAGAACAGACCAACATATTTGGATAAGAATTTTTAGAAGAAAATATTAATGCACCATTTAATAAAAATATGTAAGTATTAATAGTAGGTAACAGGAAAATTTACTATGTTGCTATAATATAGTGCCTTATTTAATATTTTACACACTTATAATTATGAAATCTCAAATGTATTTTGAAAGTCAGGAAACTAAGGCTTAAAAATGTAGGGTTAAGAATTTTATTTATACAGAAATTAAGAAATCATGTTACTCGGGACAAAAATTAAATTAAGGTATATTTCACACCCAAATCTTTAGTCTCACATGTGTTTACACACAAAGCATATTTTCAAAATTCTGTATGAATAGATGAATTAATAAACATATAAGGTGGGTTCAATGTTTGAACGTATAAAGGAAAACCAATTTGCACTTAAATTTGTGTCCCTATCTTGGAGCATAAATGCAAAAAAGTTAAACACAAAAAATTTACTGCATAGTAAACACATGACATGCTTGTTGAATTACTGAGAGAGTGACTATGAATATTTTTGCCAGCTCTCTTAGTTATCAGAGACCTGTACCAATAGTTAGGGTTTTTCTTGTGCTAAAAGATACATTTCAATGCAACTATTTGCAGCAAGATTCATAAAGCCTGTTTTGTTTTTAGAGAGCTACATAATATAACTTCCAATGCTTTACTTGCTCTTAAAATTATAAAATCATTTTTGTTGCATCTATGACTCAGTGCAATCTGTGAAATACAGCAAAGAATGTTCTGTACCAAGAAGTTCAGTATAAAACTCTCTATCAAAGCCTAACTTTGCCTTCTCTTATTTGTAGCTGAAACACACATTTATTTTTTTGAAGTATCAAAGATTAGCTTGATCTTCCTTTTAATAGCTACAAATATTATTTAACTAATTTAATAGTCTCATAATCATACTATCTTTTTTCAATTAAGCTAGAAGATTCTTGAGTATAATATATTACATTTTGCTTTATGTGGGTACTGACTCTGTAGTTCTTGGGGGTAATCTTTTTAAATATCTTTATTTAAACACCTGATTAGAAATCTGATTATAGTTTGGATTAAGTCATGTAAAGAACACCCCCCTTCACCAGTGAAACATTCCCATTACCAATGTCCCAACTCTCCCTTCTCCCCACCCCCAATACCACCTGTACTTGAGACAGGCTTTCTACTTCCCACATTCATTCACATCGTTATGATAATTCTCAGTGTAGTTATTTCTCTAACCACATTCACCATTTTTTGTGGTTAACTTCATACCATGAGCTGGACCTTCCATCCCTCATCTCTTTTGTCTCTGAGAATTTTGGCAAAAATATCTTTTATTTTTCTTAAAACCCATAGATGAGTGAGACTATTCTGTGTCTATCTCTCTCCCTCTGACTTATTTCACTCAGCATAATAGATTCTTTGTACATCCATGTATAGGAAAATTTCATGACTTCATCTCTCCTGACGGCTGCATAATATTCCATTGTGTATATGTATCACAGTTTCTTTAGCCATTCATCTGTTGAAGGACATCTTGGTTGTTCGCAGAGTCTGGTGTGAGGAAGGGATTTTTGTATTGTACTTTTGTGTTCCTAGGGTATATCCCTAGGAGTGGTATAGCTGGATCCTATGGTAGGTCAATTTTCAGATTTTGAGGAATCTCCATATCACTTTCCATAAAGGTTGGATTAGACGGCATTCCCACCAGCAGTAGATAATAGTTCCTTTCTCTCTGCATCCCTTCCAGCACTGCTTGTTCTCATTCTTTGTGATGTGCACCAATCTCTGTGGCATGAGATGGTACCTCATAGTTGTTTTGATTTGCATCTCCCTGATGATTGTGATGTGGAGCATTTTTTCATGTGAAACACACATTTTTAAAACATTTCTGTACCATGCTATGCTATATTTTTGAATTTTTTTTCGAAGTATTTATTTGAGCTCCATTTCTGAATGTTATGTTGCTTTTCACCTTGTTAATCAACAATTATCCTTTGTTGCCCATCTATGGTATCTTTCATTAGAACTAAAACCTTTTAACTTAAAACATGTGGTTAGTAACTCTCTCTCCTCCCGAACATCTCTTTCTTCCTTCTTCCTAGATCACACAGATTATTTGTCTTCTTCAAATGCAGAAATAACACTAAGTTAGGAAATTACAGATTAATATATTTTTATAACTGCTTTTCTCAGAGCACAAATGAGTTGAAAATTGAGCAAAGGTGCTATTTAATTTGGTATCCAGCAGCTCTTTGTTACTGTTTATTCACTGATAACATCATCATTAATGTCCTAAATTGCATTGTTAAGATGTACTAGTACTAACATCACTGATTGGCACTAAAGATAGTATTCTGTATGCATTAATTATTGACTAGAATACCGTTACTATAATAAGTGTCTCTATAATACCACCATCAGTCTTTCACCAAATGCACCATTTTCTTTGGAGTCTATATGGTAAATACTATGAGTTTATATACATATGAGATATCTATCTATCTATCTATATATATATATATCTATATCTATATATAGATATAGATATATATATAGATATATATCATGGGAGCTGGTAGGATGTGACTAAGAACTTCAACTCATCTATTGAAGTTCTTAGTCACATCTTACCAGCTCCCATGATTCAGAAATTTTCTTATTGTAAAGTAAATGTAATAATGCAAGTCATATAAATGGTGATTGCTTGGATTAGAATGGACTGTAAGTGCTTAACACAATGCTAAAAGTAGCATATGGGAAAAATTCCTTATATTTGTCTTCTTTATCTTGTTTCAGCCTATGCTTTTTGTTCCAGTGCATATACCAATTTATACCAATTTTGTTTTTAAACTAATACTATATAATGCTTGATGGTTACTGAAAACCTGCATTAGAAATGGAACGGGGAGATAGATGAAAGGTACTGTGAACTATTAAGTGATGGGACTCAAGCTCTGCTGAGCACAGAATGAGAAAATGAAATCATCTTTGTTATACCCTGTATTTAGAAAATTAGTGAATATAAATATATGTGATCTTTGATTATTGCAATTCACTAAAGACTTTGTTTTGCCTGAAGGTTTTTCTCCCTTCTAACTATGGAGTATTTATGTCTGCAACCTTTATCACTATAATATGGCAATTACAAGCCTTTCTTTCAGGCAGAATCCCATTCCATAACCTGGTAGTATGTTGGTTTCTAATTTACAACTTTGTTCTACCCAAAATCCTTAGTTTCTTTGTATCTATTTACAGCTTGGTTTTATCCAAAACAGATTTTTCTGATTTAGCATGTATTAAGCAAATCTGAGTGAGACTGGCTCAGGATAAGCCTTCTGTCCCTACTCCCCTTCACGGAAGTGGTCTCTGTATTCATTAAAAACTGCAGTCTGGCAGACAGAGGACTCTTTTGGTTTGACAAGACAGATTGCTACTCGGCCAAGCATACTTTACTCTCAATTTTGTTTGGAATATTTCCTTTGGTGACCTTGCTCCTGACCTGCTTTTTCTGGGTGGAAATAGGACATTTGGGGCCATTACAGTGCTACATCAACAAAAAGATATATAAAAAAATGCAGTAAGATATTTTTTGTCTCCCCAACCTCAGTAAGATATTTTCAGAGGTTTAAAAAAAAAAAAGCCTTATTTTTTTTTCAACAGTACATTTTTCTTCGTTATTTTTGGATCACACCCATTGTCCTCGTGGATTACACCTGGCTTTAGACTCAGTGATAACCCTTATGAGTTAGTGAACCCTTTGGAATATAGGGTTAACTGCATACAAAGCAAGCACCATACTCACTGTATTATCTCTTTAGCCTCTCACACACACTTCAAGTATTGCAGACATTTGAATCTGATGTTGCAGACTAAAAGTATCTAAGTCATAGGATATGTTTCAAAAACTGGGGGAAGAAAATAATTTATATTTTTTAATCTCCATGCACAGACTAGCTAATTATTTCTACACATTTAAAGGAATGGATGTATTTATTCTCACTAACAACCTAATGATTGTGTTTTGTTTGATAATTTGTTTGTTTGTTTACATTCAATGGAACCAAGAGATTCAGAATGATTAAATAGTTGTTTAAAAACAAATCAGAACTGGGGAATTCATGTATGGTGTGGTGAAATAAATAAGCTTATGCATTTTATTCTTACCTTTGTAAGTTACATTTTTGTTTGTTTTTGTTTTAGGTCACACCCAGTGATGCTCAGGGATTACTCCTTAATCTGTGCTCAGAAATTACTCCTGGCAGGCTCAATGGGATGCTGTAGATTGAACTAGGGTTGGCAGCATGCAAAGCAAATGCCCTATATGCCTTGCTATCACTTTGGCTCTGTTACACTTTTTAATTACTTAAGAGTCATCAACAGGGCCTGGAGAGATAGCACAGCAGCGTTTACCTTGCAAGCAGCCGATCCAGGACCAAAGGTGGTTGGTTCTAATCCCGGGGTTTCATATGGTCCCCCGTGCCTGCCAGGAGCTATTTCTGAGTAGACAGCCAGGAGTAACCCCTGAACACCGCCGGGTGTGGCCCAAAAACCAAAAATAAAAAAGTCATCAACAGTGGGACTTCATTCCATCCCTGGAAATCTCATTATTTAATCTCATTAGTTAACAATTAATCTCATTATTTAATCTCAGTTAACAGCTCATCTCATGATTTAACAATCTTATGTTTAGCTAAATGATTTTATTTTATTTCAATAACTTTTAAGTACTTATCTAAAGTGCTTATCCTGCACATGCACAACTCAAGTTTGATCTCTGGTACCCTACATGCTAGGTTATTCTAAATGTAGAAACAAGCATAAGATATGAGCAGAAATGAGTCAGTAACACTCACAAAAAGTATTAATTAAATGAGAATGTAATTAGTCTTTCTTTTCTCAAAGTATCATTGTGAGAGAAAAATATGTAATAATACACACATTGAATTGGGTTTCTTTTGGGGGGATCACACCTAGCAGTGCTTTGAGGATACTCTTGTCTCTGCAGTCGGATATCACATATGACAGTGGTTGGAGGGACCATCTGGGATGCAAAGGATTAAACCCAGGTTGACTGAATGCAAAGCAAGTGATTTAACTTTTGTACCATCTCTCTAGCCTCAAGTTTTATTATTTTATATTTTATATAGCAATCATTTTTAAATATGTAAAGCAGTTCCGTGACTTAAGAATAGTGCTAAGGTTTTCTTTAGTCTCCAAATTATTTTTCCAAATAGTTTTTTCAGCTTTCCATTCTCAACAATGTTTATTATTAATATTCTTTGGGGATTTAGCTTTTTCAATACATTGTTCTAGTCACTTTGTAGTTTTGATCTGTATATACCTGGTGACTTGACTTAAAAACACTCCATATTTTTGCCTGTTCAGGGTGTTGAATTATTTTCACTATGGTGTATCTAAACTTTGTTCAAAATGTACAGACATGTGTGTGATTCAGTGGTGAAGCGATTTTTAAGCTCTAGGTAGCACCAGTTTGATTTTATGCACTCACAGCCCCATAAGCACAAATGGGAGTGACTTTTGAATACCAACCAAGAATTAGCCAGGATATTCATTAGTTATATTCCAAAGACCAAATAAAGCTTTGCCCACTTTAATTACATCTCTGGGCTAAGTTGTATGTATGTATTACATATATATATACATATGTATACAGTATATGCTTTCCTATTGATATTGTGTTTTATAATCAAAATTTTATTTTAACAAATACAAACATATACATTTAAAGGAAATATTAGTTACCATTTCATATAGAAAACTTTTGATCCTAAATTTGAAGTTTGAATTTAAATTTTTATATGGACTACACTAAAATTAAAGTACTCATTTGAGGTAATAGTGTATGTCCATAAAGTGTCCTATTGAAGAATAACCATAGAAAGTTTATTTAAGGCCAGCACCCCTATCTGCCTGTCTTCTGTGCTGTGCTCTATTTTCGGCCTGAATTCATCCTGTGTGTGGCTCATCTGTGGGTGGCTCACCTTTTCTGGAGCCTTACCTGGAGGTGAGCTTACACGCCCAGAAAGGGGAAGCCACTGAACTCTGCTGGAACTCAGATGCCAGCACCCCTATCTGCCTGTCTTCTGTGCTGTGCTTCATTTTCGGCCTGATTTCATCCTGTGTGTGGCTCATCTGCGGATGGCTCGCCTTCCCTGGAGCCTTCCCTGGAGGTGAGTTTACAAGCCCAAAAAGGGTGGAGCCAGAAGAGCACAGCCACTCCGCTTCGCTTCCTGGCTGTGCACATCATTTAGCCAATGAATACAACCACAACTCATAAAAAAAACCCACAATACAATTGTGACAATGGGGAAACAACGCAGGCCAGAGCCAGACATAGAGAATGATGATGCAACTCTGATGACTTGAACATGACCAACCAACAACTCAGTCTCTCAACTACTTATCAGTAGTTTAGAGTCGCAATATAGAAGATGTTTAAAGAACTCAAAGAAAGTATAGAAGAGAACACTAATAAGAATCAAGAGAATATAAATATAGAAATCAGAAAACTCCAAACTGAAATTTCAGGTCAAATAACAGGTCTGAAAAACTCAATAGATAAATTGAAGAAAAACATGGTTGAGCTTTCCCACAGGTTAACAGCAGCCGAGGATAGAATTAGTACTCTGGAAGATGAGATGAATAACAATTCAATACAGCAAAAGAAATTGGAAAAAAGCCTTAAAGTAAATGATCAAACAATGAAAAAATTACTCAAAGAATGGGAACAGATGAAAATATAAGTCTATAATAGGCTCATAGAAACAACTTAAGAATCATTGGAGTCCCAGAGACCCAGGAAGAAAATCTCCAGGGCTAATGAATACATGCAATCAAATCCTGCATGCCAAAAAAAATACCAACTAATAGAGACCCCAGAGAAAACACCCCAAGACACATCCTAGTCACAATGACAAATCCCACAGATAGAGACAGAATTCTGAAAGCATCAAGAACGAAAAGGGAAATTACATTCAAGGGAACATCCTTGAGATTTACTGCAGACCTGTCACCGGAAACTCTCAAGGCCAGAAGGCAGTGGTGGGACATAGTGACAAAACTCAATGAAATAAATGCTTCACCTAGAATACTGCACCCAGTAAAACTAACTTTCAGGTTTGAAGGAACAATACATTGTTTCACAGACAAAAACAGCTCAGAAACTTTACAAACTCAAAACCATTCTTAAAAAAAAACTGAATGGCCTACTTTAAGACAAGACTGACCAACAGACACACCAACTTTGATATAAAGATGGCACTAACTCCCAGGACAATTTTTTCTCTCAATGTCAATGGACTAAATGCACCAGTTAAGAGACACAGAGTGGCTAAATGGATCAAAAAACTCAATCCAACCTTCTGCTGCCTACAAGAAATGCACCTGAATAGTCAGAATAAAAATAGACTCAAAATAAAAGGCTGAAGGAAAATCATCCAAGCAAACAACACCCATAAAAAAGCTGGAGTGGCAATACTAATATCAGATGATGCAAACTTTATTCTTAGGAAAGTTGTAAGGGACAAAGATGGACATTTTGTATTAATCAAGGGATACATACAGCAGGAAGAAATCACTCTCCTAAACATATATGCATCAAATAAGGGGCCAGCAAAATATTTAATACAATTGTTGACAAATCTGAAAAATAATATCAATAACAACACACGAATTGTGAGAGACCTCAACGGGCTTTGTCAACACTGGATAGGTCAATCAGACTGAAACCCAACAAGAATATACTAGACCTAAGGAGAGAAATGGAAGAAAGAGGCCTAGTGGATATGTATAGGACACTCCGTCCCCAGAAACCTGGATACACATTATTCTCCAATGTACATGGGATATTCTCCAGGATAGACTCTTATAATCTTCCACGGTTGAATGAAGAGCATGTAGCATATCCAAACACACCCATCACTATTGAGAAAATTAAGAGAGTAATCAAATGTCTGCCCCAAAACAAAAGCCCAGGCCCTGATGGATTTACTAATGAATTCTTTCAAACCTTTCGAGAGGAACTTCTACCAATCCTGGCAAGACTCTTTCATGAAATCGAAAAAACAGGAACACTTCCAAATAGCTTTTGTAAAGCCAACATCACCTTGATACCTAAACCAGACAGAGATGCTACCAAAAAAAGAAAATTACAGACCAATATCGCTGATGAATACAGATGCAAAGATCCTCAACAAAATCCTGGCAAGTAGGATTCAATGCCTCATTAAGAAGATCATCCACCATGATCAAGTTGGTTTCATCTCAGGAATGCAAGGCTGGTTTAACATCCATAAATTTATCAACATAATACACAACATCAACAACAAGAAAAATAGAAATCACATGATCATATCAATAGATGCAGAGAAAACATTTGATAAGGTCCAACACCAATTCTTGATCAAAACTCTTACCAAGATGGGAATGGAAGGAACCTTTCTCAATATAGTTAAGACCATCACAAGCCAGAGGCAAATATTGTCCTCAATGGAGAAAAACTGAAAGCCTTTCCTCTAAATTCTGGCACAAGACAAGGCTGTTCTCTCTCACTACTCCTGTTCATCATAGCACTGGAAGTACTTGCTATAGCGATTAGGCAAGTAAAAGATATCAAGGGAATCAAGATAGGAAAGGAAGAAGTCAAGCTCTCACTGTTTGCAGATGACATGATACTCTACTAGAAAACCTTAAAGTCTCTACAAAAATGCTTCTAGAAACAATAGACTCATATAGCAAGGTGGCAGGCTACAAAATTAACACACAAAAATCAATGGCCTTTCTATACACCAATAGTAATAAGGAAGAAATAGACATTAAGAAAACAACCCCATTCACAATAGTGCCACACAAATTCAAATATCTTGGAATCAACTTGACTAAAAATGTGAAGGACCTATACAAAGAAAACTATAAAACTCTGCTCCAAGAAATAAGAGAGGACATGTGGAAATGGAAGCACATACCCCGTTCATGGATTGGCAGGATTAACATCATTAAAATGGCAATATTCCCCAAAACATTGTACAGATTTAATGCAATCCCTCTAAAGATAGCCATTACATTCTTCAAAGAAGTGGATCAGGCACTTTTGAAATTCATATGGAAAACAAACACCCTAGAATAGCTAAAGCAATTATTGGAAAAAGAATATGGGAGGAATTACTTTCCCAACTTTAAACTCCTACAAAGTAATATTTATCAAAACAGCATGGTATTGAAATAAAGATAGGCCCTCAGATCAGTGGAATAGGCTTGAATACTCAGAGAATGTTCCCCAAACATACAATCTCCTAATTTTTGATAAAGAAGCAAGACATATTAAATGGAGCAAAGAAAGCCTCTTCAACAAGTGGTGTTGGCACAACTGGCTAGCCACTTGCAAAAAATTGAACTTAGACCCCCAGCTAACATCATGTATGAAGGTTAAATCAATTTGATGAAAGACCCGAAACCATAAGATACATAGAAGGACACGTAGGTAAAACACCCCAGGACATTGAGACTAAAGGCATCTTCAAAGAGAAAACTGCATTCTCTAAGCAAGTGAAAGTAGAGATTAACAAATGTTAATATATTAAAGTGAGAAGCTTCTGCACCTCAATAGAAATAGCACTGATGATACAAGAGCCCCCCCACTGAGTGGGAAAACTATTCACCCAATACCCATCAGACAAGGGGCTAATCTCCAAAATATACAAGGCACTGACAGAAATTTTTTGTATGATGCTACATATTTATTTTTATTAAACATAGCATAATTTTGATTTATGTGAATTACATTAGAATCAAGCTTTTCTTTTTTTAATAAAATATATTTAAACACCGTGATTACAAATATAATTTAGTTGTATGATTACAGTCATGTAACGAACACCCCCCTTTACCAGTGCAGAATTCCCACCACCAATTTCCCACATTTATCTACTCCCCATTCCACCCACACCTGTACTTGAGACAGGCTTTCTTTTTCCCTCATTCATTCACATTGTTATGATAGTTTTCAATGTAGTTATTTTTCTAACTGCACTTATCACTCTATGTGGTGAGCTTCATGTCATGAGCTGCACCTACATTGGAAAATGGGGGGAAATTATGGTTGGGACTGAGGCAGTAAAATATTAGAAATGAGATTTGTAGGGCAGTATCAAGGTCACAATACAAGATGGATATATAAAATATATGCATACAATACTATCAATAGGAAAACAAGGAGAAAAATTTCCAGTGACTGTCCCAACATAAACCAGTACTAAAACGGCCCACCCTCCTCGAAAAGTGCATTTCCATTAGTGTAGGGAGAGAGGTAGGGGGGAAGCTTGAGGACCACTAAGAGTCCACCTGAACCCACTTCTGGCCATCTGAGCTGGCACCCAGGGAAGGCCTGGAGTCAGGGGTAAAATACAAGGATGGCTGGGGGCCTGTCAAGCCTCCCAGCACTCCCCAGTCCAGGGAGAAGGGCTCTGTATAGGGCTCCCCAAACCCCATACCTGGCAAGAGCTGGTCTCCAGAATCAAAGAGGAAACCAGAAGCCAGATGTCTGCCCGCCCTTCTCCCCAAGCACCTCCCCCCCTGGAGTATGGATGGATGGGGGAAGCCTAAGGACCTCTAAGAGTCCACCTCAATTTATTTTTGGCCATCTGAGCTGGCATCCAGGGAAGGCTGGAGTCAGGGAAAAAAGACAAGGATGGCTGGGGGCCTGCCAAGACTCCCAGCACTCTCCAGACCAGGGAGAAGGGCTCCAGTATGGGGCCTCCCAAACCCCATACCTGGCAAGAGCTGGTCTCCAGAATCAAGGAGGAAACCAGAAGCCAGATGTCTGTCAGCCCTCCTCCCCATGCACCTCCCCCTTGGAGTAGGGAGGGAGGGGGGGTGCCTGAGGACCACTAAGAGTCCACCTGAACCTACTTTTGGCCACCTGAGTCAGCATCCAGGTAGGGCCTGGAGTCCAGGGTAAAAAGAGGGGATAGGCTATGGGGCCTTCCAAACCTCCCAGAACTCCCCAGACTAGGGAGAAAGGCTCCAGCATGGGATCTCCCCAAACCCCATGCCTGGCAACACTTGCATAAGCTCAGTTTTTCTGATCTGTTAGTTCAGTGTGAAAATTTTTAATTTCAGTTGACAAATCTTCTTGATGTTTAATTTTGCTCCAGTCAAGTCTATTGATGCTTTTTGTTGAGTTCCCTGAACATTTTCCATAATTCTACTCTAAACATCTTATTTGAGAGGATACCTATTTGTTTCCTACTTTTCAGGTGTGGGTCCTGGAGAGATTATAGTTCTTGGAGTGTCTAGGCAGGCTCAGCAGAAAAGAGGCAAAGAGCATGGCCGCCATGCTTTATAAGTCTCTGGGTACCCTATCACATGGCAGGAAT
Source organism: Suncus etruscus (assembly GCF_024139225.1). Taxonomy (NCBI): domain Eukaryota; kingdom Metazoa; phylum Chordata; class Mammalia; order Eulipotyphla; family Soricidae; genus Suncus; species Suncus etruscus. Next base: position 46,413,580 of record NC_064857.1, read on the forward strand.
TGCCCCACGTGCATTGGGTGGGGACATCTTACTGGGTGTGGGTCCTGGAGAGATTAGAGTCCTTGGAGTGTCTAGGCATGCTCATCAGAAAAGAGGCACTGGCATATTTTTACAAAAAAAAACATCTAATCTCATCAAAAAATGGGGAGAAGAAATGGACAGACACTTTAAAAAAGACGAAATACAAATGGCCAAAATACACATGAAAAAATGCTCCACATCACTAATCATCAGGGAGATGCAAATCAAAACTACTATGAGGTACCACCTCACACCCAAGAGATTGGCACACATCACAAAGAATGAGAACAAGCAGTGTTGGCGGGGATGTGGAGAGAAAGGAACTCTTATCCACTGCTGCCTTCTACTTCAACCTTTATGGAAAGCAATATGGAGATTCCTCCAAAAACTGGAAATCGAGCTCCCATTCGACCCAGCTATACCACTCCTAGTAATATACCCTAGGAACACAAAAATACAATACAAAAATCCCTTCCATACACCTATATTTATTGCAGCACTATTTACCAAAGCAAGACTCTGGAAACAGCCAAAATAACCTTCAACAGATACAAGGCTAAAGAAACTGTGGTACATATACACAATGGAATATTATGCAGCTGTCAGGAGAGATGAAGTCATGAAATTTTACTATACATGGATGTAAATGGAATCTATTATGCTGAGTGAAATAAGTCAGAGAGAGAGAAAGACGCAGAATGGTCTCACTCATCTATGGGTTTTAAGAAAAATAAAAGACATTCTTGTAATAAGAATTTTCAGACACAAAAGAGAAAAGAGCTGGAAGTTACAGCTCACCTTATGAAGCTCACCACAAACAAGGATGAGTTTAGTTAGAAAAATAACTACGTTTTGAACTATCCTAATAATGAGAATGTACGAGGGAAATAGAAAGCCTGTCTAGAGTACAGGCAGGGGTTGGGTGGGGAGGAAGGAGTTCTGGGACATTGGTGATGGGAATGTTGCACTGGTGATTGGTGGTGTTCTTTACATGACTGAAACCCAAACACAATCATGTATGTAATAAAGTTGTTTAAATAAAAAAAATAAAAAAAGAAAAAGAAATCTTTGTGGCACTAAACCAAAAATGTTCATTTAAAATAGTCAATTCAACATTAGTAAAATATTATGTACATGAAGCAGTAATAACCAAATAATATACTAACATATTAATACAGAAGAATGCTACACAAAAAAGTATTGTGTTATTATTACATAAAGAAAAACACACAACACACAAGAAATTATACTGAAGAGAGAGTTTAGGTATTAAGGCAATTAATTACCTTATACGTAGCCCTTCCTCATTCAATCCCCTTCCAAAAACATTGATGCTGTGTGTAACCAAATACTTAAAAGAAATCAAGAAGTCTGCTGCAAATTAAATTAATGTGTGATTAATTTTATTTGTAATAAATATATGTTGTAATTAACTTAGATAAAGTGAGTAGGAGAGAGGCCAATTGTAAAAGTACTTAAGTATTAGTATTAGTACTAGAAGTACTAGTACTTCTCACTCTACCAACCTTATTCATTTCAGGAAGTTCTTTGTGAAGTGTAGGCCTGATAAAATTCAGCTTTGAGCACCTACAATACAAACTTGATATTTTATCATTTACATGTGGCAGTCATTAAACTGTAGCTGTGAAATATCTATTCTCTTTGAAGTGGGAAATTATCCCTACTACTCAAATATTTCTTAGGGAGCTGTGGAACTCAGACTGGAGTTAGAAATTTACTTTTCAGAAAAAAATATCAGTCCTAAGTTTTACACAAGAGGTTTATATTTGTTACCTTGCCTTACAACAAAAGTATTTCAGAACTGAAAGGAAAAGTGAAGTGGGACAAGTTATTTGGAAAGTAATAAGAGACAGTGTTTGATGCTCAAAGACAGATAGCATTGGCTTTTCCCAAGTGGAGTGAAAGCCAAGTGCATGGCTAAAGAAAATGTGTAACAACTCCCAAGATGGAGAATGCATGCTATAAAGTAAGAAAGAAGAACATACCTCATGCGATGTGGATGGCTTCCCTAGAATGGGAAAATTCATTCTAAAGTAAGAATTTACACATCTCAGAGAAGCAAACCACTTTCCTAGAATGGGAAAACACATGTCTTTTCCTCTGCTAAGTTTATTTTGAGTTATTTTTCTAAACTCTCTTCCAAAGTCTGCTGCTAGAACGGTTATCAAATAGAGGAGATTCAAACTGGTGATGTCCTTCTCTGCTTTCTTTACCTTGCCTTTATTCCTACCATGAAGCCTTTCCTCCCAGGGAATTCAGCCATGTCTGGGCCTGAAACCCAGCATCTTAAAAGTGTTCTGAGTCTTTTCCCATGGGTTTTCTCTTTTAAATTGTCCTCACGCCTTTGGAATAGTTAAGTGCCAGAACTATTTTTCTCCCAATTTCCAGTGCCCTCTCCTATATCTTTGCTTGGGAAAATTCTTTTTCTTTCAAGTTCAAGTGTATATAGAACCAACTTGGAAGGTTAGAAAGCAGTGTTTTGTTTTGTTTTGGGGGTATTGAATGATGGTGCTAAGGGCTTACTCCCGACTCTGAATTCAAGGATCACTCCTGGATGAATTTAGGGGACTTTAAGTGACACCTGGAATTGAATTCAAGTCAGGCACTTACACCTTATCTACAGTATTTATCATTCCAGCCCTGAAATCAAACATTTTTTTAATTCAATTAAAGACTGTGGTTTACTAAGTTATTGATTGGTGAGCTTTTTTTTTGTGTGTGTGTTTTGAGGCCACACCCATTTGATGCTCAGGGGTTACTCCTGGCTAAGTGCTCAAAAATTGCCCCTGGTTTGGGGGGACCATATGGGACACCAGGGGATCGAACCTAGTTGAGCTTTTCGTATACAAGTTTTTTTTTTTTTGTGGTTTTTTGGTCACACCCGGCAGTGCTGAGGGGTTATTCCTGGCTCCAGGCTCAGAAATTGCTCCTGGCAGGCACGGGGGACCATATGGGATGCCGGGATTCAAACCGATAACCTCCTGCATGAAAGGCAAACACCTTACCTCCATGCTATCTCTCCAGCCCCCGTATACAAGTTTTTATACAATATATATACATACATATATAAACATACATATACATATATAAACATACATATACATATATACATATATGTGTATATATATATTTGTTTTGGGGACACACCTGGCAGCGCTCAGGGGTTACTCCTGGCTCTATGCTCAGAAATCGCTCCTGGCAGGCTCGGGGGACCATCGGGGATGCCGGGATTCAAACCACCGTCCTTCTTCATGAAAGGCAAATGCCTTGCCTCCATGCTATCTCTCCAGCCTCAATATACAATATTTTAACATCAATCCCACCACCATCAATTTTCATCACAAGTATTCCCTCTGTCACTCTGTCACCTCCATTCTCCACCGCCAGCCCCCGCCACAATTAACCTTTCCTGTCCCTTGCCTGCCACTTTGGCAGACATATTAAAGATCTGTGATTTCAGCTTAGATATTATGTTTTCAGTGTTGTTGAGTCTGTTCTTTGAATATATTGTACCACTCTCTCTCGTCAAAAATACAATAAAGTCCAGACCCCTGTTATTCCATTACTTCTTTTTCTCATCTTCTTACTTTCCACCTGATGAAAACAGAATCGTTTTACCTAAAGAGAATTTTAATATTAGAATGGATCATGTGTAAACTTTCTATATTCTATTTTGAGTGGTAATATTGATGTGTAACAATAAGTTGTTAAAATCAATAATGTAAAATCTACTCATCTATCTCGTTAATAATGTTTAAGTATTGTAGGCAGCACATATTATGCTTAAAGTTCCTCTCACTTAATTTTATTCAAAATACATAAGACATTATTTTATTCTTTAAGCATTTACAGTTAAGTGGTTAGAGAAATAACCATTTTAATGGTTAGAATTAATGAACAAATACTTTTCTGAAATCTGGTAAATGGTAATCACCTGAAAATCAATTATATAATGGGAAATGTAAATTAAGATTTCATTGTGATATCATCTCACACCAGTAAGAAGGCATTTATCAAAAAAAAAACCTGTAAATAATCTCTGTTGATGGGGATGTCCTGAAAAAATATCTCTAATCCACTTTTCATGAAAATGTTGTCTGTTTCAATCACTGTGGACAACAGTATAGAGATTTCTCAGAAAAGTAAGTATAGAGTTGTTATATGACTCAGCAACTCCATTTCTTGGTATCTTCCCTTAGTACACACCCCAAACAACTTGTGCAGCACTATTATTCATTACAGCACTTAATATGATAGCTAGAATTAACGAACAATAGTTGGGTGGATAATAAATGTATGTCATAAATTACATGATAAAAATCTATGCAGTTGCATTAAAAGGGTGAAATAATGCAACACGGATAGATCTGAATGTTTTGTCATGTTAAAAATATTGGAGTGAGGTCTGTAGTGGTAAGGCGTCTGCTCTATCCCCGGGTATCCCATATGGTCCTCCAATCCAGGAGTGATTTGTTAGAGTATTGCCAGGAGTAACCCCTGAGCATCACTGGGTGTGGCTGAAAATCCAAGATATAAGATAAAAATATAAATAAATATATAAATATATAATCCATATAGGTCATGCAAATGTGTTGCCTGGGTATATGGTGCTTGAGCATATGTCACCCAAGCACATGTCAACCACATCTCATCTCCAGAGATATAAACTTTCGTGCTTTTAAGTGGGTTGTGTACTGGTGCTATCTCTACCTTTGGAGAAGCCAGTATTCTCTTTTGAGTGTGCTACACTCTATCTTTCTTATTCTCTTCCTCCCCTTCTTTAGAACCTTCAATAAAATCTGTTTTTATTTAAAAAAAAAAGTAGTCAGAAAAAGAATAAATATTGAATAATGTTGCATATCTGTGGTATAAAGAATAATAGGACAAGGTAATGTGGGTATGAAAAGGGGTAATTCAATTCCCTGGATCCTTGATTACTGAAATAAGTACATGGAAAAAAAGAAATGAGGGGGTGATTACGAAAAGATGTAGCAAGGGCAGGTGTTTTGAACCACTTTAATGATGTATAGATGTTTCTATATTTATTTCCAAACCACAGAGCCAACAAAACTGAAAGCATGTGATCCAAACTAAGACAAGCAAATTTAACAATGTATTAGTTGAGGATAGTGGTTGGGATTAGGAGATAACCTGAATTATTGGTAGACAGTGGTGGTAAAAGTGGTGTTTTAATCTTTAATGCCTGAAACTCAACTCTGGCTAAAATTGCAAATTACAGTGCAATTAAAAATCTCTTTTTTAACTTTTATTTGTACCTTTTATGCCAGCTTCTTAACATTGTGGTTGTTGCTAGGCCACACCTAGTGAATATCTGGAATTACTCTTGTCTTTATACTTAGGAATCACTCCTGATGAGATTGGTGGGGCATTTTTGATACAGGGTATCAAAACCTGGTTGGCCACATGCAAGGCAAACACTCTAGCCTACTGTGCAATTGCTCCAGCCCTATAGGCTTTTATTTTGTTTTATTTGGAGCTGTACCTATCAACCCTCAGAGGGTAAATCCTGGCTTTTCACTGAGAAATTACTACTTTTGGTTTGGGGGACAATATGGAAGCTGAGGATTCAACCTGGGTTTGCCATATGCAAGGTAAGTGCTCTACTTCACTGTACTTCTACTCTAATCCTGCAGAGGAAGATTTTGCCTTTGACAGTTTCCATCTTACCAAGATTAATTGCTTGTAAGAAAACAATAATTTCCAAGATACCATCTCAATGAATAGAAGACTGCAAGGCAATGTCAAATGTTGTCAATTATATTGGGAAGAAAAAAATTTAATTAAAATTATTCAAGAAGGTGACTGAATAGCATCAAAGCAATAATCATAAATTAAAATTTTAAAACAAGTTTGATGACTCACATCGATTCCAAATATTAATAGAAAAATCACCCCTTATTCACTTAGAGTAGCAAAGGCACACTGTACACCATTCTTAAGGTAATATAAAAATATTATTGGACACCTATATGCCAAAATTGGTACCAGGTCTGAAATTTTTTTCTTTTTATAATCCCACAGATTTGAAATTCTAACATGACATAAAATAGCTTTGGGACAAACATGGCAAAATTAAATAAAAGAGACTTGAATATGTAGGCTTCTGGCTGTTGAGAATATGATTGTATCAAATGCATATTCACAAGAACAATTTGACAAGCTGGATACATTTTTAAAAGTGTATGTGCCTGAAGCCACTGCAGAGTTTATAAACTGACAGGACTTGCTAGTGAAAAGGTCTAAAAAGAAAGTAAATATAAAAAGATAATCCAATAACTGTGACAATTTTCCACATAGAAAATTTATTAATTTATTAATAGTGCTTAATCAGCTCAGAAATAAGCAGAAGAGTGTGGAAAGACTTAAAACTATTAATAGTCAATATTCCAGAAGGTCTGTAAAAAACTCCTGAATATATACTGAATAGTTAAAAGTAAGAATCATGTAAGTCCTGTATATTCTCTGTCACGTATTATTTTTTGTTTTTTAGGGTTTGGGATATGCAAAATTAAACTCAAATTTTTCTCCTTGCTCTGTCCTTAGGGAACACTCCCAGTGACCATATGGTGTGCCAAGGATTGAACCTTGGCTGACCATGGCAAGGCAGGCACCAAACCTGCTCTAATACCTACCTGGACCTTCATATATATTCTTAATGTTAAACTTGTCTATTGCAATAATGTTCAGAATCTAATAATATTAAATATATAACATATTTAAAATAATTAATAATAGAAGACATATTAGGGATGATATTTTTATGCCTTTAATTCTTAGATCCTCATAGGGAGAAGAATGGGGAGGGACACGGGGTAATGAGGAAAAGGAAAAAAGTGCCAGGAGAGGAAATTTCAGGAAGATAAGCAAAAAGAAAGGAGACTAATAAAAGGAGCAAGAAATTGAAGAAACATTCTTAAAATATTGAAAGAAAAGTTAAATATAGTTAGTGAAATGAGTAGCTAAACCTAATATTAATATAGGGATTCTGCCAAGGTTATAGAGAAGTTTTATTAAAATCTTAATAAAAGTGGTTTTTTTTAAAATAAAAATTATTCTGTTATTTGGATGTGGTCTTTGTCAAACTTACTAAGATAAAATTAAATTCTTGTTCATTCTCCACCCACTTGGGCTATAGGGTACATTGTGGTGGGGAGAGCTTTGAGGTAGTCTAGGATTTTTAACACTTAAATTATTTAAGACAAAGAAAAGAAAAACAAAATCTATAATAGAATATAGGTTTTTTTTATAGTGCTTCAACTCAACTAAGTGGTCAAATAAAGAAAGGGTTTATTTAGCTAGTAGAAATGTAAAAATAAGTAGAAAGGGAATAATCAAAATATCACTCTATTCAATTAAAAATACCACTCAGATTTGCAAAAGATTTACTCCTACAGACTAAAACTCCATGATCTAAGGGCATCCCAAACACCTCTCTTCCAAATCTCACCTGATGTTTGCCAGCTATTACTTTCTAGAGAATAATTACTTTAGCAGTGTTCAGCTAGATATATATCATTTAGGCTGTGATTTAGATATGCTGATTTTTCAAAATATCTACTAATTTCCAGAGTGTCTATATTTTATTTTATGTTCAAATAACAAGAAATAGCCAAGATATTGTCAGTAAGAGTATTTAAAACAAGAAACCTCAGATATAGTACAGCAGATAGGACACTTGCTTTGCATAGAGTCAGCCCAGATTCAATCCATAGTGTCACATATAGTCTCTGAACAAATCAGGAGTGATTTTGAGCACTCTTGAATATGGAAAAAATATTTAAAACTTAAAATATTGTCTCCTATACATCGATCTTGTTGGGCTAGTCCCTTTAATACTTTAAATAATTTGAAAGAATACATTCAGATATTCTTATTTATTCAGAGATTTTGCTTTAATAATGTAGGAGAAATTGATGTTGGTAACATTTTTACATAGACTTGGGGTTATATTATTAATTTCTAATATAACTGCCACTGTACAGTGTTCCTTTAGGGTGCTCTAAACTATGAAATATTTTATCTATCTTAAAAAGCAACTAATAATAAGATTTTAATAAGCTTAGAATACAATCATCACACTCAGCATACTCCTTAACACTGTAATGCCTCCATTCTTATACATTATGCAACAAAGCATGATATAAAGTAAGTTTATCTTCATCTTGTGTAAGCTGAATTCATTTCATGTAAACTTGACTTATACTATAGACATAATTATTAATAGCTCTTCCATCCCAGCTACTATGAATTGGATGTGATTTAGGAAGATAAATTCAGTCTTAGTTGAATGGATCAAGAAAGAACCACACATAGCACTATTGAAAACATTGATGTAATTTTGCCTTACTCCAGTCTTGTCACTGAATGCTCTAAGTTTAGATCAAAACTAAAAAGAAGATAGCAAAATGGTTTCATATTTTAGAATATATATTCACAAATTTTGCTTATAAATGGATGGTATGGAGAATATTACATTGAGCAAAATGAGTCAAAGTGAAAAGGATAGACATAGAATGATCCTATTCATTTGTGTGATAGTGAAAAATGATAGTATGAAAATAATACCAAAGGACAATAGATATGATAACCAAGAGGACTAATCTGTGGTAGGAAGCTTGCTACAAAGAAAGTGTTCTTAGGACAAGAAGGAAACACTATGATAATAATAGTTGAGAATGATCACTGCACAAGAGCTGGGTGCTGAGAGGAGTAAAGTGATATGTGTGCACAATTTGTGAACAAATGCACAAAAGTGTTGTTGAATTACCTATACTAGTAAACATTCATTTCTCTGTCTTCATGAAAGCAAAAACAAAAAAATAGTTAATGTTCATAAAATATATTTTAAAGGAATTATAATAAACGATCAGAGTTGAGTACTTATACTTTGAGGTGAGAACATGGAAAATAAATGCAAAGCATTTCTGACACAGGTATATGTATATTTTTGCTTAAACATAATATGTGTTTGAAATTGCATAGTTATCGGTTCCTCATATTTTTTTAGATGTTGGGTTACTGATCCTACCCTAATCAATAATTTTACTCCACCCTAGGGTGTGATCTGGTAATAGAATATTGGATTATCCCTTACTTGGCATTCTTCTCCCACCCTAGAATGGGACCTGATACTTGTCAATAAAAGCAGGGGTCTGAGGAAGGCAGGGGCTCATTCTTCAGTCTTTTTCCACTGAACTGTGCTCCATCTTATAAGCTTGGGTGGTTTGAATTCCTTGCTTGAGCACTGGATTTCCTGAACCCATTCTTGTACCTCTTCACTGTATGGATTATTTCCTGTGTAACTCTACAACTGGAACTGTTCTCCCTGTCCTAATCAGACAGGGAAATGGGAACTGCCCTTTCTATCTGGGAGCTCAGTGGGAATCAAATCTCAACCAATCTTCTAGAGAACATGACACTTAAAATAAGACATAAATTTGTTCAGAGTGAAAGTCAAATATTCTGTACTTAACCTGGGATTTGTGGCAGATATTAGCTCACCAGAAATTAAGTGAATGTGTTTCAACAAATAAAGTACTGATGTTAGGCTTTGTAAATAATATTGTTCAAATAAAGGTAATGTTTGAAAAAATTATTTTACTGAGATTGATTTATTCAAAACTTTGCAAAACTCAAAACATTTAAGTTCCTATAAAAATTGTAACATTTAAAAGTATATTTATATTTTGTAAGCCTCGTGCATCCAACTCGTTTGATCCACAGAAGCATAATGATACATACAATGATAATAACATTTTAGTACATTATTTTTCATAATAAATGTTCTAAGGAAAGAACTAAGTGAAAATCCACAAAACCATTATCTGAAGTTTTAAATTGGCAGTAAATTTTGGCTTCAGAATCACTCTAGAATTTAATTTCTTACAATTTATTTTTCAAATTAGCTTACAAGCAAATTTATATATTTTGTACATACATGCCTTTGCTTTTAATATAAGCCATTTAGCTGATACAAAACATTTTATGTAATGCATAAATACATAAATACATGCTTATTCTTTAAATAAATTATGCACAAATACTAATTATTTCTAATAATGTTTAACTATTTAAATTGTATTTTATTCTAATCTACATATATTCACTTACCATTCCTTAGAAAAATTATAACACTATATATTTTGGAAGATAAATGTATAAAAGTAAAATAATTTATGGGCTGGAGCTATGGCACAGTGATAGGGTGTTTTCCTTGCACATTGCTGACCCAGGACAGACCTGGGTTCAATTTCCAGTGTCCAATATGGTCCTTGAGCCAGGAACAATTTCTAAGTGCATAGCCAGGAGTGCTGCCTGACTGTCACAGGGTATGCCCCAAAATAAACAAAAAAGTATGAAGAAGAATTAAACAAACACCTAATGTACCACCAAAAATACCAGTGGGCCTGACGAACAGTGATTCAATCCCCCAGCATCCCATTTGGTACCTCCAGCCAGGAGTAATTTCTGAGGGCATAGCTAGGAGTAAACCCTGAGTGTCACCGGGTGTGGCCAAAAAACCAAATTAAAGAAAAAAGGTAAAATAATTCAAAAAATGTAAATGTGATATATGAGTATATAAGTAATTATGGGTTGTTAAAACAAAGGAGATAAAAATGGAAATATTTTGATACATTATGAAATATTATTTGGTAAAAATTTTAAAACAGTGAAAGCCAAGGTTTTATTTTTTTTTAATTTGTTTTTGCACCAGACCCATAGATGCTCAGGGGTTACTCTTGGCTCTGCCTCAGAAATTACTCCTGGATGTCATCAGGGGACCATAAAGGATGCTGGGGATGAAACTCAAGTTGATTGTGTGCAAGACCTGTGCATCATCTACTATCATATTGGTTTGGCCCCCATGTTTTAATTTTATGTCAAAAGTTATAGTGTGAAAGAATCAGAAAAAGTTCATATGCCAAAATCCCAACTCATTCACAAATTAATGGAATTTATAGATGGATTTTGAGAGAGAATTGGATTTAGATTATGGGACTCTCTGAAAGATTTTTATAAAAGAAAGTTTTATAAAAGTATAGAGAAGGGGCCAGAACCATAGCATAGCGGTAGGGTGTTTACCTTGCATATTGCTGACCCAGAACAGATCTGAGTTCAATCGCTGGTGTCCCATATGGTCCTCTGAGCCAGGAGCGATTTCTGAGCACATAGCCAGGAGTAATTCCTGAGTGTCACAGGGTGTGGCTCCAAAACAAACAAAACAAACAAACAAACAAAAAACTATGAAGGAGAACTAAACAAACACCAAAAATACTCATCAGTGGGCAATAACAATGGACTATTGGGTGGACACTTGGTTGTTGACGCAGCTTTGATCCCTGGCATCTCATCATTCCCCAGTCCTGCCAGGAGTGATCCCTAAGTATAGAGCTAAGAAAAAGCCTGAGCACTTCTGCATATTGTCCCAAAACAAAAACACACACTATAGCTGACTATTAGTAAATTGCAGACCCAAAATGCAATGAATTACTACCAGAAACTCATGAAAAAAGGGGTTATGGTGAGAGGTGTATATGGGAGAAATCTTACTAATATACACTAATAATAGGAATGTAAAAAGGTTCAGTATCTATAGAATAATTTAAAATATTTTTCAAAAATTTATAAGTCACTCTGTAGCATGTTCAGCAATTTTATTCCAAGATATTTATCCAAAGAACATAAGAACTCTAATGAATATGCATGCATATATTATCACAGCTCTATCTACAAAAGCCAAGATTGGAAACAACCCATATGTCCAATGACAGACAAGTGAATAAAGATAATGTGGTCTAGTCAGATATTAGAATTTTGTTTATGAGAAAACAACAAAAACTTATCTTTTGTGGCAATATGAATGGAGAGGGCCAGTCTAAGTAAAACTAGTCAAAATTAGAAATGACAAATACTGGGTAATCTCAATTATATGTGACATTTAGAAACCCAGCATGAGTCCACACAAAATAAAGTGGAAAAATCCATTAACTCTGTTGTTTCTAGAAAAGAAAGTAAAAGGCAAAGGGAAGAGAGCAGGGGCTTCAATAAATAGAGTTGGAAGATTATTTGGTATTTTGATGATGCTTGTGGTATGGGAAAGTATAATTTGAAGCAATATGTATGTCTAGAGCATAAACCCTCATGTAAACTAATATTAGCTCAATTGAAGAAGAAAAAAATGAGATAAACCACAAATTTTGCTCTTTTGATCTCCCCAAATATGGTGTACGGAAGAGGTTATACAAGCACAGAGCATGATGGAAACTCCCTATCAGCTAAGAGAAGAAGGCTAATTATGAAACTTTCCTTCCAAGCACTTAACATTGTACTTTTCTAGTCTAAAAAAAAAAAAAAGAGAAAGAAAAAAAGAAATATGTTTCTGAAATTTTGTATTTGTTTGAGATTTGGGGGGTGTATAACACTAGGTGTGCTCAGTTTTTTCCAACTCTATGCTAAGGATTACTTCTGGCAGTGCTCACGGTTCTAGTGTCCAAAACATGTGATTAAAGGTTGGCAGAGAATCAGATGTGTAGTGACACCTAAACTTCCGTGTTACCTTTCACTCTATGTTTCTAAGCCACAGTCTGGATGTTGTATGTTAGGTTACACCTTATTTTACATAAAACAAAGATTATCCTTGGTTCTTTTGTATGTTTGCTTACAACTTGGATCTATCTACTCCAAAACAGAGATTGTGTTACTTGTTAACCTGGGTGGGAGTGGCTCAAGATAGCCTGAGCTATCTGTCCTTACTGTCCCACCCAAGGGTGGTCTCTAAACTCAATAAAAATGTCAGTTCTGACAGGCTGCTGAATGGCGATATTAGGTAAAAGACTGCCATAGTATAGGTGTTTCACCCTTAGCCTGGTTTAGATTTTTCATGAATGACCCTGATTCAAACTCATTCACCTGGGCTTGGAGATACATTGTGTGGGGTGATTTTACAGTTATGATAATAGCTTAACCTGAATTACGCGTGGGGTCACTGGGGGAGTTTTATGCACTCTTGAACATTGCTTTTATCTTTAAAATAGGAATTTCAATGAAATGAATGTTAAATGATTTAATGAAGAGCTTCAAAATATGAGCTAGGGAACTTAAGATAAAATAAGGAAACTTGGGCCAAATGCTACATATTCACTAGTCTCATAAGAGATGCAAGCCAAGTACAAAATTTTACTGGAACAAATGACTTCTCTCTGAGAATACTGGGGATGTTTTCGCCCCAGGGGACTGAGTAACCCCCTGCCAAAGCCCTGGCAACCACAGGGCTCCACAGCTCCTGCCATATCAGAGTTCCAATTTCACAATTAATCTCTACAGAGACACCTAATTGACAAAATCTCCAGGTACACCAGAGTTTTTTTTCCTGTTGGCTGAAGAGAAGTGGGGTAAGGTAGCTACCCCTCACTCAAACTTCCAGAAGCCCCAGAAACCACACACACATGCCACAGAGGCAGCCCATGATTCCATGTAGACCCATGTAGCCCCATTTCTACAGATCCTGGAGTTTTTAGAGGCCTGGGATATAGGTTTTGAAATATAGATTTTGGGATAAAGGTTTTGAATCTAATCCAAATTCCTCAATACTGACATTCCAACACCAAATCTGCAACTAAAATCAACTCAGTAAACCCCCAGACATTGATTTAATGACCTCATTGTGTAACAATTTGCACATATTTTCGTTTACCAAAGTATCTTTTTATGATTTCATTAGCCATTTAATTGTAGCAAACAATTAAAATAAACCACTTTGTGCCTGCCAATGAAGTGGACTTGGGAGAGGGTGCAGAACTGGGGTCTGTGGTGGAGAGAATGATAAACTGATGTTAGGAATGGTGTTGAAATATTGAATGGCAAAAGCAATTTTATCATGAACAACTTTGTAAATAAGCCAAGGTGTTTAAAGAAGTTAAAAATAAAGAAAAAAGAAAAGAAAGAAAAACTCAAGGTGGAGTGACAGTATAGCAGATAGGGCATTTTTCCTTGCACTCAGCCAAACTGGGTTTGACCTGTGACCTCTGGTATCTCATATCATCCCCCACCCCCAGGAGTTGCCCCTGTGTACAGAGTCAGGAGTAACTCCTGAACAATACTGAGTGTGACCCCAAAACAAACAAAAGATAGAAAAAAACATCTTAATCTGTTTCTTCATCAGAAAAATGGGCATTATGCTAAAATTGTCCTTATTAAGGTACTGAAAAATTTAATAGCAGTAATAATGCACAAAGTTGCAAGACTTCAATAAGCACTTATCAGACATGTAGTGCAAGTTTGTTTCTCCGGACTTCTTATTTATATTTATGTGCTCAGTTTTTGCAGCTTATCCTCAGTTTCTATCTCACTTATACCTTCAAGTATCCTGAAAGAAGCACTGGTCTGAGAACCTTGCAGCGTCTCTAGTTCTTATTGGAGGTGCCTGACTGATAGGATGCAATTAAAAAATGTAAGAAAGAGAAGTAGAAAACATTTACAGACAGTCAAATGGAGCTGCCTCTAATTTTAGTTCACCAGCTAATTAACAGAGTGATTTAAAAAACGCATACATATATACAAGTAAAGTTGACAGATTCATGCAATACTGGCATTGTGAACGGCATCTTCCTGTGGCGAGGAGTAGTGATTGATAGCTGTTCCTTCCCTTCTTTGTTTTGAAAGCTCCTTTCAGCTTTGGCACCGATAATGTTTTCCTCTTTGGCAAATGCATGCATCTCAATGTCTGGCCCCAAATTTCAGCCACAGCAGTCATATCTCCCCCTGGTTGAATAATTTTCAATCCAAATAGACATTCAACTATGTAAATGCAATTCCCACCACAGCTTTATAGGATTGGCAGGGTGTATTTTCCCCATTTTACAGATGACGAATTATATTCTGATCCAAATAGACAGAAACCTGGTTGATAGAGGAGGTCATATTGAATTTGTATATGAATTCTCAAGTACAGGAACCTGTCAAGGGAATGTGCAAATGAATTAGTCAGTGAGTGCACCACAAGAAACACAGAGATATCTGGGGTGGTGCATGGCAGATTTGCCTGATAGCAACAAACACTATTGCCAGCTCTATCATTTATCCACACTGTGGGAAGTCAGTGAATCACTAACACTAATGAATCCTTTGTGGACACTTAATATAAAATTATTAAAAAGTGTTTTAACATAGTAATTGCTCGATAATGTCAGCAACACTCATTCCCTATTCCCTATCCCAACAGTTCTCAGGATCCATTGTTTCCACACAGCAAATATCAGTTTGACTGGTTTGTGGTGGTGAACTATAAAAATATCATATTGGCAAAAAAGACAAGTAGTATTTGTTTGTTTGTTTTGACCTGATTGTGTTCAGGGATTACTCGTGGCTCTGTCAGCACCCACTACATAAGGTGAGTGCTTTAGCCTACCTAGATACTCTTTCAAGGTTTGACAGAATTCACTAGTGAATCCTCCTGGATCTGGGCTTTTGTTTTGGGGAAGCCTTTTAATTACCATTTCATTTTCCTCAATATTGGTAGGTCTATTCAGGTATTCCAGATCATCCTGGTTTGGACACATCTGCTCACATACATTGAGAATTTTTTCCATCATTTAATCATTTGTTTTAACACTCTTTTCCAACTTTTTTTTTTGCTGCATGAAGTTATTTTGCAGCTCATTTTCCAGGTCACTGATTTTGTCCTCAGACATTGTTGCTCTGCTGGTGAGACTTTCAAGTAAGTTTTTAATTTTTTCTACCAAATTTTTCAGTCCTGTTGTTTTAGTTTGAATATTTAGTTTGAATATTTCTTTTCTCTCTTTTTTTTTTACCTTTATAACTTCTTGAGTCTTAGTTTTGGTTTGTTCAGTTCATTCCATGATTCATTGAGTTCCTTAAACAACCTTCATATTTATTCTCTAAGGTCATGACTTTAGAGGCTGTATGGGTGGTTTATACTTGTTAGGTCATTCTCTAAACATAGTGTATGTCTTTACTATTTCTCATTGTCATGCTTGTAGTGTACTGTTTTCTACTTGTAATGCTAGGATTTATTGACTAGGAGAAGTGCACAGCTTCAGAGCAAAGTAGAGTAGCCATCCTCCCCTGGCCCTGTCCCTGTGGATGGGGCTATGCTTACTTGGACAGGGGCAAGGTCTAAGCTCAGTGGTGAGATCCTGAGTTCATCTGGCTGGCAATGAAGTCCAACTGGTCTCCCGGATTTTATTTTCTCATCTTATAAAATATTTCCACCATCCAAAAAATTATTTTTTTAAATACAGACTATGTTTAACTTTCTAAAAGACCTTCAAAGAATTTCCCATACCACTCAGACTAGCAGCAAATATTTTGGGTTGAACTATTCAGGCCAAACCTAGTGGTGTTAAGGACTTAATTCTGGATTTGTTCCAATGTACTATTTAATATAGAATATATAGTATACTCTATGTAAATATATAGTATAAATATAGTATAATATAATACTATATATTAGGCCAAGTCAGCACGTGCAAGGAAAAGTGCCATATCCATTGTTATATCTCTCTGACTCCAAACCAAAACAAATCTGTAATCATCTAAAAATATTTATGATATGCCTTCTATCATATGACTCTCTGACCATAACTAGTAGTGACCTCCTAGTACAGAGCCAGAAGTAGTATAATCCTGAGCACAATGGAGCATGAACCCAAAAGAAATGATGTTTTGAAAAAAATAACAAATTGCAATAGAATTTTTCTCTACTAAAAACAAAACAAAACAAAACAAAATCTTGAAGCCATTCAGGAAAAGACATTTTGAAATCAGAAACCAATGAAATGGTTATGACAAACTTTTCTTTAGAAGAAAATGTGTTATTACTTAAAAATTGTATCTGATAGAATATTTTATAGCCATTAATAATATATTTGAATTATAAAAAGACATATATAAATAATGTGTGTGAAAGGAAACTCCCAAGTAATGATCAAAGGGGTTACTGTTGGAATTATTCAAATAATGATGCTGATATTCAGCAGTACTGGGGGCCATCTGGAGACCTTGCAGGGATCTGAACCAAGTCTAGCACATGCCAGGCATGCATTCAATTCCTCAAACTGTCTCGCTACCCCATCACTTCCTAAAAAGATGAAATAATAGTAAAGATACCTCCCTACAGCATTTCCCCCAAACATAACAAAACAAAACAAGTTGAAGATGCTGAATGCTAGATAGTTGAGTACAATGATGACTGAAATGGAAAGAAAGCATGGTCAGCCCTGCTACTAATGTAGTTGGCTGCCCTGAGATAATTTCACTGCAAAAACAGAGGGAGAGGAGATGTAAAACAAAGCAGAGACGACTTGCAGAGATGAAAATCAAAGCAAGGAAGTTAGATATCTCAGGAGAAAGCATGAATCAGAATAGAACTTCAAAGAAATATCTCTGGAGCTGTGGAAATATCCTCATTTACATATTTTCAGAGTACTTGCAAATCCTTCTGTCTATAGAAATTACCTGAAACTTAAGAATGGTATCATATCAAAGGGTTGAAGAAAAATGACTGGGAACTCACATACAGTCGCAAATAGTGGCCATTTATCATAAGCCAGACTAAAATCTAAGTCATAATTCATAATAGTACATTGGAAGAAGCAGTAAAAGCATGTTTGCTCAATAGTACAAATAACCAAACCTTAACTAAACATGGCTCTGTTCTTGTATCAGTATATACATCAAAAGAAATACCAACAAGATCAAATTGTTTATAAGAATGCCTATATCTTAGAACAAAATAAATAATATTGATAGTAATACAAAAACATCCAACTTCTAACTAAATAAATTTTATATTGTCTAATATTAAAACGAAGGTTTCTATGCCCACTAAATAATGACCTATGAATACAGAAATCAAGATTTCTGAGTGGAAAAATCAAGATATAAAGATACCTTAATCATGTTGCATAAGCAGCAAGCATTTGAAATATTTCTATAAAATTTCTAGAAAAATAAAAATTAAATTCAGGCAGATTTAGAGAACCATTAATACGCACTGATTGCATAAGAACAGTCAGAAAATGATAAAAGGGATTTGAAAATGATTTTGTAAATGACAATGTTTTTATAAGCTTTATTGTCCTAATGCTAAGATAGTACATATCACCTGCCTGCATATGCATGTTAAGATGTCTTGATGTGTTCTTTAAATTATGCATAAATTATGTATAATAAAGGGTGTATATTATACCAATTAAACATAGAGATAAAACTTGTGTTTAATTATTTATAGGAATATGTGTGAATAATATATATAATATATAAAAATTATCAAAATAGCCATTTTATGTGTGTAAAACTTGTACATATAATATATTACAATTAATCTCTTACAGAAAAACCAAGATTAAAAACTTTCCTAAATCTTATGTAAGTCTTAGATGATGCAGCACCTTTAATAATTAAATAAAAGCACTATGATTTATTTTAAAGACCTCTGAAAGTTTTTAAAACAAGGAAGTGACAGTGCTAGTAACTGGCTAAAAAATAATCCAGACAGCTGTGTGAA
This sequence comes from Suncus etruscus, assembly GCF_024139225.1. Lineage (NCBI taxonomy): Eukaryota > Metazoa > Chordata > Mammalia > Eulipotyphla > Soricidae > Suncus > Suncus etruscus. The sequence continues at coordinate 46,432,169 of NC_064857.1, forward strand.
GGCATGTTGGTGAAGGTTGAAGCAAAGGCAAACCCATGAGTTCTATTGTATAGTTTGGATATTCAGTTATTATCAGGAGTTTCCAGAAAGAAAAAATGTAAAAATTTCCAGCCTTGATTTATGAATATGAATATGTGCTCCACAGGCTGGCACTTTGTTGCATATCTAATGAACAGATCAGAGCTCCTGCAGAGAAGAAAGATCAGCAGGTGCAGGTGAGAAACTGGCATGGTGAGAAGGGCAGCCCCGCTCCCAACTTCTTGCCTAAGTAAATAAGACTAAAATTCTTACTAAAAATTAAGTTGGAGTATGTTGCAACACCTCATGCTTCATTAAACATTATTGACCAGTGGGCACATGCTAAACCTTAAAAATTACATTTACTTTTAGCCTTTGTGGAATTTAATATTCTTTTGGAGAGCGAGGTAGAATTAAAATAATTATCAATAGTGTATGTAGTTTGTTGGATTCCATTCTGAGGTCTAGACTGCAGTATATATCACTTTTGTGGAGTATCAAATTGTTAAAATTCAGAGATGTAAAGTAGAGTACTAGTTATATTCACTGTGAAGAGTGGTAAGTAGCAATCAAAAAGGTATAAACATCCAGTTATAAGAGAAAAATCCAACATAGTATCATGCCTATAGTTAACCATGCAGCATTTAGTAAATCTTACTAGAATCCAGATGCTGAGAGGAAACTTTTGCAATTAATGGATTTCAAGGTCAGTTTACCCATTAGATGTTTTTAAGAAATTTCTGAGCTTGTCCTGCAAAATAGGACATATATTTCCAAATATTGCCCAGACTTTTTTTATTAAAATGGTTTTTCTGTTCACCTGATATTTAATATTTAATTGAGTGTCCAATATTGCTGAATCTAACAACCTTATTCCTTAGTGATTTATGAGGATTACCTGAAATGAGACCTTTATTATGATTCCATTGTGACAGCTATATATCCATTATACAACTTTTTATTGTTTGTAATTCTTTATTTCAACAGTGAGATTTAGTGGCAAAAGCTGAAATTTTAGCATGATGTCTTATGAATTCTACGCATAAGTGTGTTATGCATTTTAGTCAGCTGCTGCTCCAAAGTGGTGCTTGCAGCTAGTGCACTGACATACAACCAGAAGCATTAATACCCAAATAAAATGGAAGACAATACTACAATTCACATCTGAAAACATGCCTTGAGTAATGGAGCAACAAACCTTTTCCAAGTCTTGGCCTCTTTCTTAGGTTAAGGGGCTTTCCATACCCAGTGGATAACAGAGGCCAATGTACAAAATCCTGCCTCTTTTTTTTTTAATCCCATGGAAGACAGCTCTGTCCCACTGTATCTTAAATCTAAATCTTCTTTGTGACCAGTTGAAACCACTGTGACTATTTTATAGATGAGATTATTTTTGTTTTCAGATGTGTCATTATAGGTAAGAATTGTTTAAAAGGCTGAACACTGTTCTTGGTCATCCACACCTTACACTAAACTAGGGCTCTGAACATTTGCTTTTCTAGCTCATATCTGAGTGTATAAAAGTAAATTATTAAGGAGTCAATTAACAAATGACCACTGTGCTTAGTGACTAGATTTACAGACTATAAAAATGTATTATGATTACAAACAAAATTACTAAATTATAGTATTTATAGATCTCTGCTTTTTTACATTGTGACAAAACCAATGATTATTGAGCAAAGATTTAATAATTATTGCTTAGTGACTAGATTTACAGACTATAAAAATGTATTATGATTACAAACAAAATTACTAAATTATAGTATTTATAGATCTCTGCTTTTTTACATTGTGACAAAACCAATGATTATTGAGCAAAGATTTAATAATTATTGGGTAAATAAATTAACTATACTTATATATGTATATAAATAAAATGTAATATCTTTTTATACATAAAAGGTAAAAATATGAATTCCACATCACCAGAAGAACATTGGTTTTAAGGTAAAGAATCTTTGGGAAATTAATTGAAGTTAATATATAGAGAGCTATCAACTTATTTGTGTCTTGAACAGAGAGTAAAATATAATAAAAAGATCATATCTTAAAAAGCAATAAATATTGGATACTTTCCATACTGTTAATAGTCTAATATGTTATGTTAGAAATATGTTTAAAATTGAGATAATCTGAGATTTTATGGAATGATCAATTTGTTTTCCAGCCTCTTCATAGAAATCTTTGAATACTTTCATCATATTAGAATTTTAAAACATATATTGACCATTTCATTTCTTAAGTTATTGAAAAACATATATACTATATTTTAAGGCATACATATTGACTATTTCATTTTTAAAGTATTGAAAAACATATTTACTATATTGGTGCATCGTTCATCTATCATGATAACATAATTTTCTTTAAGTTCCTCAACATTATAGTTTGTCTTTATCTTAATGTTATTTAAACAGAATTATATGGTGTATAACCTTTGAAAACTACTCTTAAAGCATCTTGAGATTAATTCATGCTTCAGTGATTTTCTCCTTTAAATCATTGTCTAATTTTTAAGTATATATACTTGCTTATTCATTCATTGACTCAATAATAGACTTGTTTGGAGGGCTTTGTCTTTATGCTGTACCTGACAATATTCAGGGGTTACTTCCAACAAGCAGCTTCTCCAAGTACTATCTCTCCTGTTTCCCAAATTTTAATATTTTAATTTAGAGTATTCTAACTTTGTACATATTCTGAATCCAATTAATATGTTTTTGTTGATATTTACACTTATCGATATTTGTTAATATTTTATTTTGTTCTAATAATTTCAGAGATAGAAGATAAATTTTATGTTATAAATTTATCAGATAAATTTTATTTTGAGTTTTTCCCTCTTTAGTTGTTATTTTACATATTGTAAGTCCATATTATTAAAATGAAGATTTTAGATATATTTGATAAGAATTTTACAGTCTCTTTCATAACTTCCCTTTCAATCCATATAAAATTACAAGTGGAAATTTTTAAGTCAGCATATAGTGTTTAAAATTTCTAAAATTTTGACTATATATTATAATTGGGGTAAGGTGGTAGTTTGGAGCTACTTCTGACAAGTCAATTTTGGTCATTCCTGGCACTGCTCAGGATATAATGTTGTTCAAAAAGATTGATCCCAGTTCTCTAATGTGAAGATTATTCACATGAGTCTTTTGAATATATATGTATATATATATTTATGTATTTTGTCCTAAAATTCTTTATTTTTTAAGTTTAGCACCAGACACAGAGTTGCTCAGGGACTACTCACAGCTCCATTTTTCTTCTTAAAACTCTTCTTTCATTTATTTTTTCTAATCATAATGTTTTAGCTAATTTAATTCCTATATTCATAAAATATGACTATATTTGGAGGTAAGATTCCTAAGTATACAATTTGTGATGGTACAGTCACTTAGGTGAACTCATTTCTAATATGAATAAAAAGAGATTAGGACATACAAACAAACAAAAATGTGAAGACAAATTAAGTATCAGTAAGTTTACAAGATGAGATAAGCCTAAATAAAAAAAAATCCCTATTATCTAATGTCTAACTAATATATAATATACACATAGCTAGATATAAATAGATAGGCAGATATATCAAACTGCTATATAATTAGTCATCTGGTCTCCAGAACTGTGAAATCAATTAATATTTTTATTGAATCAAGATAATGAAACTTAATTAGAAGTTATAAGAGAGGGCTAGCATGATTGCACAGTGGGTAGGTCATTTGCCTTGCATGCAGCTGACCTGGGTTTGATCTCCAGCATCATATATGGTCTTCCAAGCCTGCAACGAGCAATTTCTGAGTTCATGAGCCAGGAGTAATCTCTGAGCGCTGCATGGTGTGGCCCAAAAACAGCCAAACAAACAAAAAGTTATGTGAGGAGAGAAATAGAGGAAATAATGTGTATGAGAAAAACAGGCTTCTTCAGATTGGAAATATGTAAGCAAGAAGATATAGAAAAATAAGTGAGATATATGTTCAAGGAAGAACACATGCTTGAAGGATCATTCGGAAAAATAAATATTTCTTGTTGCTTTATGTATATAGTCAGAAGATAGTTACGGTAACTCTTACAAAGTAATGAAGTGCATAAATTTTTATGCTTTATACACTTTATTGGTAACAACTCATTGAATATTAAATATTTAGATACTATAAATTACTCAACGCTTTAAAATAAAAGTTATCATTGAGCCTTTGTTGAGTTTGTTCTATGCCAACTACTCTGCTTATGGTGCTTTCTCATATTCATGAGTAATCATTTCTATGGTGCAGGAGGTAATAGGGTTGTGGTGTAAGAGTAGGAATGCACAGTGAAAGGTCATAAAATGGACATAAAGTAAGTTCTTAAATTTGCTTTTATTTATTCACTAAGTGTGTACATTAACAATATCTATGCACACTTTGACCCTTGTTATCCTAACTTAGTCGGTCAATAGAATTCTGTGATTTTATGAAGTTGATAGAGTGCATACTTAAGAGAACAATCAACACATATATCTTTAAAAAGTTATAAATGTGACTCATGATTTTAAGTTATCACAAGTTCTATATAATATAGAGACAGACACGTCACCTAATTCCATGAAGTTTAAAGTTCAATCTTAGGGGCCAGAGTGGTGGCACTAGCGGTAAGATGTCTGCCTTGCACTCACTAGCCTAGGACGGACTGTGATTCAATTCCACGGCATCCCATATGGTCCCCCAAGCCAGGAGCAATTTCTGGGCACGAAGCTAGGAGTAACCCCTGAGTGTCACCAGGTGTGGCCTAAAAACCAAAAAAAAAAAAAAAAGATCAATCTCAATGTATAAAAAACAATAGTTATGATAACTCTTTAGAAGATCTTACAAAACAAATTTTAAAACATTTGTCCTTGGTCATAGAAAAAAACAATATTTGAATTATTTTTCCTGACATAGTGTTCTCCAACTCTACTGCCTGCATTTTTATTAACCAAGTCCAGTACTCATCTCAAAAAAACAAGGGGAGGGGTAGAATCGGCCCACACTGGAGTCAATCATGTCTAATTGCAAGTGCCTTAATAATGTACCATTTCTCTGGCCCCTCTCATCATCTTCAGAAAGAATACTATCATATACTACCTATTCACTATGATTCTAATTCTTCAGTGAGCCTCTCCAAATACTAAAATACTAGGGATGTCTTAAGTTATCCGATGGATTGCAGAAATGTACAAGATTTCTTGTTTTATTGTATATAGTCCTACTAGGAGCGAATCTGTTTCTCATCATATCTTTGAATGATGACTGTTCCAATTCACAAATGAACTCTGTGTCAGCTATTTTATAAATTACCTGTTTGGAATACATATACAAACATATGTGTGAAAGTATGTATATAATACATAGGTTGTATAAGCATATACATGCACATATATTTATGTATAGTTTGTATTACTGTCCTTTTATCCAGATCTTGTATTGGTTGATCCTGGCTAATTTTATTCCACTGAAAATATATGAAAAAGACTGCCATACCAAAAGAATTTTTAGTACTTTCATTTGAACTCAAATGCAAATGAATTCTCAGCAATAATTTTTGTTTGTGTCAATTATGGTTTGATACGATAGTCACGAACATGTTTTAATGTAAAATGTAGTAAGAATAATCTAACTTCTCTATTAGCTATGCATCTATTTTTTTATTTTCTACCATATTTCAGTAACTATCCCATGTTTTAAATGTTAATGTGACATGATTGTTCTTTGCAAGTAAATCAGCTCTATTAGAAACATTGGGAAAGTGAAAATAATCACCCGACTGCTAATTATGCACAATTTATATGCCTATATACAAAAATTCAATATTTATTACTATCTAAGTTAAGTAAAACTTCATAAATATACACTTCTTTTTTACTATTTTAGTATAACATTACCAGTAAAAAATGAAACTTGCAGCATTTATTTTGAAATGTTATACATATTAAGTGATATTAATGTTTATTTTAATAACTTATCATTTTAAGTAATTTAAAGTTAATTATTTTAAGATAGTTACATATGCTATAAAAACATAAAAATACTGTGGTTGACAAAAATCACAGTCTCAAATTCCAAACACTTCCTTCTACTGATACTGGATGTCCTAAATTCTATTGTTATTAAATTTTTTCTTCTTAAGGTCTGAATGGTAGCACAGCAGTAGGGCATTTGCCTTGTATGCGGCTGACCAAGACAGATGTGGATTCAATTCCCAGCAGCCCATAAGGTCCCCCAAGTCAGAAGCAATTTCTGAGAGCAGAACCAGGAGTAAACCCTGAGTATCACCGGGTGTGATCAAAAAAAATCTTTTTTCTTCTTTGACTTCTGTGACAAAGTACTATACTTTGTACACAAAACACTAAACATTTTGCAGTACTATTTAGAAGTGGATTTAACTCTGTGCTATGTCACTGATGCTGCAAAATGAGGGAATATTTTCATTGCTGTGTTCAGTAAGGTATTTTCATCTTTTGGTTTTTCTCACCACATGTTCTCTCCTGAATTTTTTGAGAAAACATTTTAGTTGATAAAAGTTTTGTTTTATATTTATTAGAAAATGGGGCATTATATTGAGATAGAACTCATATAATATTTAAACTGGAGAAAGCTAAATCCAGGCTCGATCACCTGTTATGCCAAATGTAGCTTGGTAACAAGATTTTTTTGTGGCAATATAGCTGTCCAGGAAATATTAATCTAAAGTTCTCCAACTTTGTTATTTTATGAGTTTTTCTATGTTTATGTTTTGTGCAATTCTATATGCATTCAAAATCATCTTATCAAATTTTGTAAAATACTGATTTAGCCATGTTCTATATAGCATTAGATCTTTATATCAAATGACATTTTATCTAAATAAATCTTTCTTCCTTCTAAAACATGATATATTTTGCATTTCTTCAGGACTTAATTATAAAAATGTTTTGTACTCTTTATTTTGATATCAAAAATGTATGGATCAGTGACATAGGGACAAAATTCTAGAAAGAGATCAAAACATAGAAGGCCAATAGACTTATATTTAAAGTGTGTTGCTAATAGGATAGGCAAAGAAATAATCTTTCAAATAATTGTATCTTCATAAAGTGTATATCTATAGGAGAAATACAATTTTTAGCTGTTAACTCAGAACAGGTAGGAAAAATATTGTAAATGAATCTTAGGCCTAAAGATAGAAGCTATAATTATAGGAAATTGTAAATAATATTCACAAAATTGTCTCATGTAACAATTTCTAACAATATAACAGAAGAAAATTTATACAGATTAAGTGGATTTTATAATAGAGATTTCATAATAAGAGAGATATTATGTCTAACAATTATTTTAAAGCACCAGGCAATACCAAAGTGATTGAAGGCACAGATACATTACAACTTCAACACAATGCTTTTTTTTAAATTTTTTTCTCTTTATTTGAATATCTTGATTACATAAATGATTGTGATAAGGTTTCAGTCATATAAAGAACACCCCTCTTCACCAGTGCAACATTCCCACCACCAATGTCCCAAATCTCCCTCCATCTCACCCCATCCCCACCTGTACTCCAGACAGGCTTTCCAGTTCCCTCATTCATTCACTTGATTATGGTGGTTCTCAGTGTAGTTATTTCTATAACTGTGCTCACCACTCTTTGTGGTGAACTTCATGGGGTGAGCTGGTGTTCCAGCCCTCCTCTCATTGTCTCTGAGGATTGTTACAAAAATGACTTTTATTTTTCTTAAAACCCATAGATGAGTGAGACTATTCTGCGTCTCTCTCTCTCCTTCTGACTTATTTCACTCAGCATGATAGATTCCATGTACATCCATGTATAGGAAAATTTCATGACTTCATCTCTCCTGACGGCTGCATAATATTCCATTGTGTATATGTACCACAGTTACTTTAGCTATTCGTATGTTGAAGGGCATCTTGGTTGTTCCAGAGCCTGGCTATTGTGAATAGTGCTGCAATAAATATATGTGTGAGAGGAAGGGGTTTTTGTATTGTTTGTTAAGTAAAATAATACAACTACTCTAAAAATTAACAGTTTACTATAAAGCTAGCATATTCTTAACATATTGGTTTAAGATTCCAGCCATCTGTAATAGGATTTCCCTCTATAAATGTATACAAAACGTAACTCACATTTTTTTCCTAAAAACTTCAACTAACACAGTAGTAATGTCAGAAAGATTATTTCTATTTTCACTTATTTTTATCTTTTTCTCTTGTTGAAGCAATGATTGATGGGCAAACTTATTAGTATCTTTTTAAAAACAAAAGAAGATGAAATATTTAACAAGTTTCAGAAAATTGATTAAATTAGATATGCCACCAAGTACTACACATATCCTAAACTTTTTTTTAAACAAGATATTAAACCCTTATCTTATTTTGAGTTTTTCTTTTGTAAGAAGAACTTGTAAATTTTTTTGAAGGGGATCACACCCGGCAGTGCTCAAGGGTTACTCCTGGCTTCACGTTCAGAAATCACTCCTGGCAGGCACAGGGGACCATATGTGATGCCGGGATTCCAACCAATGACCTTCTGCATGAAGGCAAATGCCTTACCTCCATGCTATTCTCTGGCCCCAGAACTTGTAATTTTTGAGAAGAACCTTCTTCTTCTCCTTAAACCATTTTATTTACTTCTTACTCATCCTTCCCATCTCACTTCTTCCTCCTTATAATAGAACAAAATCAATATATCCATAAATGTTTCCCCTTATTAAAATACAACAATTAGGGTCAGAAAGATAATACCAGAAGTAAGGCCTATGCCTTGTATTGGGCTATGGCGGCTGCAATCCCACTTCAAACCCCCTCACCATAAAACTGTCCTATGATATCCTCTCAGTGTGGTTAAACACAATTGCCTCTAGGTATATAATAATTCATCAAATATTTTACAAAACAAAGGTTTTTTTGTTATTGTTGTTGCTGTGTTTTTTGTTTGTTTGTTTGTTTTTGAGGCTTCTTTGGGGAGCCTGGTGAGAGTTGGTTTTATGGAGGCATTAGTTAGTCTCTTGGCGAGAATCTTACTCTGGTTCCTCATGCTCAGCCACAGATTTTTGGAGTTGAAATGATATTGAAGTTGTAAAATCAGGCAGAGAGAGAACTCAACAGACAAAACAGCTCTAAACCCAAAGACAAAAGAATTGGATAGTAATTTTAGGTTTTAAACAAACTTAGAAAATGTCATTAAGAAGCCTATAAAGGGTTAAAGAACACTAGTACCTAGAAAAATATATTAGCAGCTGAATACTAGAGAGGTTATAGAGTTCTAAAGGCATGAGGGACCTAGTTCATGACTGAGAGCCAAACCCTTCTATTCTCAAGAAATTCAGACCACATTGACAAGGAGTGAAGTAAAGTCAAAAAGAATAAAAACAAGAAAGACATGAGATGAATAGATGGATTCAAGCATCTAGTGCAACAGATGGGAGAAGGAAACCATCAAGAGACTGACCTTCTGCACACTTATTGCTGAGCTATTTACAATAGACAGACTCTGGAAACAAGCCAGATGCCTGACAACAGATAAGTGGCTAAAGAAACTGGGGCACATGTAACAATGGAATATTATGCAGCATCAGGAGAGATGAAGTCATGAAATTTTCCTATACATGGATGGACATGGAAACTATTATGCTGAGTGAAATGAGTCAGAATGAGAGATAGACACAGAATAGTCTCACTCATCTATGGTATTTAAGGAAAATAAAAGACAATATTGTAATAATACCCAGAGACAATAAACATGAGGACTAGAAGGACCTGCCCATGAAATGAAGCTTACCACAAATAGTGGTGAGTTCAGTTAGTTACCCTGATGATTATAATGACAATGGCAATGAGTGACAGAAATATAATAACTGTCTGGAATACTGGCAGGAGTTGAGGGAGGAGGGCAATGGTGGACACTGATAGTGGGAAGGTTGCATTGATGAAGGGGGTGTTCTTTTTATTTTTTATAACTGAAACCCAACTACAAACACGTTTGTAATTATGGAACTTAAAGATATTATAAAACTGAAAGAGAACAGCAAACAGTTCAAGTGATGGCTAGTCAATCTGAGAGAGGGATTTCATCACTGTCACTTGACTACATAAGCCTCAGAATCAGAAGAGGGACCTTGCTGCTCCTTCCACCCTGATTCTGGCATTTCTGCTCTGCTCACAGATTCCATGCTTTGGTAACCTATTCCATGTTATAGATACAAAGTTTGTCTATCCAACAAAAAGATAAGCTAACAAGAAATAAATGAGAGATTCTGTGGATATATATCTGAAATCTATGTATGTGCAACTTTTTTTAGAAAGGTATCTCAGCTGACTCTCTGAACAATGAGGCAAAAGTAGAAAAAATGCACAGCTAAGCATGCACCATTGGGGCAGATACAGGAATTTGGGCATGCAGGTGCAGAGAAAAGAGAACACTTTTAAATGCATCTTATGTATAAAATCAGGGAAAAGCTGGAAAAGTGTTTATACCACGTTCCTCTGACAATAGGTGTTTTAGTCCATAGGATTCTAGCCAAGTTCTCCATTAATGTAATCATCATGTTTTAGTAATTGTAATTTCTCAAAATTTTCTAGCTTAATGTTTTCCTTTAAGGTGATAACCACAGAAAAGGCTTATGGCGTATGGCAGGAATAAGGTCCCATTCTTTATCACTATGTGTATAATAAACAAAGTCATCTTCAAAAATTGAAGATACTAGGAAAAACTGTCTATAAAATTCTGGAGAGCAGTTTATGCTATTCAGTTAGTGTCTATTAAAAGGCTAATTTACTGTTCTGTTTTAATATAGCCATTTGAATTTAGATTTTAAACACTTTTAATAACTTCATGGCATTAAACCTGGAATATTAATCTTTTATAATATGCTCTATTTTCACCTCTCTGAATGTTATTTTTCATTCACTATTCTTCTTCTTAAATAATATTGTACTCTAATCAAACTAAATTAATTGATATTTTAGACTAATTTTCTAGTCCTCATTTCTATGAAACTATAAGTTATTAATACAGATAAAATAAGATAAATACTTACTTCTTCAAGTCTATATTTAAAAATATGATCCTGTTGGTTTAAACTATAGTTATAATACATATGACTAAGCTACGACTTTTTACTCACAAAACTTTTGAACCTTAACTATTTAAATGTTAGCATGCTTTCAAATTTGTCTATACATATTTTTGTAATAATTCTCAGAGACAAAAGAGGTGAGGACTGGAAAGTACAGCTCACAATATGAAACTCACCACTGAGAGTGGTGAGTACAGTTAGATAAATAAATACACTGACAACTGACATAACAATGTGAATGAATGAGGGAAGTAGAAAGCCTGTCTCGGACCGGAGAGATAGCATGGAGGAAAGGCGTTTGCCTTTCATGCAGAAGGTCATCGGTTCGAATCCCGGCATCCCATATGGTCCCCCGTGCCTGCCAGGAGCAATTTCTGAGCCTGGAGCCAGGAATAACCCCTGAGCACTGCCGGGTGTGATCCAAAAAACCACACACACACACACACACACACACACACACACACACACACACACACACACAAAGAAAGCCTGTCTCAAATACAGGCGGGGGAAGGGAGGTGGGAGATTTGGAGAATTGGTGATGGGAATGTCACACCAGTAAAGGGGGGTATTCTTTATATGACTGAAACCCAAATACAATCATGTTTGTAATCAAATTGTATAAATAAAGACATTAATAAAGAAAAATTGTCTATACAATTTAAAATATTATATAAAGCAAAACAATTTGTTTCAAATTAATTAACTATCAGGTCAGGTTCAAGCTATCAGATAGCTTATACACTAGAAAAATTAAAGGTAGTAGTTATTAATATCTCATGTCGTTTCTATCTAATATAGTTCTGTGTCTTACAAAGAAATGAAATATTAATAATTACCAACTCCACATTTTAAAAAGAATCCACATTTTTATTATGCTATTTTATGAATTATAATGCTTTGCCTTAGATGTATCACTTAGTAAGTGAATCTGGAATATATACTATGTGCCTAAATTAACAACTACTCCTAAGAATATGTCCTCTCCATGTTCTTCATGTTGAACATCTCCCTATTCTTAATGATTTTCTTTAGAGAAAATCATGAGTCGTATTCTTTTAGACATGTGAGCAGTATTAAACATGTAACAGTTCTATAAAGGACAATTGTTTCACTAAAAAAATTTAAAAAAAAGTTGCTCATGGATCATTAACCTAGTGAAAGAACTCAGAAAAACTACTCAAGTTGACATTTTAATAGCAAGTAATATTGCTAATTAAGCAAAGAGAGAAAGGAAGAATATATCTGAAAGAAAAGGGTTTCATGTACAAAATATCTGAGTCAGGATGAAATTATTTGAGTAAAATTCTTACATTTTTCATGAATTAAGGAACTCAATAATGAGGGGAATAAGGTAAGAGTTAAGAAGGATAATAATATTATAAATAAAATAACTTAAATGTGATATAATTGATCTACTTTATTAAAATAAAATAAAAAACTATCAACATCAAATAATGTGTGGAGTCATTGCAAATGATTGAATTAGTAGCCTAAAATATTATCTTTTGATTTTGCTTTGTTATATTACTCTAACCCACTTCCCATAAAATGTGATTTACATATCACAGAACCTTAAGTTTACTATAAAATTGAAGTCTATGAAAACAGCTTTAAGTACAAAGTGAACAATGAAAAAGCACAAGACAAACATAACAGAAGTTCCAAAAATAACAAAGTAGACACCAACTGACCCATGTCCACTACAGCTTATTTAAAATAACCAAAACATAAACTTGGTTCAAATACCCATTAATAAATACTTTTCTATATAAAAATTAAGTTAATATCTATACATATATATAAATACCCATGTCCATTGCAGTCCGAGTTATACCAGTCACAGGTTGGAAATGCCGTAATGCCCACAATTATTTTATTAAATATATAATTATATTCTTCATAACAATGAACACATAGAAGCTTGAGAGTAAGGAAGCAAATAGTCTATAGCACAATCATTTTACAGTAAATGTCACATAGAAAAACAGAGTTAAATTGTCAGCGATTAAAATTTACACTTCATTTAAAACAAGTGTTAGTTTTATCAAAACTATTCTTCCTTACTTATTGAGATATCTTGAATTTTATAAATATTGTCAAGGTCAAAGTTAATTGGTTGATTCTAGTACCAGGGAGAGTTTCAAAACTGAAAAAAATCATGTAAAATTATAAGTGAACTTGTCCAAACAATACACACAAGTTATGACTTTTTAATTGGTAAAGCTTATTTAGTTATAAAGTTACTATTTCTATTTTTAAAAAGATTGTGCATGGAAGATTAAAATGCTTGGTAGTAAATATTCTGGTTAATTCTCAGTATATATTAATCTTTAGAAAGAATTCTGTTTAGAGTTAATCAGAAAGGTATAATTAAACCAGTTCTTTTGAAACATAAAAAATAAAACTAATAAAATAAATATTACTTTATAAAAAACAAATTTAAAAATTCAATATGTCTAATTTGTTTCAAAATAATTTTAGATGAGAAATGTCATAGGAAAATATAATAGGTGCTTTGTCACATATTGATAATTAAGTTGTGTAAGATTGCACCTGGTGATGCATTGGCTACCAGATGGATGTGGGAGATTTATCCTGGTACATAGAAGGCAAGTATGTTAGAAGCTTCTGGAACATTCTGTCATTTTATGATATCAAATTCCACAATCCCCCAGGTCTAATGTTGCACAAAGACTTCCGGGGGTTGTTTCTTTTAATAACTGTCTGGTGAACAAAGACATCTGTTTAGTGTCATTTTTGTAAATGAATCCATTGCTATTTTGAACATTAAACAAATTGATAGTACCTAAGACTTGATTAGCTATTACAGGCTTACCCAGCTCCAAACTGTTCATTCTATTGGGTCCTGTACTGACCGTCATGAAGTGTTTTTAGTGAGAACTCTTTAATTTTTGTATCCTTCAAACAATTGTCAGACATCTTTAACACAATTTTGCTTATCCATTTGAGTCCAGTACTGGCCTTAGGAAAGACTTTTGAGAAAGGACTCTTCATTACTGTAAAAAAAAAACTCTTCTTATGTATGTGCATTGGAGAATTTTTAACAGATATGCATGTCTGTTTTTATTGAAAAATGTCAGTACTGAAAAATGAGCAGCATGAAGCAAGTCAGCAGGAGTTTATTACATAAGCTTGTTGCGTAAGTTAATACTTCAGTAGAGGGCAATAGCACATTCAATGAAGCAAGAGGGGGCTGATGTGGCTATACCTGGTTTGTTAATCAGTTCCCTAAGAAAATTATTACCGTATTTTCCAGGGTATAAGACAACTTTTGAAATGAAAAAAAAAAAAAGTCGACCGAAAATCGGGGTCATCTTATACGTTGAATATATCCCGAAAAACGTTTAGATATGCCGCTAAACGAAAATCATCTGGATTTTGCCGCAAAACAAATTTTCCAACTCGATCCTACACCAATCACTGCAAGGCTGCTCAGACCAGCTCTCTCACTCAGCCGATCCAAGCAGGCTTTTATGCCTGCAAATTAGACAATGTTCTGTACCTGAATCTACACTGTAAAAAGCCTGCTCAGATTGGCCAGAGTCAGAGAGGAAGTGTAAAATTAGGGGTCGTCTTATACATCCAGTTGTCTTATACGCAGGAAAATAAGGTAGGTACTCCACTCCCTGTTTTGAAGTTTCCAAATCCCTGTTCAGGAGCCATTCTGTGGGGATATCAGCTTGCAGTTTTGCATAAGAAATTAGACTGTGTCACTGGAAAAATTATATTTTGGCCAGGGGTTGTTGAGCAGCTCCTTAAATCGTAATGAACCAACCAAGCTTATTGCTCTTGGCTGCCACTTTTATTAGCCAGATTTTAACATACATCACCGTAGAGTCAGTATTGATGTACTTGCCTTAATTAACTCAGAAAATGTTAAAGGAAAAATTAGTTATTTTACATGACAACAGTAGAAACTTGAGTGATAGGTAAAACATTTAAGGCACTTTCCCTGTAAACAGACACCCAGGTTCAGTCCCCAGCATCCCATATGGTCTGCCTACCAGGAATGATAATATCTGTGAAGAATCAGGAGTAAGACCCAATGTGACCTAAAACAAACAAAGTTTTAGTCATATGTGTCTCTTACACTGAAAACCTGAAATAACATTCAGCATAAGCAATAGAGAAATTTTAATATGGAAGTACACTTCTTTTTACAGACTGTAAAGCTGTTACTTCTTCAGTTCTCCCTTATCTTATAATTGAGAATTGTTTTTTTATTTTAATTTTAATTTGCTAAGCATTACTAGGAAAACATATCCTAGTTTGTGTCTGAATAGTAAGAAACTGTATTTTTATCAGATGATTATGAAAGCCTACATTTAGAAATCACATATATATCAAATATAATTATCTATGATTTTATTCCAATGAATACAATAGCAAATATATTATATTTATATTTAATTTTTCTATCAGAAAGTGTGAGTGGTACCTCCTACTGTAGATGTTTTTCTATTTATCATACAAAAACTTCCAAACAAGATCACTGAGTTAATAAATGTGACTTTATTCTAGTAGTCTATCGCAACATAGCTATTATTTTGATATAAAAAGAAACATATACATTGCCTAGAATTTTGTTTTATATTATTTTGATACATTATCTGGCAAATCAGTTCTGCATTTGCAACTGGACAGATAGAGGTTTCCCTTACAAAAAGGTGAAAGGAGGCAGAAATTCCTCCTGCAACTTAATAACAGCATAAATCTTTCAGTTCCTATTTCATGTTCTAGTAATTTTAATTTCCAATTCTTCTACTTTTCTTTATGTGCTTATCCACTATTACTCATTTCCCAGTATTATGTTATGGTTTCCTCTATAATATAAGATATGTTATATTTCACTAATGGTTCTCAATATGAACAGAGGGAAGGGGATTTTGGGCACCTCCATTTGTCAGTGGATTACATTTAATTTATCTGATATTGAATACTTTTAGAGCTTAATTTAATTGTGGGTGAATCTAAAGTACCTTCACTGGCATAGAAACAATTGAAATTATTCTGCCCTCTGTCTCTTCGGAGTCAGTTGGAAGTGACAAGATCTACAACAGTTCATATTATTGTTTAAAGTCAGTCATTTGACTATACCCAATAACAGATAAGAAGTTCATCTTCTCATGTGCCTGGAATGATCAACAATCTGATTTATCTGATGTCTAGAACTAATGATTGCACTGGTATAATGATAGAAATCAGATCAATCATGTTCCAAATACCAGTTACCATTCAGCTCAATGTCTTTGAAAGATTATATGAGCCCACCTCTATATAAAATTAATTCTCAGATTCTAAAGCCAGAACACTGGAGAGATGTGAGCCTGGAAACAAATGTCAATCTAGGAATAATCCACACACATACACACAAGGAGGGAGAAATTAATTCAGGAATTCAGCCCTTAAGAAGAAGCAAGCCTGGAAACACAAGAGAGTGTTTTCCTGAAAATCTGAGTATTTATTCTGAAGGAAGAGATCATGCCCAAAAGAGGGACAAGGTGCTACTTTCTTTTTTTTTCTTTTTTTACCACTCAGACTGCATCCTCTCCCTCTATCCCTTCCAAAGAAAGGGAAGAACGATCATCAATGGCAAAAGGCAGCCACAGAAGCGACACCTAGAGCCGGCTTCATGCTCAGGAGAGGATGCTCTGACTTCTCCTCGTGGGTTCGGGTGCTCTACACGATCAGAGAAACTTCTCTAGTAACATACTATAGAAATGATCCCTGAAAGTATAGTCTTAGGTGCTTCTTTCAAAGATATTTTGAACCAATGAGAAACCAGGAATATACTGAGTGGGATGGTATCAAGTTAATCCCACAATCCAATTAATTTCATACACTACAATTTCTGGACTTGGGGAATCTTTTTTGAATAGTCTTTCATCCCTACACTCTAATCTGACATAGAATTCAGTGTTAGACAAGTCATCTATAAATCCAATTAAATGTATCATAAGGAATTTTAACCCTGTTCTTTCCACCCAGCCAGCCTTGAACAAAATTTCCAGTTTCCAGATTTTGGAGAGCCACTGCTGTGGTATCCTTCATCCCCAACAGATCCAGAGACCCATGAAAGTTAAAATCATTACTAAATCCAATCCAATGATCCAATGATCATATTAACATGCAGGAACTACTCTATCCTGCCTACCCAACATAATTGAAGGGCTGCTGAGAAACTACAAATTTTTTTGCACCAAATGTGATGATGCTTCAGACTTAGTTGTTGAATTAATTATATTAATAAAAGTCCTTGACAGTGGTGGATGATGGTGGATGAATGGTATGGCTTTTCTTGGCCTGCCCAGCAGCTGCACCTTCTTTGGCCTGGGGAGTCTGTTGGTTTAGGATAATGGTGAAGAAATAATCCATAGCAAGTTACTAGAAGTAAGGAGACATGAAGCTTTATTAATAATAGGCCCTAGCCACCATGTATGCCTTCTAAGCCAACCTTTTAAACAACGTCCTCCAGCTGCCCTGCATCTATACTGTCTCTCATCTTCCCATGCTGCTTCCTGCTCAAGCTTCTTGCTGAATCTCTGCTGAATCTCCCTCCCTCACTCTTCCCTCAGTCCTTAATTACTAACCTCAGACCCCTCCCAGCTGTGGGTTGGTCTGAGCAACAGGTAAGATTAGGATTTAGCCTTGGGGAGGAGTAACACTTAGTTATAGCTCTATGCTTAGAAATAACTCCTGGTGAGCTTGGAGAATGATTTAGGGCACCATAATTGGAACCCAGGTTGACAAAGCAAGGCAAGAGCCCTATCTACTGTACTATCTCTCCAGCTCCAAGGTTCATAATTCTGTCCCAGAATATCTATATTAAAAAAAAACAGATAAGGGGCCAGAGAGATGGCATGGAGGTAAGGCATTTACCTTGCATGCAGAAGGACCGTGGCTAGAATCCCAGCATCCCATATGGTCCCCAGAGCTTGCCAGAAGTGATTTCTGAGAGTAGTCAGGAATAACCCCTGAGCGCTGCTGGGTGTGACCCAAAAACAAAAATAAAAACAAAACAAACAAACAAACAAACAAAATCCCTGGTAACTAAACAAGTATACCTGGATCAACATCTGCCTGTATCACTGAAACAACAGTCATTACAAGGTCAATAGAAATAGAATAACCAATCATAAGTAGCCTCTTATATAAAATAGCTAAACTTTTCAGTTTTCATATAATCAAGAATCTATAGCTCAAGTGTCATCATGTAAAAACACTAAGAATGTGCAAAAATAAAAAATTCAGCTGCACTGACAGAGAGGAGCAGAAGTTTAGCCAAACCCTCAAGTTCACCACAATTCTTGAGCCTCATAAAGGATGATCTTAATCAACACTCCATAAATGACTATGGAAATTAAGCATTCACATTTTTAGAAAAGATAAATCAACTCAAATAAGAATTGTTCAGACTATGAAGAATCTATGCAAATGAAATTGAACTACCTAAAATATATGCAAATCACATACATCAGCGTTCTGACAGTAGAACCATCTCAATTAACTTAAGACAAAGTAGAAATAAGTAGCAATAATGAAGTCAACAAAGAAAATAGAAGGAAGTGAATATGCTTAATGTATACCAACAAGAGGGATAACCTTCAAATTATAGGAAAATTAGAAAGTGTGGAACAAAAGAAAGTAGAATAAATATTAGTAGAAGGAATAATGTCACAGAACTTCTCCAGTCTCTGGAGAGTGGCTTCTGAACAAATTAAGAGTCAAAATGCACTAAATAAAGTAGGCTCAATGAAAAATAACATCAAGTCACACACTGCAAACAAACTTCAAAAAACAAAGCAAGACATAGATTATTTAGAGCATTGAGAAAAATAGTTATCAATTAAAAGAGAAATAAACAAGTTCACAAAGATATCCAAAGCAAGAAAAATCAGTGGACCAACATATTCAAAGTATTGCATTTATAAAAATAACATCTTTCAACTGAGAGCCCACTATTCTCCTAAATTACTATCTAGAATTGAGGGAGGGATAAAAACCTTTCTACATAAGAGAGATGGTGACAGATACAATATGGCAAGAATCAATAAAAAGGGCACAAAGCACAATACAAAAATGCCTTCTGCACACCTATATTCATCACAGCACTGTTTACAATAGAAAAACAACCCAAATGCCCTTCAACAGATAGATAGAAATGGAAATAACCCAAATGCCCTTCAACAGATGAATGGCTAAAGAAACTGTGGCAAATCTACATAATGGCATACTATGAAGCCATCAGGAAAAATGAAGCCATGAAATTTTCTTATACATGGATGCACATGAAAACTATTATGCTGAGTAAAATGTGAGAGAAAGATAGACACAGAATAGTCTCACTTGTCTGTAGGATTTAAGAAAAGTAAAAGACAGTATAGTAATAATACCCAGAGACAATAGAGATGAGGGCTAAAAAGACCAGCCTATGATATGAACCTTATCACAAAGAGTGATAAGCAGTTAGAGAAATAACTGCATGATCAACTCTCATGACAATGTTAATGTGTGAGGGAAGTAGAAAGCCTGTTTCAAATATAGGCAGGGAGTGGGGAAGGAGGAAGATGGGGGACATTGGTGGTGAAAGTGTTACACTGGTGTAGGGGGGGTATCCATTTTTGTGACTGAAACCCAACTACAAACATGTTTGTAATCATGGTGCTTAAATAAAGATATTTAAAAATATAATAAAATAGAATAAATACAAAAAAAGTAAGAAGAGACAATGGTAAGTAATAGGGGCAGGAATCAGGGGCTTGAGGAATATAGATGGTAATGAGTTATTTTTAGATATGCAAACTACCCCTAAAGCCAACAATACTAACAGCACAACTAGCTACTACTCGAGAATAGATACTAACAGTAATACTGGAGCAATAAAACTAACAATACTAAGAGCCAAATGGCAATATGCTATAACCAAAAACTTAAAAACTTAAAAACATGTCTATCAAAGAAGCAGACTGTGGAGTGGAAGGGAACCCAGGGACACTGGCACAGAGAAGTTGAGAATGGTGGTAGGATTAGTGCTAGAATATTGTTTGCCTGAATCTCAATGATAAATAGCTTTGAGAATCAAGCCTTTATATTATTAAATAGTACATGAGATGAAATAAAGATTAGGAGTTAGTTCCAACCAGCTCTCCTTTCTGTTCAGAATATATCTTGATTAAATTTATGAACTACCCATAGAATTTTACTTGAGATGACTGAGAAGTCACTAATGGAAAAATTGTTATACTTTTATCTAGAAGTACATTTACCTACCTATATTTGTTTCCTACTCACTGGTGGTGAAACTTATACTATGTATTGAATTGAATCTCCTCTCAAATTCACAACTTGAGTCTTTAAAAATGCAAATGTGGGTGAAGAATGCAAATGTATGGTCTGTGGAGATGGAACTCAAATGTAAGAAACTTTATTTTCCTTATAAAATGAAATAAGACACACAAAGGATATTAACACCTTTCTTTCACTCTAAGTTTCAATGAAGTCACACTTCATCAGTGAAATATTTCCAGACCTTTTGACTTCACATCATTAAATCTGTGAAAAACAAATCCTTATTTTTTTAAAACTATCCAATTTTTGGGATTTAGTTCAAAATAAATATGATTAGCATATTTTATTTTCCTCTATTACTCTGATTTTTAATTGATAAAATGGATATCAAACTCCCCAAAGCACATTTCTTTTTTTGTTTTGCTTTGTTTTGTTTTTGTTTTTGGGTCACACCGGCAGTGCTCAGGGGTTCCTCCTGGTTCTACTCTCAGAATTCGCTCCTGGCAGTCTCGGGGGACCAGATGGGATGCCAGGATTTGAACCACTATCCTTCTGCATGAAAGGCAAACGCCTTATCTCCATGCTATCTCTCTGACCCAAAGCACATTTCTTGTAGAGGTTTCTTATAAATTTTTATTTGTAGAAGAAAGATAATTTTTTTTTTTTGGTTTTTGGGTCACACCCGGCAGTGCTCAGGGGTTACTCCTGGCTGTCTGCTCAGAAATAGCTCTTGGCAGGCACGGGGGACCATATGGGACACCGGGATTCGAACCAACCACCTTTGGTCCTGGATCGGCTGCTTGCAAGGCAAACACAGCTGTGCTATCTCTCCGGGCCCGAAAGATAAATTTTTTAAAAATTGTTTGCAGTATATAAAACTGAATAAGTAAAAAGACTGACTGCCACTAAGTTTTTCAGAGTTTATAGTCTTTCCTTGTTGAAATTTCTTCTTTTCAGGTTTAACCATCTGCTCATTCCATCATCACTACTTATTAAAGAGTGTGGTGACATTAAGGTAACATAATCAGAGTTCATGTCATTTATTAAGGAGCTGCAGCTGGACCAGTAGAAAATATTCTTGCCAATTTTTTTTGTTAAACTAAATTAGTATCCTAGGGGCAATAGAAGCACAGCAGAGATTCCACATAGGCTATCCATCAGTGGAAACTATCATTAAACCTGGACCAGAATTAGCCCTCTACTGATAACCCTGTGTAACCTTGGTCAAATCACTTAGCCTCTCTGAAGTGGTAAAGCTGCTCTAAAGTGTATTAATGGGTAGTATTTTCTCATAAGACATATGTGGAGAAAAAAAGTACTTTTAAAGCCATGGAAATTAAATTTTTTTATTCTGAGACTGAAGAACATTGTTTTATTGGGAAGAAAGGGAGAAAGTATGAGTATACCTTGCACTATGAGTGTATTCTTGAGATATTTAGGCAATAGCAGTGGATTCTCATCTAAGACAGACTTTTTTCATCTATTGTTGCAACATTAAATTAATTCACTAAATCAATATTATTTATCAGATTTTATGCTGAAGATACAACATGTAAATAAACAGTTCTTGCCCTAGCTGGAAATAGAAATTAGAGAATTAGTAAAATATTCTACATGATCAAATTTAACTATACCATGAAGAAAATTAAGTCAGATATGGCAATGATGGAAATATGCAAATTATATGTAAATAGGAGAATATGTAAATAGGATTTCTGATTCTGATAAAAATATTTTAAGAATGAACAGATCACCAATTATCAGGGTAATGATATAAAGAATGAAATATCATGTCACAGCTGAGAGAATATCTATATCAACAAGGAAAAAAACAGTGTTAATGGGGAAAATCAGAGAAAGGAAACCTCATTTTCTGTTGGAAGGAATGTCATTTATTTTACCTTTGAAGAAAATATTATGAAGACATCTCAAAATTTAGAAACCAGAACTACTATGTGATCTAATAATTTAACTTCTAAATCTCCATTCAAGAAAATAAAAACATGAGATTACAAGATATATGCTGAAGGTGGCTGGAGTGATAAAACAGTGGGTACAGCTTTTGCCTTGCATCCAGGAGACCCAGGATCAATCCTGTATAACCATATGGTCTCTTGAGTTTGCCAGAACTAATCCTTGAACATAGAGTGAAGAGTTAACCCTGAGTCACCAGCAAAAAAATATATTCACAAATTTCATTTTCGTGCAATTTACAATACCTAAATTTGCAAAATATAATGTACCCAACAACAGATGAATAAGAATAATGTTACTACAAGGAAATTATAATATATATATACTACTC
Source organism: Suncus etruscus (assembly GCF_024139225.1). Classification (NCBI taxonomy): domain Eukaryota; kingdom Metazoa; phylum Chordata; class Mammalia; order Eulipotyphla; family Soricidae; genus Suncus; species Suncus etruscus. Next base: position 46,454,899 of record NC_064857.1, read on the forward strand.
AGATAGGAAAAGATAAAATATTAGATTTTTCTGCAACACAAATTAAACCAGAGTGTCATGCTAAGTAAAATAAGTCAGAACAAGAAATACAATATTCAATGATTTTATGTGTATATGGTATATAAAAGAAAAGCAAAGGACTATAGAGTGTCCTTAAGAAACAGAAAAGACTCCAACTCCTACAACTACAAAGAGAGGTTAATAATGAGTGAGGTTGGGGGAGTGTTGAGGAAGAGGGAGAAAAGCAGTGAGGCCTCCTGGTGAAGGAATATAAACACTGAAATAGTACTTAGCATTTATGTCAAAATCATATACACCAATACTAAAAATGTAGTTTTCAACCACCATCTAGTCCCAGTGCACTAAAAGATTGAAAACCACATCTCAAGAGGGGAGGTGCGAAAGATATGTGGTAGGGCACTATGTACCCTGCTGGTGTATGTGCCAGTCTATTTTTTTTCTTTAACTTCATGAGGTATGTGATCTTTGTCAGATTGACTCAAGTTCTGTGCTTCATAACTTAAAATAGCTATAAACATATGTGAATTACTGTGCTCCAATAAAACTTTATGTGCTGTCTCCACTTCCACATGTAAAGAAACCTAGTTGCTCTTTTGGTAATAATATTAATTGATGTTTATTGAACTCTCTTACCATATACTAGGAATTGTAGTTAGAACTTGACATGAAATAAACTCTTAAAGTCTCAATAAAAGAAGGAAAGAAAAAGAAAAAGAAAGGAAGCACCACCACAGCACTATAAGTAGAGGTTATTTTTTTTTCTATCCTCTTGTCAGAGCAATGTTATACTGAAAAACTACTACTCCCTACCAAAAAATATTACTACTCCCTACAAATGTTCCACTAGGAAGAGAAAAAGAAGTCTGATGAAACTGACAGAATAAATGATGAACAGGATGGCAGCAAATAATGGAGACATAAATGCAATTGATTTCAAATTAATTGGTGTTAAAACGATATATTTATGATTGAATATGTTTCTACTTAATGGTGTATATTTTCATCTCTTAATCAAAAGATATTATTCAATTTTCATAAGACACAGTGGAAATAAGCTATGTTATGAATTTAAAAGTAATCTTTTTACAAAGTAAGACATTTGTTGCCCATCTCTCCTGGATTCAGTTTTATGTTTTTCTGATAAAATCATCTATAATCTATTTCTTTTCCATTTTCTATCTTTTTAGTACCATAAAAATACAATGCTTGAATCTCTTTGTATTACAAAGATACTGATAATATGCCACTAATTTATCATTTGGTCACTCAAATATTCATTTTCTCACTTAAGAAACATGAATTGATAATTAATGAGATCCAGATTCTCATCTTTCACTAGTTGTATTACCTTAAGCCACAGTTTAAGACATAGGTATGACAATGTCTATTAATTTGTCAATAAAGTCAAACTATAATGCTTTATGTAAAGCTGTTGCAACCAGGTAGTTAGATGATATTACTAACATTACTAAAAATATTCTCTAATAATAAGATATTCAAGTACAGGAAGGGCAGAATTTTTTTAAATATTAATTGATTTATATCCAGTTCTTTCTGCAAGTCTGATATCTATTTAGACTAAAGATTCTTTTTAGCATTATTATAGCTGAGTTAACAGGACTACAAAATATGTTCAAGTAATTTGTATTAGTCTACAAAGTTACTGAAGACCGCCACCAATACTACTGTAACGTTATCATCACCACCACTACAAAGACGGTACTCATAACCCTCCACTTCATGGCGATGAACTTCACTCCAAACTTTCATATCCCCACTTATTAATTGAATGTTCTGTTTTATTACACACCTCTCTTGAGACCCACATATTATGTTCCAATGTTACAGCTCAGAAGACTATTCATTTATTTTTCTTCATTTTCCTAGCCTTCTGAGTCTGTCTTTTAATATCCTATTATTAATTAATATTTTTAATATTTTAATATCACATTATTAATTAATATTTTTCTATACCCATAATTTGTTTCTCTATATATCTATATATCTCTATATATCACAGATCAGAGAGATCACCTGTATCTTTCCTTCTGGTGCTGGCATATTTTTTTAATTTTTCTTCTAGTTTTATTCAAATTGTCACCAAATCATAAATCTTAATTTTTAATGGCTGCATAGTATTTCATTCTGTATTTGTATCATATTTTTTATTCATTGTACTAAGAGTTCAAAAATATTTCTGTATTTTGGATACCTAGAAGTGAGATACCTGGGACATGTGGGAGCTCTGTTCTAATTTTATTTGTTTGTTTGTTTGTTTATTTATTTATTTATTTATGTTTGGTTTTGGGGCCATACCAAGTGACACTAGGTGCTCAGAAATTGCTCCTGGCTCAGGGGTGGGAACATATGGAATGCCAGGTTCATTTGCCATGTGCAAGGCAAATGTCCTACAACTGTACTATTGCTCTGGCCCCTCTGTTCTAATTTTATTGAGAAACTTCCATGTTGTTTTTCATAGACATCTTTATAAATCCAGCTTAAATTTTCTCAAACTTATGATAGTCATACATATTCTTTGAATTAACCTAAACTTCTTCCCACTATTTTTCATGAGACAACAAATATAAAAATTCTAGATAAGAAAAATAACTACCAGTATAAAACACTGTCACTATTTACCAAGTACTCTTAAGAACTGGATAAAATATGGATAAAAGAAATCTAAGGCTTCCTTTCTTTGGATATTGTTGCAACAGGGAAAATTGATATAGAGTTATATTATTACTGCTCAAATTTTTATCAGAAGTGTAAATTTTATGTTATTAAAAGTGGAATAAAACAGGATCAAGGGGCCGGGCGGTGGCGCTGGAGGTAAGGTGCCTGCCTTACCTGCGCTAGCCTAGGAGACGGACCGCGGTTCGATCCCCCGGCGTCCCATATGGTCCCCCAAGCCAGGAGCGACTTCTGAGCGCATAGCCAGGAGTAACCCCTGAGCGTTACCGGGTGTGGCCCAAAAACAAAAAGAACAAAAAAAAAATTTAATAAAAAAAAAAAAAAAAAAACAGGATCAAACTGAAAGGTTACATTAGATTTAAAATTAATATTTAATGTATTAACATTATAAAGTAAGAAACCTACATTTATTAGGTTCTTAAACCTAATTTACAATCATCTTATTTTCTTTTATAAATCCAGATATTAATAAAACTTTTAAATCAATTTGGCAAATTGATTAAGTCCATTAAATGTTTTAAACTTTTTCAAGTATTCATTGGTATTTGTGATTATTTCATATGTCTAATAAGTTTCTTCCCAAGCACTTATAAAACTTCCATCAAACTAATAAATCAGAATTATAAGATTCTCTGATGCTTTTAAATATTAAATATTATGTTTCAGATTATTCAACTTAAAATGTCAAGAAAATAAATTTTCAATTACACAGTTTGAATTGAAATCAATTTAATCAGTTAGATCCTCTGAATTCAAACTGTATATTTTAATATGCCAAAAATTTTCTTGTTATAATTCAAGTTCCTTCCAAACTTAAAAAAATATTAACAACATGAGCTATCATTTGCTTCTACATCTTCAGAATTAAATCTGTTTTTCCTGTGGTTAAACTAATTACTCACACATCAGTACATTCATATAATACTTTTTTCCTACTCTGTACCAGGCGCCTTTTAAAATGTTAAGTTAAAATCGTGAAAACTGTTAATATTCACTCACAACCTCAGCCTCAATAAATGTAAAACCAAGGGGACAGCAAGCACAGAGAAATTGCCACAAATATTTAAATATATGAGACTTTTACAGATTACTAGGGGAAAAGAGGACTTTGGTTGGAGAATTATTGAGTTACTAGGGTGGCACTTTCAAACAACATAGTCAGGAAAGGTACCAATTGAGAAAATCCCTGGAGACAATGAAGAAATTGGCCCAGTGGATAGCACAGCTGTAGGGAGTTTGCCTTGCACATGGCCAACCCAGGACACATGCTGGGGTTGGTCCCCAGCATCCCATATGGTCCCTGGAGCCTGCCAGGAACAATTTCTGAGACAAGAGTCAGGATTAACCCTGGAGAGCTGTCGAGTGTGCTTCTCTACTCCACACCAAAAATAGAAAAAAAAAAAAAAAAAAAGAAAGAAAGAAAGAAAGAAAAGAAAAGAAAAGAAATTGGTGCAGTGGAGAATTATTTTAGGCAGACGAACAAATGTACAAACCCTGAGACAGGAATGTTCTTGGCATGGCAGAATAATGGTCAAGTACAGTAAGGCCTCCTCAGCATTTATTCTCAATAAGAAGCAAATTTTTTGTAGTACCTTGAAAGAAGAAGTCTCATGACATAACAGAATATGGTCTAATATTTTACAGGATTTACTGAATTGAATTGAATTAATATGATATATGTACAAGGTGGAAAGCACAAATTTGGAAAAAGAAGACTACCACATTATTACAGGTAAATAATACTAGTGATTTGCCTTGGATAGAAAATGCAGAGATGGTAAGAATTGCTCATATTCTGAATACATAAAAAAAGAGATCCAAAGAATTTGTATTCATTGTGTCAGAGAGATAGGACATGTGCCATTGATGCACTCTAGTTTGATATCATCACCAAATATGAGTTCCTTAATACTAGCAGGAGTAACACTGACTCTTTGAGAGTAAGCCCTAAGCATTGCTGTGTGTACAGTTGTGTATAGTTAAAGGTGAAGCACAACTTTAGGGCAATTATCTGAAGCTCCTGCTTGGATCAGATGAAGAATTCAAGAGAAAGAATAGGCAAGATTTCATGATTGGGATGTGTTAAAATCAGTAACTATACTAAACATCACATAAAGACATGAAGTAGAAGCTTGATCTTCAAGCCTGTGTTCTCCTGTTCTTGCATCTTGATTGCTTATCTTTGAGTTTCTTGTTTTCTTACTTTTTAGTATATTTTGTTGTTGTTCTGGCTTATTCCTGACAGGTTCAGAGACCACATAATGTTCTGGAGATCAAACATGTGTCATATGTGTATAATGCAAGCACCATACACACTCTTCTACCTTTCAGATCCCTGTCTATGTTTCTTTGTTTGACTTTTCCACTTTTCCTGTGTTTTCTTGAGCACATATTCTGCTTTTGCTCTTCCCATATTTTTCTATGTAAGTTTCATTTAATAAAAAGCTACCTACCTTTATTAAACAAAAGAAGAAAAGAGATAGAAAGAAAGAAAGAAGCAAAGAAAAAGAAAGAAAAAAAGAAAGAAAGAAAGAAAGAAAGAAAGAAAGAAAGAAAGAAAGAAAGAAAGAAAGAAAGAAAGAAAGAAAGAAAGAAAGAAAGAAAGAAAGAAAGAAAGAAAGAAAGAAAGAAAGAAAGAAAGAAAGGAAGGAAGGAAGGAAGAAGAAAGAAGAAAGGAAGGAAGAAGAAAGAAAGAAAAAAAGAAGAAAGGAAGGAAGAAGAAAGAAAGAAAGAAAAGGAAGGAAGAAGAAAAAGAAAGAGAAAATAGAATGAAAGAAAGTGAAAGAGAAAGAAAGGAAAAGGAAAAATCAAGAAAAAAGAAGGAAGAAAAGAAAAAAAAGGAATAAATGAAGTAAGAAGTTAGATATCTATGCCTGTGCAAAAAATGCAAGTAATAAGCAAATATGAAATTAGCTCTAACAAATAAATTGGTATAAAGACATTTCTCAATTTGTGATTGTGAGGCTCAGCTGGCAGTAACCCAACCCTGAGAGAATGGGCCTGAAGCAGGGTCTCCATGGGAAAATAATAAGCTGAGACACGTGGCAGAATAGCATGGAGATGGGGTGATTCCAGCCTTGTGGTCTGGAGCTCACCAAAGCAGGTTGACCTCTCTTTATTCACCAGCACCATTCTTCATGGAATGGGGAAGGGTAGATAGAGAGTTATAGACAAAAGACTTATCTCTAGCTAATCCAGTTTAGGTGGGCCTTTTACAAGTAAAAGAGGATGGGTGAAACTCTCTATCTCCCCCAAACATCTCTAATCTACATTACTCTTTTTAATCAGTAGTGTACAAGCGTTATCACAGACCAAAGCCGTGCATTGTGTGTAACAACCCCAAACTGTTTCAAGATACATAAAATGGACACGTATTTCTTTAGAATATTTTGTTCTTTTTTCTCTGACAGCTATAATTCTTACTAAATGTTGTCTTATATAGTGACGATTCTAACCGCTTTTCTTCTTCTCTTTTTGAGCTGTTTAACAAGGAATCTTAGAGAAAGAGTCCCCCAGATTAATGCTTATGATTGAACCATAATTGTTCTTATCACCCCCTTATGGGCCAAGAACACCACGTGGCATTGCTCCTTTTTTGCATAGGCACATTAAAATGGGAAAATACTATACATATAAATAAGATCCTATCTAATAGAGATTGGTACAGACTAATCTTATAGTGCAAAGGGACCTTACACCCTGAACATTGACATAACGACCTGGCACAGACCTCAGAAGAAAGGGCATTCCCCTGAACCAGGGAAGCCATCCACAAAACATCCAGGCTGGTCTATAGCATCACCTGGAAGCAATCCTCTACCAAGGAAGACTCTACACTGCTCAGACATTGTCCTGCTCAAAAGAGACTTCCATTAACACTGAGAAGACTTAACAACAACAACGATTTGCTTACAGGACAGGGCTCCCTGCATTGCCCTTTGATTGTAAGGTGAAACCAGAGGACGCTCCACATCCTGACTTCAATGTTGGATATACAGATTCCAGGATCTTAAATACAGAAGCTTGATACCAACAACAGAGACTGTGTGAAAAATATAAGTGTGTTGGCACTACAGACAATGTCTTGGATTGGACGATCTAGCTTGCCTGGAGCCTAGAGTTGGTCTTGTGCCAGGAACCTTCAGGGGTCGGGTCTTTTTGTATTTAGGCCAAGGTTATTTCTTTCCATGTCCCTCATATTTTGGTGGGCCTATGCAAACAACAATTGCCACTCTAACACCATTTTTGCTGTGCTCCTTTGACTCTAATCCTTAAAAAGAACCCAGTTAAGATTTGAGGTCAACTTAAGCTAATATGCATGAATATGGAAATGTAAAAAAAAATGCTATGCCTGTAATGTTTAAGGAGTTATGTAAGTTTTATGGCTTTAGATTGCCTTGTGTGCTGTTAAGAAATATTATAGTGTGTTACAATCTTAATGTTCTTTGGATGAAATTTCAAAGTTGGGATATCAGCAAGGGGACTTCTGAGAATTATGTTATGTATTGTCCTTCCACTGTAACTTTACCTTGTCCTCTTTCTTTGCATCCTTGTTCTCATAATTACAAATAAAAAATTAAAAAAAAAAAAGAAAGAGAAAGCAGGAAGCTCAGGAAAGTCTTCATTTTGGACAAAACACAGTGATGTTAAGACCCGCAATTAATATACCTAATATACCTCACTAACATCATAGCTTAACCTGGTTATATATGACAAACTCAAGACACGAACAATAGTCCACAGTTATGAGAAATCATTTAACAGAATCTAATTGGTAATAGCTTATGTTAAATAGCTTATGCAACGTAGTGAATGCTGTTCTGAAAATGATAATATTATAATTCAAAATTTTGAAGTGTGATTTCTACTGAATGCATAAATTTCACATTATTAGAAACTTGGAAGATCCTGATGGATCTGCTAGAATTCAGAGTATGTATATAAATCTGTGTACAGTCCTTGATTTAAAATTACAACACATTTTTTGAATTATGAGTCAAAAACTATCAAATTGTAGGGGTAACTTTTTCTCCTATTTTTATGGAGTTATTAGAAAGGTATCTGTGAAAAAAAATGCATTTTTAGAAGGAAACAACCCTTTTGTTGTTTACTGTCTAATCTTTCCCTGAAATATTTTTTTAACATTCTCATCTCAATTCAAATTGACATTTAAAAGCATTTAATTGGAATCAATATCTTTTGCATTGATCTTTCTAGTTTAAATCCCCACCTCTAAACTCATCCCAGCAAAAAATTACCTACAATGATTTTCTTTTTGGTTTGTGTTAATCTTGGGTGTGAACTGTGTTCTTTCTAAGTTTCTGTTTGTAGATGCAAATATGAGAAAATAAAGTACAATAAGATCAATCACACTTTAGTTTTGATTGATCTGAGAGAGCTAAAGTAAAGAAAAAATCTCTCATTTTTCAAAAACTTAACAATTCCCTATAAATATGCAGAATAGTTAAAAAATAAAGTTCCCTTTTGAATTATTAATAATTTTAATTATGGAATTGTTGGTCATACTTAAGAAGAGTAAACTATCCCAGGTTTCATGTGTATAACATACTAGGAACATGTATCACTTTTAGGTGAGCTTAGCTACCCAAATATCCAAATATATTCACTGAGATTCTTGTTCCTGAAAAGAAATACTGAAACCCATATGCATAGATATTTAAGTAAATACATATATTTTTTATTTTAAAAAATTTCCAAGTCCTGACAGACTTTCTATAAATAAAACGCTCTTGCTCATAGATGATAATTTATCTATTAAGGGAAGGTTATAAACATAGCATGTGTAGAAAGGTTGGAAGGAAAAAACTAAGCCAAGATTGCCATCTAGAATCCTTAACAAAACTCAACTCATTAAGAAAGGTGAACTGGAATTTAGTATAATTTACATAAGAAAGCAAATGCAGGTGCAACTAAAATGTTTGCTAAAAGCAACTCTAGTAAAAATGATTTAATGATGAGGTTTAGCACCAAAATGAGTTTATTTCCAACCACTCGGAAAATTACTTTATGAGGATTTCCCAAACCAAAAAACAAATGTAGACATGTCATTGTATCTAAATGAAAAACTGAATCCATTTTCAATAGAAAATTATTATTAACACCAAATTAAATAAGAATTTTCTAGGATTAATTGTATTTTATAGTATTTTAGTTAAATCCAGAATAATATAACAACAAATAATAGTACAACCAATAATAGTACAACCAAGAGGTCTTTTGCCTTGAACCCAAAATCCCCAGGCTCAATCCTTGTCACCATATATGGCCCTACAAGGAATAAACCTTGGCACCACAACATAACCCACCCCAATTTTTAATTAATTTAAAATATACATGAAGCAGTAAGTCCATGATTAAGTAATAAACTTCAAGAATGCAAACTTAATAAATTTTCCAGATTAACAACAATAATTGTCAGCATTTTTCTCCACTTCTTTTCTTCTCTTTTCTATCACTAGTGGCTTCATAGCCACTACTAGTTCTCTGGTCTCTTAATTTCTTTTCTTACTTTATTTTAGTCTAATTTGTTTGTTTATTTGCTAAACTTCTTTTTAGCTTTTGCACTTCAGAATATGGTTTGGAAAGAAATAGAAAGGATATTTAATTTTAAATTTGTATTTTCATCAGTTCCTTAACTATGAACGAAGAGAATACATCTACTTAATTTTCTATTCATTTTTCTAGGATGAGACCCAGCACATTTCAAATATTAGCAATGAATAAGTATATTTTAAAACTGCTATATAAAGCACTTACATTTATGTTGTTTTGTAACTAGGAGAAAGTTGATTTACTCTGAGAATTAAAACAAGCCAGATAAGCAAAGAATTGATTTAGTGACCTTTAAATTTTAGGCACAGTGTTACATAAATTTATAATTTCATAATTTGATTCTTATAACTTCCAGAGTAAATTAATTTAAAAACAAGAAAATATGTTTTTGTCTATGTACTACAAACTATAAGAGATATTTAAATGGCAGTTAAGTTAGAATACAAAATATTTTTCCAAAATGTCAGATACAAATTATTTTTCTCCGATAGGAGAGTTTCTCTTTATTATATAGCTAATTTTATCAGCATATAGTATAATAAAATATAATATTTAAAAATATATTAATAAAATTCATAATAATAAATTATAATAAATGCATCACTTATGATAATATAATAAAATGTATCATTGCCAAATATCTGATAAGTGGAGTACAAAAAGAAAGAATAAAAGCTCTTGAGGGTCACACAATTAGTATGTAACTGAACACTGGTTTCTTCAATGGTAGATTAGAGTCCTTGTTTTAGATTGTGCCAAATCAGCATCATCACCAATATTTGGTTACTCATGGAAAATAACCATGTCTGAGGTACAACACGAGGAATACTACATGAATTGCCAGCATTTTTTGTTCGTTTGTTTGCTTGCTTTTTGGGCCACACCCGGTGGCGCTAAGGGGTTACTCCTGACACTTCATTCAGAAATCACTCCTGGAAGGCTCGGGAGACCATATGGGATTTGGGGATCGAACTCAGGTTGGCTGCATGCAAGGCAAACGTTCTTCCACTGTGTTATCGTTCCGACCTCTCCAGTAATTTTTCAATTAAGAACAAGCATCATGCTTGTCACTTGCACACTGGCTACTCACTGGCTACCCACTCAGGATTGATCCCAGCTCCACATAGACTCCCTGGAGCCTACCAGGAGTGATCTCTGAGTGCAGAACCTTGAGTAAGCCCTGAGCAACATTGGATATAGCCCCAAATTAATATATATTATATATTATATTTCCATATATATTTTCATATATATATATATCGATTGTGTAAATACCATAAAAGATGACAGATAACCAGATCTCATTCGACAAGTTGCCAGCTTAATACACTCACCATAGACATGCCCACTGCAATTAGCTGTGCTAATTCTTTAGAATCTTAATAATCTAAACATCAAAGTTTCGATGAAGAGATCTGATTCATTTAAAGTTTGGGAAATCTTGGCATAAAGTTTCAAGAAAAGACACAGTTGATTACGGGAATTGTAACTTTTCTTCATTTATTATCCATCTAACAGGAGATAAAAGGCTGATGGAAGATGCTCTTGGCACTGCATTAATGGATGCTAATTAATGCCTTCCCTTGGACAAAAGACAACAGCTGAACAAGGCAGATCACAATAGAAACTCACAGATGGCTCCTCAAATAAGCAAGGTGGAGTGAGAGGACTGGGTGATTAAGACACTACACCTTGAAGAACTTCATACAGCTGAAGCTGTGCTGTTCCTCTTGTAGACGCAGTATGAAAATAATTACTCATATGTAAATGGTGGTTTTATCCATCCTTAAAACAATGCCTTATTCATAGTAAATATAAATCCCAACAAATATATCTGATAGAAGAATATTCTGTAAATTCTTAAAATGCCTTTTTTTCCATTCTCTCTATTTTTTTTTCCTGTTTTTAATGGATCTCTCCATTTAGCTGTGACTTTGCAAATGAAAAAGCATGTAACATCTGGAACTGTTTAAAATCAATTTCCTTTATCCTTTATTTTTTCTGTTCTATAACTAAAAATGGACTTTCCAATTTGCATCATGCTTTTCCCTCCCTTCCTTTATAAAATAAATAAATATATGCCATCTGGTCTAACAGCTTAGTTGCCAATTATCAGCCTGAGGCAATCCAAAACTGCCAGATAGTCAATGCAGAAAATATGGTTTCAAGAAGAAATGCTAACCGAGCCCTTGCTGTGGTACAGCCTGGCACTCTGCCAAATCACCATCCCATGCAAATGCTCTTATCTCCCTGAGACTTGCAAGAAATCTTTCCAATCTGCATTACGGTATATTAGCACCTTGACTTATCTTAATGAAGATATCCTAAAATCTTAACTGTTTCATAGTTAATGAAACATATTGGCATCTCAGAAAATCGGTTCAGTACTCTTTGGATAACTCTAAAAAATTGTACAAGAGACTAGATTTTAAAACTTTATTTTCTTAAAGATATAAAGACATTTGGGCCATGGACTGTGAGTTCCAGTGTTCCTTTTCTCACAGAAAGCAGAAATTTGTTTTCAATCTCATTAGACTATGATGTTGGCCTATTTGACTTGGTTTATTAGTTTGGTTGTTTATGTAAATGCTGCAAAAGAAGATTTAGTGTTACCATAAAGACATCTTTACTCTTTATAGGCATATCTAAAGTTAATACACTGAAGAATTCTACAAAAGTTTATCACTCATTTCCATCTTTATTGACACAATAACCATCGAAACTATTTATTAATATCTCTTTCCTGGTTTCATTTAAAAACTGCTCAATGGTTTATTGTTTTTATGTTTTGTTATTCAATAGCTAGTGTAATCATCTGAAAATATAATCTCTTTAAGATGAGATAATATTTTTCACTGAACTTGAGGACAAAGTAGAAGGTCTTTAAAATATGTTAAAGGTTGTCAACAAACTGATGTAGCCTGTGTAAAACTATCAGTACTTTATTTTTTATTTATTTATTTATTTATTTATTTATTTTTTAACGTTTCTCTCCATATGCTGGACTGTTTAATAGAGAATGAAAGTGTACCACTCTTCTACTTTATCTACTTTATCAATATTCTTGACTCAACACCTAACAGTTTTTTGTATCTAGTAGCTACTCAAGTTATATTAGAATTAATTGATATTTAATTAGTTCTTTAAATCTTTATACTATTAGGTTAACTACTAAACTGTTTTTATAGCATTAAATTCCCCATCATGTGTATGACTTTAAGAATTCCCTATCACGTATATGGTTTTAAGAATAAAGAAGAGTATGCCTGCAAAGCTTGTATCATTACACACAAAAGAAATTAATAAATATAATCAGATAGATATTTCAATTCTTACTTTTCCACCTAATATCATTATGATGTTAAACAAATTTTCCAAATATATATTTTTTGTTGTTTTTTGATTTTTGGGCCACACCAGGTAACGCTCAGGGGTTACTCCTGGCTATGCGCTCAGAAGTCGCTCCTGGCTTGAGGGACTATATGGGATGCCAGGGGATGGAACTGCTAGCGCTGGCGAGGCAGACACCTTACCTCTAGTGCCATCATGTCAGTCCCAATTTCCCAAATATTTTAAACTTCATTTCCTAATTGACAAAAATTGTTTTCAGAAGAGACAAATTTGAAAGCTTGTATAAGGCAAATATATATTGATAGGCAACAGGAATTAAAATATAATAAAATTTAATTAAGTAAATATTTATTATAAGACTGTAATTTATTTATGAGAATAACGTTAAACAAGTTATGAGTTTTTTTTACTTATTTTATAATAATTTACTCTTGCAAACATATTTCAACAGCAATATCTGTTGTATCTCTCACCATGAATTGATTTTATTAATGCACTTTGGTGGAAATCTGACTGGTATGGTGAAGAAATTCAGGAGTCTAGATTTTGAGTTTATCTAAGATATATAATATTGCTTTTATTTATTCTACATGACTTGGTAGTCATTTATGTTTCCATATTTTCCTCTCCCCAAAAACAATTTTTATACCACAGTTTATAATTTTGTACCTTGTTTCCAAATTTGTATACAGTTTACTAAATATCCTCTGTTGAACTGGGTATATAAATTTTATCTTTTTTCCAAGATGCCTCTTATATTATGCTTTCTAATTTCATTTAAATCACCTCTATTTCTCATTCTATCTAAAGTGTCCAACATACAATATCTCTTGCCTCTAACCTAATAGACAACACATCACACATATTACTAACTATATTATTTTTCTTTTGAAAGTAAGAAAGCCATCTACTTGTTGATCCAATCCTGCTAGATCATTCCTTAATAGATGTGTATTATAAAAATAAAATCATAAGCTTAAGGTGTTTCTTATTTATTACCCAAATTACTACTGTGGAATACTCCTATCCTCTACAAACCAGTCATAATTACCTCAAGTATATTTAGGAACCTACCATAAATCATTTCAGGAACCAAATGATTACAAGAAAAAAATTAGAATTATATTTACCCTACATATAAAGCAATGTGTGCTACTAAATTAGGTCACTTCTAAGGCATCATTTCTTTATCTGTGTAATAGAAGTAATATAGCTAATGCAAAAAAGTCATGTGTGATAAATATTTAATACAGAAGAGAGAAAATTTCAATTAATTTGTTTCTTCTTTTCAGTCAATAGGATATAAGCAAAATATCGTGCAAAAATTAAAGAGCCAAAATATTTGATGTATTTAATGATATTTACATGTCCATTTTATTACAGAACAATATTGGAGTTTCCTTTTTCTCAAAATGATCGAAAACTGCAGTAATAGTTTGTACAACTAGATAGGAATGAAGGATAGGAGCATATCTTTCCTGCCACTCACAGAAAATTGTTTTGAGCCTTCAGGCAAAAGACTCAATTATCCTTATTATCTTACTTTGCATAGATAAAAATGTTGTGATTACTCAAGAAATTAAATAGCATGCTTTTCAATCTGTTGACATTGATTGGCTTGATGACTTAAAATAATTTAAAGGGTAATATGGAAATATGAAAGAATTGAAACAAAACACAGTGTTATTTTTGTAGCCAACAGTAGTATTTTTACACTCCAGGTGTTTAGGCTTAGCATTTTTTTGCACAATGCATCAGTTAAAAAATGTGTTAAATATAGTTGGAAGGCACATAAATATTCAATTTTTTGTTTCAAAAATAAGTTACTTTTTGGGAAATGATATTGCCATCCAGTATTAATTGGAACATCATCAATTTCATAAATTGTTAGTTTTCCTCTATTAAAATAGTTTATTTATTAAGATGTAATTGGAAGGAACATCTTTTAGAATGGTAAGAATTATAAGTGAAATTTGAGTAAAATATCTGAGACCATAGTTTTTATTTGCATATTTTAAATTGAATGAAATATTATCTTAATACATTTCACAAATTATATTTACTAATTTGAATAACATGACTTATCTTCAAATTTATTTGCTAAATTTTTTTATATAATTACTATTTACCAAATGCTATTTTAATGTCTCAGGATAAAATGAACCTGTAGATTTATAAATAATATAAAATTTTATTTTAAGGGGAACAATTAAATTGGTGATAATAATATTTGGTAATTTCTACTGTAGAAATATTATGTAAGAATACTGAAATGTTATTATCATGAAAATTATCAAGAAAATTTGAAGTTCAGGAATTAAGAATTCAGAAAGAAGAAAATATTTACAATAAATATTAAATTTTTAAAAGTAGAAATATTATGGCAAAGTAAAGGAAAAATTAAATTTTGGCAAGAAGGAAACAAGTTGGAATTATAGATCTATAATATGGTATTTTTAGGGGATTTTAGTCATTATTTCTTGATTACCATCAGTAATAATAATAATAATAATAATATAGCATAGCAAATGATGCCTGTTGATGTATTACTGACCAATCCTATAAATTATGCATTTGTCATATTAAAGTAGGATATTAATTTTCATAAAGATATAGAGAGTCATTAGAGTATTTTTCAGAAATAACAAGGTGGTGTTAGATATTTTTTTAAATCATTTGTATGATAACTTTGGATGAGAAGAATTTAGAAGAAACATTTGAGAAGTTGAGACTCAGTTAAGATTGTATATTACATCAAGTGAGAAATTATAAATCTTTCAATAGAGAAATTATAAATCTTTCAATAGAGGAATAACTGCACTAAGGACATAAACTACACATGATTTCAACATGTATCAAATATTGTGACATTTGGCAAGTTTTAGAACTGAATGGATGGTACTTCTACTGTGCAATGCAGTAAGATCCTTGTATTTTTATTATTGAAATGAGAAGACTAAATATTTTAAATAAACTGTGGTTTATTATATTAAAGTTGCAGATCAGGAATATTGTATTATATTTTCTACTCAGAGCATCACTGGTTTTTAAGTATTGATGGTTTGCTGTGTGTAATAGAAACTAGATAATCACTTAAAGAAAACTTGCTTAGAATGTATTTCATAAATTATATTTTGTAGATAAGACACAAGGAAAGAAAAATATGCCCAAGATATGTCACTCTTTTTTTTAAACTTTTTTTTTAACCTTTTGGGCTACACCTGGTGACGCTCAGGGGTTTCTCCTGGCTATGCTCTCAGAAATTGCTCCTGGCTTGGGGACCACATGGGATGCCAGGAGGACCGTCCTGAATCAGCCACATGCAAGGCTAAGAAAAAGGCCCTACTGCTGTGCCATTGCTCCAGCCCCAAGATATGTCACTTTTTCTAATTCTTCTTTTTCTTCTTCTTTTTTTTTTTCTGTTTTGTTTTATTGGGTCACACCCAGCAACGTTCTGGAGTTACTCCTGGCTCTACACTCAGAAATCACTCCTGGAAGGCTTGGGAGACCATGTGGGGTACCAGGAGTGGAATCACTGTCCTTTTGTATGCAAAGCACACTCCCTACCTCCATGCTATCTCTCCGGCCCAAGGTATGCCACTCTTAAAATAAAAAATCAAGATTAACATTGAACCACATCTTGACCATTAATACATTAATAATTATTCATGGAACTAATAAACAAGACATAAATGTAGTAAATCCATGATTTTATAATTATTTATTTCAGCTTTTCATTAATTAAGGCTTAAGATATAATTTCAAATATTGTCCCAATATTTAAGAAGATAGAAAATATATTTGAATTTCCAAATGCAACATCTCTTTAGTTCACTGATGTCAAAACTTCTAAGTGTGCCCATAGAGTGATATCATATTTGTCTTTTGCTGTGATCTGCTAATAGAATGACAGAGATAGGATGAGAATTTTAATGAATAGAAGCTCAATTCCACAAGTTGATCTAGGGTGAGGAATGTATAATCTCTAAACCTTAATCTCATTTTCTTAGACTATGAATAAGAAATATACATGTCTATCAGGAAATGCAATTGAAATTATATAATTGTAGTAAATTATAGTATTGAAAGCCCTATATAATATGCAGAGTTTTAAAACATTTTTTCTTCTACTGATGCTTATTTTGGTTGAACAGTCAGGTTTGAGTTAATAAACTTTTTTTTTTTTTTTGGTTTTTGGCCCACACTCGGTGATGCTTAATGGTTGTTACTCCTGGCTATGCGCTTAGAAATTGCTCCTGGCTTGGTGACCATATGGGACAAAGGGGATTGAACTGATGTCCATCCTGGGTCAGCCAAGTGCATTGCAAACACCCTCCTCGCTGCATTATTGCTCCGTGCCCATAATCCAACATTTTTATGTGCTCTTGCTTAGAATTTATATTCTTGATACCTAGATCACAAGTACAGTTAGTGATGACTTCAGTCTTAGAATTTAGTACTTGAACTTCAACACTACATTCATGATAATAACTGAATACATTGTCCTATATTTGAAAATTAATCAGAGTTTTTTTTACCCTGTTTATAGTCTGAGTTTGTCTTCTCCTTTATGGGTTTACCCTGAGAATGTAGTTTCAGAGCAGGTCTGTCTGGATCTCCATGACATGGAATCCTAACAGTCATCCAAGAGGCACAACACCATTCCTCTCTTATATTCATGAGAATTTCAGAGACACATTAAAGTGATATTTTTTATTCATGAAAGAAATCCACCACTTAAATGTGGTAGTATCTATGCTGCGATGAAGGACTAACATCTATGCTAGTTTACATGGCTAGTCTTCATTGATCATTATTTGTTTGAACACCTTGTGCTATTCTCTTTTTCTATAAGTAAATTTTCACTTTCTGAATTAAGTTTTCACTCATGCCATATTAATTGTCAACATGCTAGTTACTTAAATGAAATAGTTATTGTTTCATAATGTGCATTTTAGCTCCATATGAAAAGGGACCTCATCTTGCTTCAAGTATACATCTGTATCAAAAATAGCCACATATATTCCTAGGATTTATTATTGGTTTCACCTCTTAATAGCTGTATATAATTTATTGAAAATCTATTTAATCTCTAAAAATGTAAGTTAAAAAAAGAAAAGACAAAAAATGATTTATAAGGGTCCCACATAAATACAGTATAAAGCACATAGAAAATTATAGATAAGTGATATTTTCATAATTGTAAATACCAACACCCCAGCGACAAGTGCAAAATTTAACAAAATATAGTAGCATAGTAGTTAGGCCACAGTCTTCAGAAAATATCATTCATTAATATTACTGAAATCACTATAAATTCTAGACGCTCATAAAAAATACCACTATTTAAGAGCAGCAACACTGTGTCAAGATTTTGAAGTTAAAGAATTGTCTCCAGCTTTTTAATACTGTATTTCTTTCCACTTAAAATGGCTAAAGATGTTTTTTTAAAGTCTGGAAATAAATAGGTTAATAATGCAGTGCTCATATTCCAATGCAAAGATATATTTTTAAAAAGCCATTCTGCTGTTACAGAAACATATAAAGCACTTTCAATTTTTTTTAAGTGGAAGTTATAAGAAGTGATTCTCAATTCTTCCTAAGGAGGGCAGAATGTTTTCACAGAGTAAGCACCAAATGAATTCAAGTTGGAAAAAAGAATTCTGAATTATTCAAGTGCAAAACAACAGAAAGGAAAATCCATATGACAGGTAAAATAGCGATGGTTTAAAAAAAAAAATCACCATTCAGGGGAGAAAGAGATATTTGGACGATTTGTAATAGTGTTCAGGAAATAAGAGAAGAGGTGGTAAGAATTCAATTTCTTATTGAAGTTAGATTGACAGCTGAAATGGTATGGGGAAAGTTTATGATAGTGAATTGAATAATATAAAAGGTTTATAGTATATGGAAGTTAATTATTTTATTTGATTAATTTTCTTATTTTAAAGTAATTTATACTTTTAATTGTTTTTATGAACATGAAAACTAGAAATGAGGTGAGGACTTCAAAGTTTACAGACTTAGGCTGAAGCTGCACCAGTCAGTAGAAAGGAAGCATATTTCTAGAGTTTTAGGACAGACTTAAGCAAATTTGGCATTTGTTTAATGCCTGTGGAATTAATTCCTTATGAGAATTTTTATTAGGAGAGAGAGAAAGCCAAAGATGTACTAATATATTTACTTTGGAAGATAGAATTATTGTGCTAGCATTGTAAACAGGGAATACATGATTAGATATATTAGTATTAACAAGTGTGTATTTCAAAATGCTACTTTTGATTTGTGATTTGTCTTTAAATTTTTAATTTTATTTGTTGTAATTTGTTAATTATTTTCTCTTTTACTATGTTTTTGCAAGATTTACATGTTGGAGAGCCATGTTAATTTGTCTAGGACAATCCTGGAATTTGACTAGGACATCCTGAAATAAATACTCATATGATCCTCTTTTTCTCAGAATATAGTTTTAAGCATCTCACATTTTAAGGGAATCTAAAGCTAAATGTTTTAAAACTATCACCTAATAAAAATGTAAAACCTTATACAGGAAAAAAGCACTTTAAAACACTGTTTTAAAAATAATATCACATTTAAGAAAAACAGGAATAAATGCTCATGATTCAAGAGTTAGGTCCAAAGAGATAGTGCAGGGTTTTGTGCATTTGTCTTACAAACAACTGACTCTGGTTACATCCCTGACACTGTATATGTGTCTTCTGGTATTTCCAAGGTTGATCCCTAAGGGCATTGATTGTGATCCCCAACTATTAAGTCATGAGCAATTTCTGACATTTTCCTGGATATATAAGCAATGCTACTGTAATTCTAAATGACATGACTATATCCTTATTGTTTTTGTTGAAATATCGAGGATCACACTTGTTACAGAGGATACTTTCTTTCCAAGGGCCTTTTACTAAGTGCTATTCCAGGAGGACAGCTTGGTCTGGGGAAGACTGGCCTGATATTGGATATGGGATAGTGGATATGGGATTCTTCACAAGACTATTGTAAACATCATTATCTACTCAGAGATAATGAATACAAGGAGTTGATAGGAAAGGTGACCAGTACATGGAGGCAGAATTCAATGCCTCAAAATCGAGAAGGTGAGTGAGTGAAGGGATGCATGAAGCTAGGTCTCTCAAGTGAGAGCTCATGTAACATGACAGTTATAGAAAAGGGAAGGAAGTGGCTTCTCATCTGAAATGGTGTTTTTCATTGAACAAGTATGAATGAAGACCACTCAAAGTTGATTCAACTATGCTGAAATAATATTCAGAGATCCAATATGATATTGTAAACAATAGTGTAAAATAGTTTTCAGATCAAGCAAATTTAAATTACTCAAACTGTCAGATATAACAGCATTAATAAATCATTAAAAGAAAATCTTAGGCAAGAGCTGCATCTGCAGAGAAGTAATAAAATTTTGAATTAAAATCTCTCATAACAAAAAAAGAACGTGTTACAATTTCTGTGAATGGTCTGATCGGAGAAGCACATTTAGTACCTGATCAAATATTACACATAGTGAACTCATTTGTTTCCTGAGACTTAATTGTGTCCTCAAAAAGAGTGAAGTGCAAAATCTATTCACTGAACAACTATTTATTGATTTTGACTCAGAGAAGCACAATTAAGTGTTGTGTATGTAGACATAACTAAACACAACCTCTGACTTCAACATACCTTGCCTAAATGTACTCTCAAACCTCTTTATTTTTTTGTTTTTTTTTTTTTTTTTTTTTTTGGCCACACCCGTTTGACGCTCAGGGGTTACTCCTGGCTATGTGCTCAGAAATCGCCCCTGGCTTGGGGGGACCATATGGGACGCCGGGGGTTCGAACCGCGGTCCTTCCTTGGCTAGCGCTTGCAAGGCAGACACCTTAGCTCCAGCGCCACCTACCCGGCCCCTCAAACCTCTTTATTAAGGTCAGTAAATAACTTAACATTTAATATAGAAGAGCAAGAATATTTGAGAATAAAGAAGGAATGTATATGATCTCTTATAGGACTTCATTGGAGAAGAAAAGCAACACACCTTCACAATTTTTAAAGCATGTATAGGCACCACATCATTGGGATAATTATTCTATTTGTCACTGGTCTTGTTTAGTCCAAACTAAAATAATAATACTTCCTAAACTAATGTACTTGTCAAAACACAAATGTATTTCTCATATTTCTGGATGAGATCACAGTTAGATCACAGTTTTTGGTAAGTGCTCTCTTCCTGTATTACCCATACTGTGTTGTCTTTTAGTAATTTTTTTTATATAGTGGAGAGTTGAGACAGGAAAGGAGATTTCCAGCCATTATTGTTTTTTGAAGTATCATGTTTACTTTCACTGAGACTTTCCCCTATCTCCTGAGCAAGGCATAGAAACCCCTTTCCCTACAGGTATATTTAAAATTGCATTAAGGTGACTGGAATAGCATGTAGAGCACTTCCTTTCTATGTGGCCAACTGGCTTGATCCACATCACCCTATATGTTCCCCAGAATGCTACTAAGAGTGATCCTTGAATGCAAAACAAGGGTTAAGTCCTGAGCACCCACAGAGTGTGACCAAAATATCAAATATAAAATTGCATTAGGACAACAGGTATAATTTGGTGCTATCCCTGATAATAACATGCACATTAAGTGCGTTATTATAGTCAGAATGAATGATCCTGGTGATCACTCTCCAGTAATTGAAATTGGTTTCTTTGTATTTGATATAAACAAGGTAGATATAGCATATTTTATTCAATAGGTCCTTGCTTTTCTTTTTTTGTCTCTGTTACACTGAGATAAAATTTCAGTGCTATACCCTCCTCAGGATAATATAAATTTCTTTTTGTTCTTAATTTTGATAGACAATACAAAAGAACTTATGTTTCCTTATAGAAATCAAAATGCATTTATCACTTAACTGGTCACTGGATAATGATAGGATTTTGTACCACTACCCAGAGACACCAGCATCTTTGTTTCTGTGCTGAACCATATATATATGCTCCAGAAAATATTCAGCAAAAAATGCACCATGTATATACATATGTATATATTTGCACTAGCAAATTCACTACACTTGTGTATTTTACTGAATGTATGCCATTCATTATCCTTCCATTGTATTTAACCATCTTGATTTCATGTTTTAGTTATATATTATAAAATTTACACAAATGAGTTTCTGGCATCTGTATTAAATTGTGATTTTTAAGATATAGTATAATTTGATGACTAAAAACAAGATTATTTAATTTGATTACTCTTTCTAAGATTAGCTGTCTAAAGTCAAAGTGTTAACAGAAACATTTTTTTCTTTGAAGGTTCTCAAGAAGAATATTTCTTTGATCTTCAGTCTCCTGGAGGCTCAAGATTTCTTTGTATTGTGGAATTGTACCTGGTCTATGTCAATCTCTCATGCCATTTCTCTGAGCATTGTTTTATTATATTTTGTTTCTGTGGTGCCAGGAACCCAAACCATATCTCATATATACAAAAGTCTATCTTTTGAGCACTTTTACTGAGACTCTGACTCCATGACTCTCATAAAGACAATCATTAATTTATTTAGGTCCAACCTTATTTTGGATAGAATATTTCAATAGTCTTAATTATATCTGCAAAACCAATATAATATTCTTGTTGGACATAAATTCAAGTCATTCTACTATCCATTTATTGTTTGATTTTTCCACTTAGTTTTTGTTACGATTATTTTTATTAGTAAATTTAGACCTATATCTTTCTCTAAAACTATTCCATTAAAAAATTGTAGGCATCATTTTAGCCAGATACGGGTAAAAATCTAGTCTCATCATGTGAATGTGGAATTTTACCAAAAATTTTGTGAGTTTGGATCACAAAATTGGTTCCAAGTCATTTCATGTTCCCTAAGCACTGGAGAGACTACGTCAACAGTAATCACAGGTTACTCTTGAATTTCAACAGGATTACAATATTTATCAAAATAGCAGTCACAATTTGAAATATTTTAAGTAGTTTTTTTATTACAATTTTTAATTCAAACACCAGGTTGTCTAAAATTAAGACCATCACAGGTTAAATGATAGACAAAACAAGTTCTATACATTTCTGAACGTTGATTTTTTTTTAAATCCTGTCCAAAACATATAAACTTTTAGTCTAAAACATCAGAACTTTTCTAAAGAAAATTACCTAAATTGTATTAGTTTATACACTTACAATTGTATTAGATAAGATTAGTTTATATCCTCTTTTCATTTAAAATTATTCTGTACCTAATAGGTTTTAGAAAACATGTACTATAATAAAATTTCTCCTTCATGTTGCCTTTTGTTTTACATCCTTTCAAATTAATAAAAGTACAAGACCTGTCAGAAAACCTTTCCTCACTATATCTTTGTAAACTAAAAATACCCAGAGAGAAAGAAAATGTTTCAAAATGGCAATAAACATTTTAATTGATCCCATGCTAAGTATCTGAGAGATGTTCAGTGATCCTGAGGACTTTCTTCAATAATGATATACATTTTTTCATCTTTAAGGTTAGGCCAAGTTATTTGCCTTTCTTAGTGTAGATTACCCTATATATAATAAATTTATAATTACTTTTTATGTGACTACTCTGAACATTAAATTTATAAAAGAATATTAACTGATTTAACTCTCAAAAGAGAAACAAACCAAGCCACAAAAACTCATAGATTTACCGATAAGGCAGATGAATATTCCAGTGCCTCTCATGACAGAGGTAGGGCCAGTCCTCAAACTTGCAGCTGCTCACAGAGACACACCCTACAACTGCTGCCTTGCCAAAGGCCGGGTTTCACTGTTCTCTCAGTAATCTCTCAGACTCTCAAACGCCCTAATCTCCAGATTTGTGTTGATTTTGTGACTGGCTCTTCAAGGATTCTTTGGATCCAGGGTGGACCACCTCTCCTCATGTCTCTACTTGCTGAAGTCCCTCAACGACACCAGCAATTCAGTATGAACTGCCATGTCCATCCATTAGCCAGAGTCATAGACTCATCTAATTCTTGAAAGAGATGTAAACCAAGCCAAGCAAACTCAGTGATATCCTGGTCTCATTGCTGGTTGCACTGTGGCCCCTCAGGAAAGATTGCCACTGCTCATTTGAGCTCAACCATCCAGCTCCACAAATCCTTAAAGCCCTGGCCCCTGCTGCTGCTTATGCGATCTTGCAACACCTCCATAATTTTAATACTGACTTCCCAGTAGGAATGCACCAAATTAGATGTGAAATTATCATAGAAGCTCATAAACTCAACAAACAAAACCAACAACAAAATGCTCAACTAACAATCAACCGCTTAGTAAACATTCAGACTGACATAATAAAAGATAAAATATTTTCACAGATTTTCTTTTAATGAAAATTTTAATTATTTTTTCAATAATTCAATTACCATTTAGCTGTAACAAGAAATATTAAGTGATTGCTATTACCTGCCAAGAGAAGGAGTAGGAGAGGTTGGGAAACTGTAAACAGAGGTGGAGGAAATGTACACTGTTAGTAGGATTGGTGTTGGAATATTGAGTTCCATAAATAATTGTATTATGAGAGAGTCTGTAAGCCATGATGTTTAAAATACATACATTTATTAAATTAAAAATTAAGAATATTAACGTTTAAATGACATTCATTAAACACTTATTTTTAAGATCTTGATATTTTAAGGTCTTTTACTAATCTGTAGTCCTTTAGAAACATGTAATTAAAATAAATATTAGGGGGTCAGAGTGATAGCACAGCAGTAGGGCTTTTGCCTTGCAAGCGGCCAAATTCAGGATGGATCTTTTTCTATCCCCAGCATCCCATATGGTCCCCAAGCCAGGAGCAATTTCTGAGCACATAGCCAAGAGTAACCCCTGAGTATCACAGGGTGTTGTCCAGAAAGCAATATATATATAAATATAGATATAGATATTATGTATATTTTCAAAGGAAACACGTTATTAACTAACCTAATTGCAAAATTAAGAGAAGTGTGGTATCTAGCTAAATTTGATTCTCTTTGTCTCAGATTTTTATGGTTCATCAATAGAAAGCATAATGATAGCTAAAATTGATTGTGAAATATGTACTCTTTTAAAAATCATTTTTGTAAAAAAATAAAAAGAAGTCAGATTTAAATATCTAAGCCAAAGTCAGTGACAATAGAATCAAGAGACCCAAACTATAACAAGCTAATCAAAAATGGACCTATTACACTAAAAGTCCAGTGGGCTAGGGATGAAGGTATGGAATGCATGCAGGGAACTGTGGTGGAGGGAGGTCAACAATGGTGGTAGGAATGGCCTTAATTCATTGTCACTAACACCTGAAATATAACTGAAGGACTTGTATTTCACAATGACCTACATAAAAATTTTGTAAAAAATTAACTTTTGTTAATTTTACCAACATTTCCAAAGAAAATATAAATGTCTTAATTTGTTCCTACTTTCTAAGTGATGAAGTACAGAGTGGTGAAACTTTTTATTTATTTATTTATTCATTGCTACTTTGATTCGATCTTGTATTCCCTTATTGAGGAAAGGTAAAATCTTGGAGTTTATAAATTTGAGAGATGAAGACAATTATAAAATGACACAAATTGAAAGAGAGGGAATGAGTATCTGAACAATAAAAATGAATATAGAGATGTCAGACATGTAACAACTAGAAGTGTCTAATGTTTTCTCAAATTTTAATATAATTAACATGATCTTATTCAACTAAAGCTAGAGGCAGAGAGAGTACAGCAGGTAAGGCACTTGCCTTGCATTTGCCAACCTGTGTATGATCTCTGGTACCACATATGTTCAACTTAGCTTTTCCATGAATGATGCCTAATCACAGATCCATAAAATGGGCATTTTACCTTATATCCCCAAACCAAAACTGAAAAATAAAAATTCTAAACATTGTTGGTTTAGCCACATAGCACAAAACCTAAACTTATATTGTGGTTAAGGTTCAGACTCTCAGGACACTAGACAATGAGTTACTCCTAATAGTATAGGAATAGTTACTAAAATTAATCAGAATGCTGTCTTTTCTAAAGAGATATTTTTTGTGGTTTTTGGGTCACACCCAGCAGTGCTCAGTGGTTACTCCTGGCTTCATGCTCAGAAATTGCTCCTGGCAGGCACAGGGGACCATATAGGATGCCGGGATTCGAACCGATGACCTTCTGCATGAAAGGCAAATGCCTTACTTCCATGCTATCTCTCTGGCCCCTAAAGAAATTTATTTTAAAAAGAGTAAAATAATTACCATAACTTGTGGTCTAGATGATTCTAGAAGAATTAGATTTTACCTAGCTACTATGCCTCAGCTTCTATATTCTAAGATAATAAGTAGTGTCTAATTATTTCAATGGTCTTCATTTGACTCTATGAAAATTTTGTCTTTAGAGGGTAAATAAAAAATATGGACTAAATTATTTTATACAAAAATTGGTAAAATACAGAAAACATGGGATAAAAATTAGATGACAGAATATTCTGAAAATTCATCTGTTAGTTCACTTTATTTAGTTTTCAATTAAAATATGGGAAAAGAAATATCGAAAGAAATAGTATTCTCCTTGAATATTCTGAGCAGAGAAAAAGTACAAAAAAGAAGGGCAATATTACTCAACCAGATGACCTCAGTACTAAAAAGAAAACATGGATGGTTCAACTTAAAGGTACAGACAACTTTGCTAATTCACTGAGTATCATTTCCATGATTTGTTGATCACTGTCATCTTCAGTCAACCAACTTAATTTAATAGGGGCCAGAGCGATGATATAGTGGTAGGGCATTTGCCTTCCCAGAAGGGACCTGGGTTTGAGCCCAGCATCCCATATGGTCTCCCAAGCCAGGAGCATTTTCTGAGAGCATAGGCAGGAGTAACCCCTGAGCATCACTGGGTGTGGCTAACAAAAAGAAAAAAGGGAGGGAGGGAAGGAGGAAAGGAAGGAAGGAAGGAAGGAAGGAAGGAAGGAAGGAAGGAAGGAAGGAAGGAAGGAAGGAAGGAAGGAAGGAAGGAAGGAAGGAAGGAAGGAAGGAAGGAAGGAAGGAAGGAAGGAGGGAGGGAAGGAAGGAAGGAAGGAAGAAAGGAAGGAAGGAGGGAAGGAAGGAAGGAAGGAGGGAAGGAAGGAAGGAAGGAAGGAGGTAGGAAGGGAGGGAGGGAGGGAGGGAAGGAAGGAAAGGAGGGAGGGAGGGAAGGAGGGAGGGAGGGAAGGAGGGAGGGAGAGAAGGAGGGAGGGAGAGAGGGAAGGAGGGAGGGAGTGAAGGAAGGAAGGAAGGAAAACCAACACCATACTTAATTTAATATAACAATGGAAATTAAAGCAAGGCTTTATTAATATCCTAAAGTTAAAATTAAGAAGCGCTGGTATGACTACATTGAGGCATTTAAGTTAATTTTCAGATCAAGTTTATGATTTCAATAGCTATTATAGTTGGATACATGCTATATAAGCCAGAGGTGCTCAGAGATATTAGTGGGGTATAGAATCAATGCCATGAATCACAGGCTCTGGTCTGATAACTCTACTTAACTTTATGTAAAACACATGGTAAGGTAATAAGTCTATATTTTCCTCTAGCAGTTCTTGCTTTGGTTTCCTTAGAAAGAATACTAATTTCTAATAGATTAAATCTCTGTTTACAGATAAAGTATATTCTTACAAATATTCTCTCTTTAGGTGAAGAATTAAACCTTAAAAATAGTTAGATAAAATTAATGATTTTTTATGAGTAGAATTTTCTTTTTTGGCATGCTACTTTTGTGAATATGATTGAATGATTATTTAGGTAAAGCTTAAATACTTTATAAATATCGTGATCATTTTTAATGTTTTACTTTAGACCAAGTCTATAGATCATTATATTTTGCAATGTTGTTCTTAATTTTACCATCTTTCTTCTTATTTTTCCCTTTCACACACAACGCAATTCACTTTTCTAAGAAAATCAGAAACATGTGACTCCTGACCATGGCAGAGAATGGCTTTAATTAAAGACTGTACATATGATCTTATTCCTGACTAAATAATAGCTTTCATGTGCCTATGAAAATCACAAAGGGGTTCTTCTAATTAGCTCTCCTGACACTGTAGCAACTCAACAATGGTAGAGACTGAACTGGATAATTTATCATTTAACAATTTCCTGAATAATACACGTACACCTGTCCAAGCTGGGTCAGAGACCATGGAGACAGGTGAAGTGACTCAGATAAGCTTTTGATGATTTTGCAAGAACCAATTAAGTTGCAAGAAAATTATACCTAAAGCCAAATAATCACATTAGAATATCTCCCTAGAAATCTTAAGCAGAAATGCACAGAAGGCAATTTAAAGATGCCCTAAAAAAATCTATTGTAAATCAACTGTTGGCTTATCAAAGGATTCTTATTCAAAAATACATTTTTTCCAGGTTCAGGCAAAATGATGAACAATAAAGGCACTAGACACTGCTTTTTACTGAATTTTCGATTAAATTACTTTTACAAAGTGTGCACAAACTATAAAGAAAGACCAGAATACTGGAGAATTAGTACCCTCCCTAAGAGAAATAACATGAGACACTTAAGAGGGTAGGACTAACTGCAAACCTAGAACACCTTCCTGAGGGAAACCATTTTCTAGAAAGATAATGCTGCTACAAGCATGATCTGGCACAAAATGCAAATGCTTTCCTATAGAGATAAAAAGGAACAACAACAAAGAGAAAGGTTCCCCCAGCTGGAGAAAAAGATAAACATTTGGAATGGGGAATGCCAGAAAGCTAGAAAAGTTAGGAGGCCTGGAACTGAAGGAGATAAGTGTACATCATACTATACTACTGGAATATAGAGGTTATAGGATGGGTCTTGGGATTTTGGGCATATATTTTTTCTAGAATAAAGATTGACAACATCGGTTGGGCATCTGGAACTCAAACTGGTGATATAGTGAGACATGGAGGTGGAACTTTGGGTGAGGGTATTTTGAAGCTTAGTTGAAATGAAATAAAATGAAATGAAATGAAATTCACCTATGGCCTCTAAAAAGTGAGGCATTTTTCTATATATGTCCTTTGTTGCATGGAAAACATAACTGGTTTCCCTGTTCCTGGAGTCATCTGTCATCCTTGTGATTATATTCAACTACTCAATTCTAGCCTCTAATTTGAGACAAGAGCAGTTGAATCAAATGATGAAAGTAAGAGAGAAATGTTTAATTTTTATAACTATTGATAGCTATAGATTTGGGCAATTAATCAGTTTGAATCTGCCTATAATTACTATTGAGACTTCAGTATGACCTAAACTCAAACCAGCAGCTCCTAGATAATGATCTTCCTCTATAAACACCCATAGAAAGATTTGAGTTATAGAATTTACATTTCAGTACAATAGTAAAAGGGAAAATTACTAATAATCTGATGTGACTGAGAAAACACAGGATGCAGAAAAATATATCAGCTGAGGATGCAGAATCCACTTCTTAGAGCAAATGTAACAGGTCCTTTAGAGACTTTAATTAATGGAACCTTCAGCAATAACCTCTCTGCTTTCTTCGGTCTTAACTTCTACTTTGTGTTGACACTAAACATATAATCATATAAAAGAGTACAAGAAAGTCAGCAATAGACACTACAGTGTCCCCGATAAATAACCTCTAGTTCTGTAGTCTACAAACATGATAAAATGTCTACACAAAAGACCCAGAGAAACACAGCTGCTCAGTTTGATATGCAGTAGGTCATTTATAATATAAGTTATGTTATATTATAAATGGGAAATGGGAATATGCTACAAAAACCAATAGCAAAGTTTAAATGCAGTGATTAGTTTATAAATACATTTAATTAATAGTATAGCAATGTATAATTAAATAAGAAAATTAAAAATTGACAAAAATGTAGAAGTTCATGTGAGGGACAGAAAAACATTAAAATCTTTATGTAGAAATTATTAACCTAAATTATGCAAACCGTGAGATAAAGTTTTTAATTTGAGATAAGGATCAGAACATACAGCAGGGAAGGTGCTTACCTTGCATACAGCCTGTCTGGCTTTAAACCTTGGTATTGCATATTTATGTCCTTCAAAGACCATATGGAATAATTTCTGAGTGTGGAGCCTTTAAAGGCCGATATGAGATAAACAGACAGATACTGAGAGAGATAGGCAGGGAGAGTAACAGAGATATATTGATAAATTTAAAAGCTAAACAATTACTAGTGAGTTATTAAGTATGATTGAGGTAATACCAAGAGAGAAGAAGTAGAAGAAATTTTAAAAAATATGAGAATTCTTTTTTGTTTTGTTATTTGGCCACCCCCAGTGACGCTCAGGGGTTACTCCTGGCTATGTGCTCAGAAATCACTCCTGGCTTGGGGGACCATATGGGAAGCCAGGGGATTGAATCTCTGTCTGTCCTAGGCTAGCACATGCAAGGCAGATGCCTTACCACTTGAAACACCGCTTCAGCCCCTGAACAATATAAGAATTCTAAGAGATTATATTAAAATGTCATTTCCTCAGTATAAAAGTCCCAGAAAAATAAATAATAAAAATAATAATAAAAAAGTCCCAAAAAGGAAATACAGAAAATGGTAGATTCTAATTTGAATAAATAATAGATAAGAACTTTTCAAATTTGAGAAGGGAACTAACAATCTAAATAGAAGACTATCAAATATATCAAAATAAATGCTGAGAGTTTTATCCCAAGCATATTTTAATCAAAATGAAAACTAAAGAACAATATTATATAAACCTCTAATTTAAAACTAATAATATGGGAGCTGAAGCAATAGCATAGCAGTAGGGAGTATGCCTTGCACTTGGCTGCCCATGACAGACCTGGGTTTGATTTCCTGTGTCCCATATGGCCCCTGAGCCAGGATCAATCTCTGAGCGCATAGTCAGAAGTAACCCCTGAGTGTTCACAGGGTGTTGCCCGAAAACAAAGCAAAACAACAAACAAAAAAACTAATTATAGACAAAATGCTCTTAAGATTATAGAAAGAAAAGATACACAAAGTTTTGAAGGAAAAGGATTGTGAACTAAAAACATTCTTTCCTACCAGATTATCAGTAAGGTCAAAGAAGGATAAGGACTTTCAAAGATAAACTGAAAATAAACCAAATAATCACCAAAATCAATTTTCTAGAAATTAAATGTCTCTAGTTAAATGTAAATGCTTTTTGTTTGTTTGTTTGTTTTTTCTGGGCCATATGCAGAAGCACTCAGGGGTTACTCCTAGCTCTGTGCTCAGGGGACTATAGGGAATGCCAATGATCAAATCCAAATTCATCCTGTGTTAGCCCTGTGCAAGGATTACCACTGTGCTACCACTCTGGCCCCTATTTTTTCAACTAGAAGTAGTAAGACATAAAAATACGTAATGTGGAAGCATAGGGAAGGAGAACAACTTTGTAGCTACCTTGCCTACAGATCAGAGATGTAGTTCAACTATAAAGGCACAGAAAAACGATCAATGTGCATTTTTGCATTTGTGAAACTCTGTGTTCTATCCTCAGCATCATAGGGCAGTGGTAAAGGTGAAAAGGGGGAAGGAGAAGATAAACTTAATTATTGGAATGTTACTTTACATCATAACCTCACCAACACTTTAAATTTGAACTCTTAAAGAAGTGATAATGAAGAAATCAAAATAAAAAGTAAGATTATATGTAAGAGGGAAAATCATGGTGTATACTAGATAATAACAATAAAGTATGAAGATACATAAAAATAAATGGTGCAAAGGCAATAAACAAATTTTTAAATAATTACATTTAGAGTAATAGTCAGATCTGCATAGCCAGGCCAAACTATTATTGGAAGTGATACTGGAAGACCTCTATCAAATGCTAATGACTGGACTTCACAAAAAAAAAGTCATAAAGTGATAGAATGGATTAAAAACAAAATAAAAATTTATGCTGCCCACATAAACACAGCTTATCTTTCAAGATAAAAATAGGCCTCAAAAATCAAAATTTGGAAAACAGTTTAAAACCCAACATTAACTTGGGGCCAAAGTAATTTTACAGTGGGTAAGGCAATTGCCTTGTACACAGCCAACCAAGGCTTTATCCCTTGCATCAAATATGGTACCCCAAGAGTGAATCCTGAGCACAGAATAAGTAACCCCTGACAGGTGTGATCTAAAAAAATAAACTAACCCAAGTTAGTAACTTAAAAGAATAAGTACAGCTATACTTATTTGAAATAACAGATTTCCAAATTTAAAAATGTAATTCAAGATAGGCACAAATATAAGTTCTTAGTACTATCTTAATACTTTATGGTTATTAATAAATGCATACCAAATAAATACCAAATAGATTAAGCAGTTATTAACTAAAAAGTGACATTCAAAGTAATAAACTATACATAGACTATAATAAAAGGGTATTAATATTTTTTGGGGGTACACTCGGTAGTTAGGGCATAATTCTGACTGCACTAAAGGATCAATTCTAGTAATGATTGAGTACTATATATAGTAAGGGATAATGAACTCTAGTTGGCTAAGTGCAAGGAACTGAGTCCTAATTCTATTTCTGTTCTATTCACAAAACACTATTCTATGAAAACTGTATTCACAGTTTGAATTTTTAATGGCTTTTATTCAGAATACCTAAATAAATTTCTATGTTAGGTGGAGCAATGTGGAATATCATTATCTAATACCTAGCTTCTTAAACTGTAGGTCAAGACCTTAAGTGGGCAACTTTGTGAGGACCATCAAAATTCTGGCAATTTAAAAAAGGTTTCTGGGGGCCGGAGAGATAGCATGGAGGTAAGGCGATTGCCTTTCATGCAGGAGGTCATCAGTTCGAATCCCGGCGTCCCATATGGTCCCCCGTGCCTGCCAGGAGCAATTTCTGAGCATGGAGCCAGGAATAACACCCTGAGCACTGCCGGGTGTGACCCAAAAACCACAAAAAAAAAAAAAAAAAAAAAGGTTTCTGAAAGTCAACAAGCAAAAATTAATTTAGAATCAACCATGAAATAAAACTGAGATTTTTCTGGCAACTGCATTCTTCAGCAAAAAAAGAGAGTTGTAAGTTAAAAATTTAAACCCAATCAAATACAATTAAATTCATGAGTTCAGATGGGTTTCTCAAGACCACACAATTTGGAAGTAATAGCCACTGTATTTAAATTATAATTGCTGGGCACAGTAAATAGTGAGTTTCCCTTACACAGGCTAAACAGGATTTTATGCCCAGAATCCCATTTGATCCCCTGAGCCACCAGAAGCTGTCTCTGAATGCAGAAACAAGTTATACTGAGCACAGCTGAGTGGAACACCGATCAAATAAAACCCATATCAGCAACAACAGCAACAAAAAAAATAAAAATAAAATTACAGTTGTCTACCTTCAACTCCCATGTTATCCCAGATACCTTTAAAAATGTAACTTTAAAAAGATAACTCAGATATTTTTTTTTAAATTGTAACTGCCGGAGAAATACAAATCCAAACAATGTTATATTACCATTATCTTACACCAGGGAAAATGGTCGATATAAAAAATATCAGAAATAGTAAGTCCTGGTGAGAATATGCTGGAAAGAAAAATCTCATTTACCACTATTATTAGAACTGTTGTATAGTTCAGCCATTCTTGAAAATGATTTAGAGATTCCTCAATACATTATGAAATAGGACTGACTTATAGCACTGTGATGCCACTTTGAGAATTTACCCAAGGAAAACGCACATTAATTCCCAAAAACATAACTATACCTCTGTTCATCGTAATACTCAATAGCCAAGATCCTGGAACAGTTCAAGTGCCCAACAACAGATGAGGGGATAAGTGAATTGTGTAGTACACAATAGAATACCATTTAGCTATGAGAAAAGTTGAAACTTTGCAGTTTGGTACAATGGAAGGGATTAATAAAATAAAATATAAATAGCAAATTATCTATCTCATTAACAAAGATATGAATTAAACAATTCCAAATAGGAACAATCAACAACTTAATAGTTAAGGGAGTGAGGATGGAAAGGCACTGCAAGATCATGCTGGAGGGTAAAACACTGGTGGAGGAATTGATGTAATATTGCAAATATAAATAACAATTTTAATACTAGTGCTAAATATTATGTATTTAAATATGTGTGATGATATAATAAAATAAAAAAGGAAATCCTTCTTGTTCATCAATGCTTGGTAAGAGACAAATATTATTTTTAATCGACAAAAGCTAAGTTAACAAAATAAAACTAAAAACTAAGAATGGAAGAAGAAAAATATTGGGAGGTTTGGAAATAATAATCCAAACTCAAAGTCACTAGAATAACAGTTTGGATCAACTAAAATAGGGGTAACAACTTTGTCATAGTACAAACCAATCTTAGTTTTGAAGTCTCATCTACTCTACAATGCTACACAAATGCAAAGAGTAGATTAGCTTGTGTATTAAATATAGACAACTGGTACGTGTGGGAACTGTTGCAGTTCTGTTCCAAGATTCTATGACAATTGTCAAATTACCTAAAATCTCTAGAACCCATTATATCTTTGAACTGAATTTATATTTTGTTTAATTGAAGATTAACTCTCTGAAAAATATTTTAATGAATTCATATCTTGTTTAATTCAAGATCAACTTTGGGGAAAGTATTTTTTTTTAATTTTTTATTTAGACCGATGTGAATTACAAGACATTCACAGTTGTATTTCAGGCACATAGTGACAGTGAATTAGGGCCATTCTCAGCACCAGTGTTGACCTTTCTCTGCCATATTTTCCAGCATGCATCTCATACCTCCCGCCACCCTTAGCCCCTTGGCCTGCTAGGGTAACAGGTCCCTTTTGTGTCTAGTTTGTTGTAGTTTGAGTTTCTTGATTCTATTGTCATTGACTTTGGTTTGGGTATTTAAATCTGACCATTTTTTATTTCTGAAAAATATTTTTTTTTTACTGAATTCATACCTTGTTTAATTCAAGATCAAGTCTGTGAAAAATATTTCCCTTGACAAATTAACTTTCTGGGAGGGGGAACACCTTGGGGAGCTCAGGAGTCATTTCTGCTAACTGCTCAGTAGCAGAATTTTGCATATCTGGTGATAGGATTAAAGTCAATGTCTCTATAGCTACAAAGCAAGTGTCTTAACCTCTGTACTATTTCTCTGAACCCTGAATAAGTTCTTAGTTATTTGGAACTTTAAGGAGGAAAAGATGTTTCAGGACCCAGAGTGATATAGTACAGAGTGTAGTGCCTTACATGCGGCATATACCTGGCCATATATATCTGGCCTTCCCCCCACATCCTAGCCTGCTGGGGGTGATCCCTGAACAGAGAGAAACAGGAGTAAGCCCTGAGTAATACCAGGTTTTGCAAACAAACAAAAGCAAAGCAAAACAAAACAAAAAAATCCACAGAAGATGTTTAGAGACACAAACATACTACTGAGTCTTAACCTTGGAAAGAGAAGTGACATAAGAAAAGTAATGGAAGGTCAGAGACTCACGAACTGAGGAGATGTGTGTCCCATTTTCTGACTGTCTTTTGTTTATGTAATGACCCCGTGGTAGAAGAAAAGAGTTAGCATGTGGATCTGAAGTCTTTGGGAGTTTAGCTGGAGTTCTACATCAGGACTTCAAACATAGTTATATGACTGCAGATGAAGGAACTAAGGCAAGGATGGCAACTACTCCTTATGACATATTCCATCCTTTTAGAGTTGGGGGGTGGGGTGGGTTACACCAGGCAGCACTCGGGAGTTATTCCTCGCTCTAAGCAATCACTCCTAGCAGGCTCAGGGGACCATATGGGATTCGGAGATCAAACACGGGTCCATCCTAGGTCGGCTGCATGCAAGACAAACCCCCTGCTGCTGTGCTATTGCTTCAGCCTCAACAAATACTTTTTGTCTTATGCAACATCTTTTTTTATTTTCTTTTTGATTTTCTTTATTTTTTTGTTTTTATTTTGGGGCCACATTTGGCAGCTCTCAGAGGTTATTCATGGCAGGCTTGGGGGATCAAATGAGATGCCAGGGATCGAACCCAGGTCCAACCTGGCTCAGCAGCATGCAAGGCAAACACCTTACCACTGTGCTATGACTCAAGCCCCTTCCACCTTTTTACTATGAAGAGGTATGCCCTTAGCTCTCAGAGAAAAATGGTTATTTTTCATACACACACACATATATCTTTTTAAAAATATATGAAATTAAGCACTGTCTTTCTCAGTGATGTCTCAAAACAAATACAATAATGAATGTTCCATAAATCTAAATATGGTAAGACAAATAGCAATTGCATAGTCAGAGTAATACAAAGCAATTCTTGGTATTATAAATACTCAGAGAATGACTTGGGAGGAAAATGCATGTGAAATAAATACTCATATAAAATGTAAAATATGATTTCAGATGATGGGGCTAGGTAGAATAGTGAAGAACTGTCTAAAATTCAGAAAGTTGGGAAAACGGAGATCCAAAATGTTTTTGTCTTATTAAACTCCTGGGAAAAAATAACATCTATGAAGGGAAGGTGATAAATGAGATGAACACACCATGTGTGCTATATACAAACATATAAAATAAACATGAGAAAACAAAATTAATCTTGTCCTAGTCTTCATTTTCTATAGAAGTTCAGGGCAAAGGAAGGAGAATTCCCTTACAGACCATTTCAGAATATATACAAATGCTAGAAATGTATTCGTCTTCTGACCTGCAGATTAAAATCTCACGACAAACCTCATCAAATATCAGAAAAAATCACTTAATTCCAAATGACTACTTTTACCACATTTGTTACAATCTTTTGCTAATCTTACAGAGTTCTAAGAATCAACCTTGACTTAATTGCCAGTTACAAAGCAGTCTACTAGGAAACTTGCTTCTAAGAGAAAATTTTAAATTCCATTAGTGACAACAACCACAGCATAACTGGAAGAAGGTACAGTTGGTCTAATCCTTTATCTGAAGAGAACAGAGAAGATAGAGAAGGCCAGAGAAGCTTGTGTGTGTTTTGTGGGCAAAGAGAGCGAGCGCTTGCACAAGCATTAGCTGAATGATGGATAATGGAAAGTTTCTAATTACATCAGCCCTTTTCAAAGGAGACAGGTCACGGGACTTATAGATTTGCAGCTGCAAGTTTAAGAGTTTTTGACAAATGGCTATAATTTAAAATACAATTATTAAAAGATAAGACAAATGTGAATGGCTTGTTTCTTTGTTCCTAGCAGAATCAGTCAGTCAGAGAGAGATATTTCTGTACACTTTTGGAGGATTAGAAAAATTA
This sequence comes from Suncus etruscus, assembly GCF_024139225.1. Taxonomy (NCBI): domain Eukaryota; kingdom Metazoa; phylum Chordata; class Mammalia; order Eulipotyphla; family Soricidae; genus Suncus; species Suncus etruscus. The sequence goes on from NC_064857.1 coordinate 46,491,795, forward strand.
GATGAAGTTATCAAACCAGTAATGTGAAATTGAGGCTACTTTTAACTTCCTGGGAGAAAATATAACCTTCTTATAGCTCATTCTTTAGAGATGACTAATTTTAAATAGCAATAATATTTTATTTTATTGTTGTAAATGGCCTTAAATAGATAACAGACATGACAGTTATTGCAATTAAAAATTAAAGTATTCTGCAGTGAATTTTTTCAGTAGTAATTACTGTATAGTCTTTTCTTGTCAGTAGTTTTATATAGTTGAGATTTTATATAATTCATACAATAAAGCAAGATTGTTCTTATTTATTGCTAAATAAAAATACATTGCAATGAAAATTTTTATTTATTTTGCTGGTACACACACCAAAATGCTCAGGACATACTTTTGACTTTGTGCTTTGAGGCAACTCCTAGAAGACTCCACAGATACTCTGCAGTGCTGGGGATAGAACCAGATAGGCTACATGTGAGACAAGTGCCTTTTCCGTTGTACTATATTTCTGGCTAATGTGAGACAAGTGCCTTTTCCGTTGTACTGTATTTCTGGCTAGTAGATTTAATTTTACTATTTAAATACTCTATGTTAAATTTTGAATTTCATAAAATATATAGAAAATATATAAAATATATAGAAAGAAAAAGACAAATGAAAATATATATTGCCAGTATTGTTATTAAAATTCATTTACTTTCTAATATAAATAATTATTTTCTCAATATACTGCACTTTATGTTTTGACGTTTTCCATATTCCATCATGGAAGAACAACTTGATATTGCAAAGTTAAGGTATGAGATGATAAAATTATGCAATGTTTTCCAATCCAAGTATCATGCTGGTATGAATTACTAATTAGCAAATGCATGTCCAGGCATACAAAATATTTTTTGTTAAACCTGACTTTATAAAGTTTTTTATTTTTAATCAACCTTAAAATTCTGTTTTCTATTATAAATCTTACATCAGGCATATGGGACACAATCATTCTTGCTCTTCCTTAAAGTCAAATATTTGCTCAAGCATCCTTTTACCTTTAGACAGCTTTTTTTTTCATTGCTTTTACTTATCTCTTTTTTCTCCTGTTATTGTTTCTCATTGAAAAATTGTATCACTTCTCGAGCGTTTGACTAAGATCAAGTGTACTATCTCATTGGAAAATTGTGACTTAATTCATAGCATATAAATTTTAGTGATAAATAAGATGTTTATGATCATATATTATAGTTGCTTATCATTATTTTACTATATGCAACAAAAGACATCTGCATGTCAGATGCATGCATTTTCTGTATTCTTTTAAATCCCAATACAGATCTCACAGTAAGTAGTGGTACTTTTGGTTTATGAAATAAAAAATAAATAGAGTTTAGATATATTAAATGTTTCCTTACAATTGCAAAAAACAAACAATGTGATCTTTATTTTTATACTTTATTTGGGGCATATATTTGCAATACTCACGGACTATTTCTAATTTGGAGATCAAGAAACACCTCTGGTATGTAGTATTCAGAGGACCAATTGGTGTGATGGAACCAGTATGTGATTCTACATGCATGCCTTAATGCAAACATGCACTCCAATCTGTTAAATTCTCTGATTCTTGACAGGATTTTATAAAACATTTTAAAATAAAAATACCTACTTTCTCAGAGTATATGGTAAAAAAAGACAAACTAAGTATAGTTGTCCATCATACTAAATGTCTGGGTGTATTAAAAAAAAACAGTATTTGGATTTCTTAGATATTAACACTAAGCTTTTCATTGTCAATTATCAAGAATGAAGGTTTGGAATTAGGTTTCTCTATTATATTTTGGGTATTTTTTCTCCCAACCCATGATATGTATGTGTGAATACTTGAAGTAGTTATAGCCATATATTCAAATAATTATGTTTCTTCTACCAGTTAATACCAAGTCTTTAAATATCAAATCTATAGAACTTCATCATGTCTGAGTAACAATATTTTACCATCTCTAATATTCTATAGTTGCATTTAATAGGAAACAAAAAGAGTGTAAAAGAGTATAAAAAAGAGTATAAAAGTTCGTATGCAATTTAATGATTGAATACAATAAATGGAAATGGGGGGGGTAGTGCAACAGGTAGAGCATTGGCCTTGCATGCAGTATCCCTAGATCTGATCTCTGTCATCATATAGGGTCCCCTTGAATAAAGCCAGTAGTAATCCCTGAATGAAGTGCCATGAGTTAAGTCCTGAACCCCAACTAAGTGGCCTAAAAATAAAAAAATAAGGAAATGGGTCTGTTTTATAAAACAGTGTTTTGAAAAATACTTATCATAAGTGGAGAAGCTTCTGCACCTCAAAGGAAATAGTGCCCAGGATACAAGAGCCACCCACTGGGTGGGAGAAACTATTCACCCAATACCCATCAGATAAGGGGCTAATCTCTAAAATATACAAGGCACTGACAGAAATTTACAAGAAAAAAACATCTAATCCCATCAAAAAATGGGGAGAAGAAATGAACAGACACTTTGACAAAGAAGAAATACAAATGGCCAAAAGACATGAAGAAATGCTCCACATCACTAACCATCAGGGAGATGCAAATCAAAACAACAATGAGATACCACCTCACACCACAGAGAATGGCACACATCACAAAGAATGAGAACAAGCAGTGCTGGCGGGGATGTGGAGAGAAAGGAACCCTTATCCACTGCTGGTGGGAATGCCGTCTAGTTCAACCTTTATGGAAAGCAATATGGAGATTCCTCCAAAAACTGGAAATCGAGCTCCCATACGACCCAGCTATACCACTCCTAGGAATATACCCTAAGAACACAAAAATACAATACAAAAATCCCTTCCTTACACCTATATTCATTGCAGCACTATTTACCATAGCAAGACTCTGGAAACAACCAAGATGCCCTTCAACAGACGAATGGCTAAAGAAACTGTGGTACATATACACAATGGAATATTATGCAGCTGTCAGGAGAGATGAAGTCATGAAATTTTCCTATACATGGATGTACACAGAATCTATTATGCTGAGTGAAATAAGTCAGAGAGAGAGAGAAAAACGCAAAATGGTCTCACTCATCTATGGGTTTTAAGAAAAATGAAAGACATTCTTGCAATAATAAATTTCAGACACAAAAGAGAAAAGAGCTGGAAGTTCCAGCTCACCTCAGGAAGCTCACCACAAAGAGTGATGAGTTTAGTTAGAGAAATAACTACATTTTGAACTGTCCTAATATTGAGAATGTATGAGGGAAATGCAGAGCCTGTTTAGAGTACAGGCAGGGATCGGGTGGGGAGGAGGGAGACTTGGGACATTGGTGATGGGAATGTTGCACTGGTGATGGGTGGTGTTCCTTTTATGACTGAAGCCCAAACACAATCATGTATGTAATCAAGGTGTTTAAATAAAAGAAAGAAAGAAAGAAAGAAAGAAAGAAAGAAAGAAAGAAAGAAAGAAAGAAAGAAAGAAAGAAAGAAAGAAAGAAAGAAAGAAAGAAAGAAAGAAAGAAAGAAAGAAAGAAAGAAAGAAAGAAAGAAAGAAAGAAAGAAAGAAAGAAAGAAAGAAAGAAAGAAAGAAAGAAAGAAAGAAAAATACTTATCATAAGAAAGATGCATTCCAGTTGCCTAATAAAAGTAAATTTAAATTTTTGCACTGACATGCTATATAAATTGTGTAACAGTCTGAGTGTGTCATCCAAAACACATAATAACATAAACATATATTTGAAAAATTCGAGTTTCAGAGAGTTTAAAACAGATTCCACTGTGTTATATAGTTGACTCAATATTTTTTAAATTATCTTTATTTAAACACCGTGATTACATTATAGTTGTATGATTACAGTCATGTAAAGAACACCCCTTTCAACCAGTGCAACATTCACACCACCAATTTCCCAGATCTCCCTCCTCCCCACCTCACCTACACCTGTACTCGAGACAGGCTTTCTACTTCTCTCATTCATTCATATTGTTATGATAGTTCTCAGTGTAGTTATTTCTCTAACTGCACTCATCACTCTATGTGGTGAGCTTCATGTCATGAGCTGCACCTACCAGCCCTCATCTCTCTTGTCTCTGAGATACTGTTAAAAATGTCTTTCATTTTTCTTAAAACACATAGATGAGTGAAACCCTTCTGCTTCTTTCTCTCTCCCTCTGACTTACTTCACTCAGCATAATAGATTCCATGTACATCCATGTATAGGAAAATTTCATGACTTCATCTCTCCTGATGGCTGCATAGTATTCCATTGTGTATATGTACCACAATTTCTTTAACCACTCATCTGTTGAAGGGCATTTTTGTTGTTTCCAGAGTCTGGCTATTGTAAATAGCACTGCAATGAATATAGGTGTGAGGAAGGGATTTTTGTATTGTATTTTTGTGTTCCTTGGGTATATTCCTAGGAGTGGTATAGCTGGATTGTTTGGGAGCTCAATTTCCAGTTTGTGAAGAAATCTCCATATCACTTTCCATAAAGGTTGGACTAGACAGCATTCCCACCAGCAGTGAAAAAGAGTTCCTTTCTCTCCACATCCCCGCCAGCACTGCTTGTTTTCCTTCTTTGTGATGTGTACCAATCTCAGTGGCATGAGGTGCTACCTCATAGTAGTTTTGATTTGCATCTTCCTGATGATTAGTGATGTTGAGCATCTTTTCATGTGCCATTTGGCTATTTGCCTTTCTTTTTCAAAGTGTCTGTTCAATTCTTCCCATTTTTTGATGGGATTAGATGTTTTCTTCTTGTAAAGTTCTGTCAGTACCGTTTTTCCTTTGTATATTAGTCCTTTATGTGATGAGTATTGGGTGAATAATTAATAATCAATATTTTAAGACAGTCCCCTTTCCTAAAAAGAGATATGTTCTACCCTACCCCAATTCCTTATTGTTCTTCCCTTTCTTTTTTAAATTTATTTTAAATATATGTATATATGTCATACATATATTTTAAAATATTTTTATTTAAACACCATAACTACATATTTGTTCATAATTGAGTTTATAATTGAGCACATTACCCTTCACCCATGAACATTTTCACCACCAAGGTCTCTGATTTTCTTCTCCCCCTCCCTCCCTGCCATCCTAGACAGGCATTTTGCTTCTTTCTCTTCTTTTTTTAATTTTCTTTTTGACACTGTGGTTTGCACTATTGTGAAAATCACTTGATCTCAATCCAACATGCAATTATTGTTCTGAGTGATCAGTGCCCATTATCATTGTCATAGTGGTAATTTATTTGACCTAAAAAGACTACTTCACTAATTGTGGTAAGATTCCTACCATACATTGGTCCTTCTGGACCTCTTTTCTCTGGTCTTTGGATATTATTAACACATTATCTTTACTTTTCTTATATTCCCAAAATGAATGAAATTATTCTATGTCTATTCATATCCCTCTTAGGAAAGATGAACTCATGAAATCTGCTTATACAAGGATAGCATGGAGAATATTATGATGAGTGATATAATTTCATAATATTTTCCATGCTATCCTTGTATAAGCAAATTCCATGCGTTTATCTTTTTGAAGAGCTTCATTGTATTTTATTGTGTAGATATGCCATAGTTTTCTTAGTCAGTCATCTGCTCTTGGGCACTTGAGTTTCTTCCAGATTCAGGATATTTTAAATACTAATGTGATGAACATAGGCATGCAGAGGGCACATTTTTTTTTTATATTTTTTTGTTCCTAGGATATATCCCTAGAAGTGGTATGGTAGATTATATGGGAGTTCAATTTTCCATTTTCCGAGGAATATCCATATTGTTTTCCCTTGAAAAAGGCTGGACAAGTTGGAATTCCCACCAGCAGTGAAAGAGAGTCCCTTTCTCCGCACAGCCATGCCACCTATGTGTGTTCTTGCTCTTTGTAATATGTGTGAATCTATGTGGTGTGAGATGATACCTCATTGTTATTTTGGTTTTCCTCTCCCTGATGATTAGTGATGTGGAGCATTTTTTTCATGTACCTTTTGGTCATCTGTATTTCTTCTTCGAGGAGGAATTGTCTGTTCATTTCTTCTCCCCATTTTTTGATTGGGTTAAATGTTTTTCCTTGCTGAGTTCTATGCAGAACTCATAACATTTAAGATATTATTAAACTAGATATTAAACTCTTATTAGATGGGTATTGGGAAAATAGCTCTCCCATTTTGGGGGCACTTAGTATTCTAGTCAATGTTTCCTTAGAGGAGCAGAAACTTTCAGTTCAATGTAGTCCCATTTGTTTATCTTTGCTTTCACTTTTTTGGTCAATAGTGTTTCTTTCTTAAATATGCTTTTAGCTTCAATGTCATGGAGTGTTCTGTCTACATTTTCCTCTATTGACCTGATGATCAGGTATAATATCAAGGTTCTTAATCTATTTTGATTTGGCTTTTATGCATGGTGTTAAATACAGATTTGAGTTACTTTTTTAGCATGTAGCTAACCAGTTTTCCCAACACCACTTGTTGAAGGGATTTCCAACTCCATTTTGTGTTTCATTCCCCTTTACCAAATATTAATTGATTGTATTCAAATAAATTTCATTGATCTGAGAATGTTTTTTCTAGTATCATGTTGTTTTAATCATTATTGCTTTCTAATGCAGTTAAAGATTGGGGAAAGTGATTTCTTCCATCTTCTTTATGCCAAAAATTGCTTTAGCTATTTTTAGAAGTGTATTGTTCCATACAAATTTCAGGAGTATTTTATACACTACTTTGAAAATGCCATGGGTATTCTTATAAGGATTGCATTAAATATGTACAATGTTTTAGGAATTATTACCATTTTAATGATGTTGATCCTTCCAATCCTTGTACAGGGTATATATTTTCTTGCATCCTCTTTTATTTTTTGAAGTACAATTTTATAGTTTTCTTTTTATATGTCTTTAACGTCTTTAGTTATATTGACTTTAAGGTACATGATTTTATAAGGCACATTTGTGAATTTGATTGTTCTTTTAAATATCTCTTTCTTAACATTTATTATTTCTGTATAAAAAAGGCCTGTACTATTGTAATGTTGCATATTAATTTTGTATCCTGCCACATTACTTTTAACAGTCTATTGTTTGAGGAAGTTTTTCTGTAAAATATTTATGATTTTCTAGATATAGTAGCGTGTCATTTGCAAGCACCAAGAGCTTTACTTATTCCTTTTCTATCTGGATGCTCTTGATATTTTTTTTCTTACCTAATTGCTAGAGCAAGAAATTTAAATACTATATTGAATAGAAATGGTGATATATATACATCAGAAAAAAACCTCACACTCATGAACATATATGCTTCTAATGAAGGGACAGAAAATACTTAAAAGAATTCTAGTAACCTGGAATAAAGACATAAGTAGAAAAAAACAATAGTAGTGGGAGACTTCTACACTAATCAGTCATCTTTCATTGACCAACCAGACTAAAACTTAATTCACTAGAATATATTGGCTTTGAAGGAAGAAAAAAAGAAAATGACCTAGTAAACAAAAGAGTTTTCTATCCCCAGAAGATGTCTACACATTGTTTTTCAATGCATATGAGAGTCTCTCCAAGACTGACCACATGCTGGGTCACAAAACACACCTTCATAAAAATCAAGAGAATAGCGATCAGATCAAATACATTTGCATACCACAATGTACAGAAAATAAAAGTGAATGATAAACAGACAAGGAGAAAAAAATACTTCAACACAGGGAAAGTAAACAGCTTACTTCTGAACAACCAGTGGGTTAGAGACGATATTAAGGAAGAAAATAAAAGACTCCTGGAAATAAATGAGAATAAAGGCACAAATTATCAATACCTGTAGAATACAGCAAAAGTGAAATTTGAGAGACAAACTTATAGCTTTGTAAACATTCATTAGGAAGGAAGAAAAGACCTATATAAATAACTTAATGCAACAACTTATAAAAGTCAGAAAATTGATTACAAAAATTAACAAAAAAAGGTTCCAAGGGAGACAACTGGAAAAAATAATAAAACTTAGAGAAGAAATTAATAACCTGGATATCCAGAAAACAATAAAAAAATCAATGAAAATAAAAGTTCTTTTTTTTTTTCCTTTTTGGGCCACACCCAGTGACGGTGACTCTCAGGGCTACTTCTGGTTATGCACTCAGAAATTGCTTCTGGCTTGGGGGACCATAAGGGATGCTGGGGATCGAACTGCGGGGCATCCTAGGTTAGATCATGCAAGGCAAGCACCCTACCGCTTGCACACCACTCAGGCCCCAAAAGTTCTTTACTTTGAAAAAATAAACAAGACAAATAAACCATTAGCAAGACTCAGAGAAAGAGGGAGAGAAAGAAACTTAAGTAGAAATGAAAAGAGTCATATTACTACTAATATTACAGAAATAAAAAAGTGTGGAGGCCAGAGCAGTGGTGCAAGCAGAAGGGCATTTTATCATGCACATGTTAACCTAGGTTGGACTACGGTTCAATCCCGAGGCGTCCCATATGGCCCCCCAAACCAGAAGCGATTTTTGAGTGCATAGCCAGAAGTAACCCCTGAGCATCACTGGGTGTGGCCCAAAAAAACAAAAACAAAAACTAACAAAAGAAATGAAAAGAGTAAAGAGCGATAACTTTGAGAATTTCTATGCCACAGAAAAGAAAACTTGGAAGAAATGGGTAAGTTTTTGGACTCCTACAACCTTCTAAGACTGAACCAGTAGGCCTATAATATCTGAACATATTATCATACACCGGGACATGGAAACGGTAATCAAAAGGTTTTCTTAAAACAAAAGCACAGATCCAGATTAGTATTACTAGTGAATTCTTTCAAACCTTTATTTTTATTTATTTGTTTATTTATTTACTTTGGTTTTTGAACCACAACCGGTGACGCTCAGGGGTTACTCCTGGCTATGTGCTCAAAAATCGCTCCTGGCTTGGGGGACCATAAGGGACGCCTGGGAATCGCAAAGTTAGCCATGTACAAGGCAAATGCCCTACTGATGTGCCACTGCTCTGACCTCTCTTTCAAATCTTTAGAGGACCTACTGCCAATTCTTTTCAGGCTCTTCCAGGAATTGAAGAAACAGTCAAACTCCAAAATATTTTCTATGAAGACAACATTGCCCTGATACCAAAAGGAGACAGAGACACCGCAAAAACAGATAAATACATTCTGATATTCTTGATATCAGAGGCAAATATCCTCAAGAAAATACTAGCAAATAGAGCCCAAAAATTTATCAAGAAGGTTGAGATACCACGACTAAGAATGATTCATTCCAAGGAAACAAGGATATCCATATGCCAAAAAGGCCAACTCCAATTGCAGTCTAGCTCCTGCTTCTTTCCCCAGTGCTGATGTCCTCAACCTGAGCTCAGTCACACTGATGGATCCGTGTCACTTTCCACCATTACCAGAAATGCTGCTGCTTTCCATAATCTTCAGCTTTGCTACAGGATCCAATTTGGGCAACACTCCCTTGTCTCTGGGAACCCCACGACCACAGTCACTGCTTCCAGCTCAGCTTGTTTCTCTAGGACTAATCTGCCACCGTTATTTTCTCAGAGATATCCCTCAGTGCTTGTTATTCGATCTAGTGATCTACCTTTATGCCTTCTCCAGGTGTCTGGTCCCAATGCTGGGTTCAGGGGGTTGGGGAATTTCACATTGGGTCGCGTAGGCACTAACTAGTTGTTCTCTGTGAGATAGCTGCCGCTATCTCTCTACCATTTTTCCTGGACACCTCTTTTCCCTTTCCTTAATCAGACTCTTCTCCTTCATATAGTATTCTTCCAGTCTTATCCTGTCACTTACCTGATTTATTTTAGCACAAGAATGTGACTACCCTACTTACATTAGACATCTGTAAAATAGGCATCTTACATTAGAATCTGTAAACAACCTAAGTGCTAGAGAACATATGAATGTCTAAAGAAACTATGGTATATATCCATAATGGAATATTATGCAGCTGTTAGAAAAAAATGAAGTCATAAAATTTACTTATCCATTGATGGATATGCAGAATATTATGGTGAGTGAAATGAGTCAGAAGGAGAAAGATAGAATACACTCAATAATTTGGGAGATATTTAAAAAAGATAATATATTAATAGTAATAGTATATTTACTATTTAATGGTAATAGTACCCAAAGACAATAAAGGTGAGCATCAGGAGGACCAGTATATGGTTGGAAGCTTGCCACAAATAATAGGGGAGTGCAGTTAGGCAGAGAAGGGACCACTATGCAAATTATAGTTGGAAATGATCACTCTGGACAAGAATTGGGTGTTGAAAGGAGATAAAGTAATAGGCGTGATACCCCTCATTAACTTTAATGGAAACCACAGTGTCCAAATAAGGGTGGGGAAGGAAGTGAGATTGAGAAAGAGGAAAAGAGAGAGAATGAGAGAGGAAAACTCCCTGCTCCATAGGCAGGCAGGGGGAGAGTGGGGAAAAAAACTGGGGACATTTAGTGGGGCGTGGTGCACTGGTGAAGGGCTTTGCACATTGTTTGACTGAAACTCAATCATAAAGAACTTTGAAAAGAATCAACTGTATTATGAACAAAATTGGAACTAGTGTTTAAAGTTATTGATTTTTGACAAAGGTATATAAATCATAATAAGAAAACAGGTGCATATCTCACATATCTAATTTCTAGATATGTGTAAATTACAAATTACAAACACTGAGGAAAGAATTGATAGCTCAAAGAGGTAGCAAACATCACGAAGACCCCAGTTTATATCCTTAACAGGAAAATAACAGTTGGGGAATTTTTATGATTCTTGTGCTGTTTATACTGGTTGGTACATTATTGAAAATAAAATAGCAAGCTGTGTATTTTTTCAAAAAGTAAAAGAGAATGTAACTACTATAGATAAAGGTATATGCTCTCTATTATGTGCCTATTTTTATTGACATTTGTACTATCTCTTCTATTGAAAGCATTTTACTTGCTAAATCTTCCGCATCATGCATAAAATTCTACGTGTAACAGAAATTCATAAGAGCTAAAACAATGAATGATGCCTGGAATGCATTTCTATCCACAAACCACCAGTAGTAATTAAGCCATAATGAAATACCAGAGTTTAGTTGTGGCCTAAAGGGGGTCTTTCCTACAATATTTATTTTCTTCATTAATTTGCTAATTAGAGGACTATACTTCATCTTCTCAGTTCAATATGCTAAATAGAATTGATTGCTTTTAATAAGTAGTTTGTATCTGGATTGAAACAGTGAAGGGATTCAAGGAAAAAGATGAGAATATCCCTACATTTGGAGACAACATTAAATTAATTCTTTGGAATATCTGGTCAATGCCCTATATGATTCCTATATACTTTCTTGAATATTAGCAAATTGAAAATCTAATGTAATAATTATCTAAAAAGAAACTTTAATAAGTTTATCATCTATTCACTAATTTTATCATCAGGTCTGTAAATAAAACTTTACCAGTCTTTTTTCCATAGTCTTAAATATTGAAAATTTATCAGACATTCAACATGCTGATTTATTTTCCTGTTAGAAATTTAATTTTAGCATGTGAAGTAGATGATTTATCACTAAAACAAATATAAATGTGGTGATTATAATATAAAATATAGAATAAAACACTTCTGGTAAAGGAAAGACAAATTGCAACAAACTATATAGTGTTACAGATTTTTTGATGATGGAGCCATAGCCTGAGAGCCCGAAAGACCACATAAAAGGCTATGACATTTAATTTAAATGAAGTGAGAAATTGTAGCATTTTTTAATAGGCAACTATTAGAAAAATTATGAACTTGCCATTTGTGACAACAATGAATTTTACATTTTGAAAATGTTACGCTAAGCTAACTAAGATTAAAAACTAAAATACTAGATAATGATAATGTTACTCATCTGGAATAAAAGAACAAAGATCAGGAATAGATTTATCTGATCTAAAAAAACAAAACCCTAGTTTACACACAGTGAAATGAAGTTTTTAGAGAAAAAAAAAACAAAAACAAAGAGGTCCAATAAATAGTAGTGGAGGTAATTTAGCATCTTGGTATTGAATATGATGAAACAAAATACTTCCTGAGAAGTATTAAACATAACTTCTGAAGCTTTTTGAATTCTTCTAGTATTATTTTTACCATTAAGACATGACCATAAACACTATCCTCAATAAAACCAAATTAAGCACTTAGTACCCTACTATAATTTTCTCTTAATCCTATAATAGGCCTATTAGCTCACATTCTTGATTCTTTCATATACCTTGTCATATTGTATGCCTATGCATTACTTATTCATTTCCTATGCATTGTCCTTATTAAAAAATAAAATTCTATGATTTATGAAAATTGAAAACCTAGCACAATGCATGATATTTTGAGGGTGTTAGATAAATATTTGTGAAAAGAGAGCATCATTAACTTTTAAATACAAAATAATATCAAAATAAACAAAAACCCAGATTTATTATTTTTACTGTAAAAACAAAAATTATTTCTATCCACAGAATCAAAAACACAAGCTTTTTAAATACTATCTTACTTTAGTTTAGCCAGAATCTTTCTTTACATTGTATAACATCTGGTCTTTGTTTTCAATACTAGAGTTTTTCTCAATATGTTTATATCATTAGTTATTACCAAATATTAAAAAATTAGCACATAATTCCTAATATTTTATCTTTTAGCATTAGAAATAAGCTCTCAGTACTAAAACCTAAGGATTAATTTATAATCTTATGTTTTATTAACTCAATAATACTCTCAACACATAAAATATGAATTATTAAGTTCTTGGGGAGGCTTCCTAACTGGTAATCAGGAGATCTGCAGAGATTTTACTAGAGACACTCAATAAATAGGACTGGGGAGTCTTATGTAGAACATGAGAACATTATTCTACTAAGGTGCTGTAGGGTGAAAAACAAGAACATGGACCTCCAAGAATATATACCCTGTGATGCTCGAGACATCCAGGACTATAACTAGAGATAATCAGGAGGCCATATTGTGTCTGAAATTGAACCTGGATGGTTTCTAGCCTCAGTACTAACTCCTTTAGCCCCAATTAAAATACTTAAATGTATAAAGACAATATCAACCTTGATGAACCAGCACTTTGGTTCTGCTATCACATATTACTTAAGACTTCCTTGATTCATCTCAAAATCCCCTGAAATATGAATAGTGCTTATGTTATAAAAGGAAATACTGATGTGTAAGAGAAAAACTGTCACTTACTTGAGAAGACTTATCAATTTAATTAGTGAAGAGGAAATTTATGCTACACATAATAGAAATTTTTTTTCTTTATTTAAACATCTTGATCACAAATTGATTGTGATTAGGTTTCAGTCATGTAAAGAACACCCCTCTTCACCAGTGCAACATTACCACTACCAATGTCCCAAATCTCCTTCCATCCCACCCCACACCCTCCTGTACTCCAGACAGCTTTCCAGTTCCCTCATTCATTCACATGATTATGGGAGTTTTATGTGTAGTTATTTCCATAACTGCACTCACCACTCTTGGTGATGAGCTTCATGAAGTGAGCTGGAAGTTCCAGCCCCCCTCTCACTGTCTCTGAGGATTGTTGCAAAAATGACTTTTATTTTTCTTAAAACCCATAGATGAGTGAGACTATTCTGTGTCTCTCTCTCCCTCTGACTTATTTCACTCAGCATGATAAATTCCATGTACATCCATGTATAGGAAAATTTCATGACTTCATCTCTCCTGATGGCTGCATAATATTCCATTGTGTATATGTACCACAGTTTCTTTAGCCATTTGTCTGTTGAAGTGCATTTTGGTTTTTTCCAGAGCCTGGCTATTGTGAATAGTACTGCAATAAATATAGGTGAGAGGAAGGAATTTTTGTATTGTATTCTTGTGTTCTTAGGGTATATCCCTAGGAGTGGAATAACTGGGTCAAATGGGAGCTCAATTTCCATATTTTGGAGGAATCTCCATATCGCTTTCCATAGAGGTTGGACTAGACAGCATTCCCACCAGCAGTGGGAATAAAAGTCTCTCCACATCCCTGCCAGCACTGATTGTTCTCATTCTTTGTGATGTATGCCAATCTCTGTGGTGTGAGATGGTATCTCATCGTTGTTTTGATTTGCATCTCCCTGACAATTAGTGATGAGGAGCATTTTTTCATGTGCCTTTTGCCCATTTGTATTTCTTTTTATCAAAGTGTCTGTTCATTTCTTCTCCCCATTTTTTGATGGGATTAGATGTTTTTTTCTTGTAAAGTTCTGTCAGTGCCTTGTATATTTTGGATATTAGCCACTTATCTGATGGGTGTTGGGTGAATAGTTTCTCCCACTCGGTGGTGGCTCTTGTATTCTGGGTACTATTTCTTTTGAGGTGCAGAAGCTTCTCAGCTTAATGTGTTTCCATCCGATGATCTCTGCTTCCACTTGTTTGGAAAGTGCAGTTTCCTCCTTGAAGATGCCTTTAGTCTCAATGTCATGGAGTGTTTTACCTATGTGTTGTTCTATATACCTTATGGTATCAGGTCTGATATCAAGGTCTTTAATCTATTTGTATTTTACCTTCATACATGATGTTAACTGGGGGTCTATGTTTGCTTTTTTGCAAGTGGCCAACCAGTTCTGCCAGCACCACTTGTTGAAGAGGTTTTCCCTGCTCTACTTAGGATTTCTTGCTCCTTTGTCAAAAATTAGGTGATTGTATGTCTGGTGAACATTGTTTGAGAACTCAAGCCTATTCCACTAATCTGAGGGTCTGTCTTTATTCCAATACCATGCTGTTTTGATAACTATTGCTTTGTAGCACAGTTTAAAGTTGGGGAAAGTAATGCCTCTCATTTTCCTTTTCTCTAAATCCTGGTACAAGACAAGGCTGTCCGCTCTCACCACTCATCTTCAACATAGTACTGGAAGTGCTTGCTATAGCTATCAGGCAAGAAAAAGATATCAAGGGAATCCAGATAGGAAAGGAAGAAGTCAATCTCTCACTGTTTGCAGATGACATAATGCTCTACTTAGAAAACCCTAAAGACTCTACCAAAAAGCTTCTAGAAACAATAGACTCATATAGCAAGGTGGCAGGCTACAAAATTAACACACAGAAATCAATGGCCTTTTTATACACCAATAATAATAGGGAAGAGATGGATGTCAAGAAGGCAATCCCATTCACATTAGTGCCACCCAAACTCAAATACCTTGGAGTCAACTTGAACAAAGATGTGAAGGACCTATACAAAGAAAACTATGAAGCCCTGCTCCAAGAAATAAGAGAGGACACACAGAAATGGAAACACACACCCTGCTCTTGGATTGGCAGGATTAACATCATTAAAATGGCAATACTCCTGAAAGCATTATACAGATTTAATGCTATCCCCTTAAAAATACCCATGAGGGAAATGGAGAGCCTGTTTAGAGTACAGGCGGGGGTCGGGTGGGGAGGAGGGAGACTTGGGACATTGGTGATGGGAATGTTGCACTGGTGATGGGTGGTGTTCTTTACATGACTGAAACCCAAACACAATCATGTATGTAATCAAGGTGTTTAAATAAAAAAAATAAAAATAAAACTCAACTATCAAAAAAAAATACCCATGACATTCTTCAAAGAAGTGGATCAAAGTCTTATGAAGTTCATCTGGAACATTAAAAACCCTTGAATAGCTAAAAAACATATTTTGTCCCTGTTTCCTGAAAATTGAATCTCCTTAGGAATAGTAAACAAAGGTCAAATACTAAACTAATATCAAACTTCCTTGATTAAAACTAACTTTGTTTATCAAATAACTCTGAGAATTGAAGTTTCTTGAATTTCCAAGGCAAAAAATACCAATGCCTTAACAATAAATGTAAGAGGATAAAATACAAAAAAATATATTTAAACATGTATAAAAGCAGAGATAAAAAAAACTGATATGAAACATATCTTAGGAGAACCTTTAGAATTGAAATTTGCTGAAATAAATGGGCCTTTTTTTTTTACAAGAACATAGAGATCCAGAGAAAGTCATAAGCTCACTACATATGAATAACGAAAGAAGTATCTAACCCCTGCCAACATCATAAATCTACTTTTCTTAGCTTAGTCCTGGGTTAGAACTGCTTGAAAGATCCAGGGCAATTACAATCTATTAGTTTGATACCAGGACAAACAGACTCACATCAAAAATGGAATTAAATTAACAATCATATGAAGAATGTCAAGTGTCCAGATGAAGCAGAAACCTCATTTATTTGATTATTATAATAGTGAAAGCTGTAATAACCTTGTCACAGTACAGACATCGACTATTCCATGAAAATTGAATAATGTAGTACATTTTTTTTATCATTGCTTTCCCACTTAATGGAAACAGCAAATAGCAACACCAACATAATTATGTAGATCTGACAGAGAAAGCACTGAAAATGTGGGAAAGTTAATAGAGAATTAAGGGTAATGTTATATCTTAATAGATCTGAAAGATATGAGCAGCATGGAATCTAAAATATATTTTGCTATTCTTAGTGTAAAAAATCTCATGTAAGAAGGTCAATAATCGATACCCAGATTACAAGACTGTGCCTCTCATCTAAGATCTTAGCTATGCTAAGGAGTGGTATCTTCTGTCAGATGTTTTTCTTAGCTTCACTCAAAGGTAACATGGAGAAAGTCATATCTCCAGAAAAAAGAGATGTCTTTTAAAGCGATAGCATTTATATGTGGTCCACAGGTTTGGTCCTTACTGAAACAACAAAAGGGGTGCTAAGAAATTGTGTTCTCGAGGAACATTCTGAGAAAACATGACAGCTTACAAGAAATAAGCTAGTGGTTCAATTCTCAATCATGTGTAATAATAGTGCCAGTCTCAGCTTTCTATAAAACATTTTCCCAGGGAAAAAAATTAAACTGAGGTGGACGGAGAAGAGAGAGACAGAGAGACAGAGATAAAAATAACAGAGACCACTAACTCTAAGGTTATTGCCATACATTTCTCATAGGGAGAAACATTTACAAAATAAAATAAGGATCTTGCCTTTTTGGCTCAGGGACAGAGTTTAAGAGAAAGGAAAAGTTCTTACTGAAAAACATACTAATTGGCTATTAAGTGGAGACTCATAGTAAGAGAAAAATATTTCAAGCGTGAAGCATCATAACTCATCGAGGTAGAAGTTTACAAAAATGTTGCATAAACCAGGACAAAAAGTATGGAGGTGTTCTTTTAGAACACTTAAAGATAATCCAGGGAGAGAAATGAGGCTCAGGTGTGGATTGTTCAGGAAAGATTAAGGGTTGGGGTCCTAGAAATCAAGATGGCTCCACAAGAGATTAAATTGTATGCATAATGCTCTTATTATATACTAGTTCAATGTTTAGCTATTTAGATATGAATACATTAAAGCATGAAGATATAAAGCTTCATAGATGAGCCAATTTTATCAACAAAATTATACCATTATAGAGATATTTATAAATAGCATATGCATTAAAATTATTTAAAAATTATTTAAGAAAACTGTGAAAGAAAAATGACATTTGCCATTTTTAAGCATACAAAAATAGCACATGCAATATGCTTTTTCTTAAGTGTTTTTTATAAAAAGAAAAGAGACATTAAATGCTTTTTTCCCCTAAAGGGGCTACCTATATATACATATATATGTATATATGTGTATATATATGTATATATGTGTATATATATATGTATATGTATATATATGAAAGGATAGATTGAGAATGTACAGATATATGAAGATTTAAGGATTAATATATAGATGTGTATAGATGCAGCACATGCATATAAATGTAGTTAAAGAGACTAAAATTATATAGATAATAAGTACATATTTAATTATAACCATGTGAAAAGGCATGGGTATATATACATATATATATAGAGAGAGAGAGCAAACACCACATAGTTATAAATACACTAACAATTGATTTTTCTTTAGAAAATATAGAATCAATAAGAGCTATCTTATACCATATTCCTTTTCACTTTGTAAGATTACTGACATTGTGTGTGGATGGGGTGGATCTATAGATCAATAAGAATTAAGTAGATCTTACAGTGAGTCTCAGCAGATTTAACAACTGTCATCGGAAGTATCCTGTACCTAGGATTTCAGTTACTTTAGACCTGTGATGTATAAACTCTACATTTGTCCAACAGATATAATAGCTAACTCCTAACTATGGCTGGTGGTGATATAGTGAAAATCCTAAAGCTTCTCAGAACTTTCAAACTGTCTGAAATGTGTCTTCCACTAGAGGATACCAGAACCATATGTGCAAAATAATACCAGGCATTCAACAAAGCATGTATCGGTCATTTCTTACAGTTTTTTCTATATGAAACAGCTAGGCTTTGTCAGTTGTGTGATATTAAGTGAGCATTTTCTCCTTCAATTCTATTTCCTTCTCTAGTGTCTTCCCTGTAGAGCAGTGAAATATGCATGGGTATGTATGAGGGCAATGCCACATTATTCAATACACAGGATGAGCTTCTCAAGCCTAGTGCCAATTCCTCTTCTCTTCTCAAAGTTGCTGATAAAATATCTATAATCTCCAACCACATTATCAGAGAACAGAAATCAGAGTTTTGAATACTGTAGTAAGAAAAAATCCTAAACAATCTTATGGTCACAAATTTTAATTTCATAAAACCAGATGTGTTCATGGTTTATCCTGAATCTCATTGCCTCATCAAAGAAAGCAAAATAAGCAGCCATTCCTACACAATCATATTTTTAATAATTGAAACAAATATTCAGGATCTCTATGGATGAGTCACTCTCTGAATAGTAAATATTTAAGTTGAAAGATATAAAATTGCCATGCACATAGTTCAAAATTACCAGCTATTGGCAAAATCATTTGATTAAAACTAATGTCACCTTTCTTGTAGATTCTGATATTTCTAACTACCTCTGTAAACGAATTTTAAAAGCTCCTTTCTAATCACAGCCCTTCAATTTAGTTTCCCAAATATACAATGCTAACTATTTAAACACTACTATTAATGCAAACAGGAAAGAACTATAATGAGAGAATTCTTGTTCACAGGGATTACAGTTCAGTGACAGAGACTAAACATGAAATAGATATTCTCTGGGCTCAGTAAAAGTCAAAACTTAGGTGCATGGATTTAAGTGTAGGTGGCAGTATGTATCAGCTAGAGAACTGTATCAACAATACACTAAGAATAAATTTCTCTCAGATTATTATGAAGTAAATATATGATATTGTTTTTGGTGGGTCAGAAAATATATTTAAAACTTGTGGCAATACCTCATTTATACCTTGAAATATAAAACTTGTGACTTTCACTATGAATATAAAATGAAGGAAAGTATCCCACTCACCTCCAAAATCTTCTCAAGCAATAATATAATATAGATTCTAGAGTTATAAGCATTTGACTTTCTTTTAAGCAGTTGGCCTACTTATAGCTTCATATGGCAAGAGGATGAAGAGAAAACTTAGAATTTCACCTTACAATGAGCAGCAATGCTGGGAAGTCTAACATTGGTGTCTGGCAGTGGCTACGTTTTGGAATAATACTACTAGGTATGTCTCTCTCAGTTTCTGAAAGAATATTTCTGGTTTGTATTTTTCTTAGTTGTCCTTCACAGTGAGAAATCCCTATAATATCTCCTCATCTGAATAACACATTTTCGGCCTTTTTATAATTATGTGAATTAATCCTACTATTAAATTACTTTTCTACTTTAGGTAGGTGAACTCTCTTTCTTGCAACTAAGAAACCTAACGATGCAGTTCATTTATTAAATGTAATTAGATTATTGCAGCCACTATGCCAGGACATTTATAGATATTTCTTTTTACTACTTCAAAAAAGCAAAAAGAAAACTACAGTGAACTCTGTACCCAATGTACAAGAAGAAAATTGAAGTTGAAAAGTGGTGTTACTTCGGAAGTTAAAGTTACAATCTCTGGAGCTGTGACCCCTCAGATCACAGAAAGTTACCACAATAATTTTGGTTTTCATTTTAAAATTACTTTAAAATATTATTTCTCTGTAAGAGAATTTACAAAAATAAATGAATTATATATAAAAATACTTCTATCATGTCTATATATAAAAACTGCTCTGTGAGTGCCAGCTACCAGACTACTGAATAAAGTTGCAAAATTGTTAGATCTTACAAAGGTCAAGACAGAGTCAAAAATGTGAATCTGCCTGAATGTAGATGCTGATCTCTTTCCATGATTATTCACTAATCAGCAAGTCTGAGATCACAGGTGATCTCTCCCTGAGCACATTATTTTTCTCTTGGAATGAAAGTCTAAGCAAATGACTCATCTGTCTATTTACCTAATTTATTCAGATAGAAATAAACAGAAAACTTTGATAAGACACCAATAATAATATCAAATCCTAAGTATTGCAGTATATACTTATTGCTTGATTATAGATATTTGCTTATTTTGGAGAGTTGATCATTTAATGTTTCTAATAATGCTATGAACAAGTTAGATTTCTTGAGAAGTTTGAAGGACATTGATAATTAGCATACTTGCATTTTGCCCTAGTTTTGACTAATTGAGGTATAAGAAAAGGATGTATGACACTAGAAATCAAAATAGATATGTATTGATAATACATCTGGTGGTGTAAATATGTCTATTTATTAAGAAAGTGAACATTCTTGCACTGAATTCAAGATTTTTTTTAAAAGTATAAAAATAAGCACATACTCTATTGAGAAGGACCTAAGTATAGGCCATGAAGTTAACCTGTTATAGAGCTTGACGAACATTGTTGACAGTTCACTTTCAGTTTACCACTCAGTTCGCACTGGGAATATAAATTCACAGACTAAAGAACAGATGCTAGGACTTGCTAATGGGAGAGTTCCCACCCAATCCTTAATGAAGTTTACTTCACTTTCCCTCCATGCCTTCCTAAAAGCAAATTCCAACATCTCCAAATTATGCCCACCAGGCACAAGCCTGATATCAATTCTTACAGTTCTTTTCTTGAGGCCTCAGCTTCTATCCTAAAATTTAACCTATAAAAGATAATTAATATGGATATATCATCTCTTTTAATTTTTAACATATATTGGAGTACCTATCTACCAGCAAATGTTGACAGGAACAGATATTTGGGAGTAGGCCCTTCCAAGTAGGATGCACAGATGGTGTGGATTCCTGATGAGTAAACCACGTGCCAGTGTTCAGCAATAAGAAATACAATGTTTAGTGATCTTGGTTTTTGCATGGACCAAAAGATGGTGTGTCTTCTGATTTCATTTCACTGTTAGGTGATGAGGTAGGACCACCTGCCTTTAGATCAAGTTGTTGCTGTTTTCTCATCGACAGGATGTCATATGAATCTACCCTGGGCAAGTTGGTACCAGAATTCGTTTCTATACATAAGATTCCCCTATTTTAGTGTACCTATGCAAAAAGGAACAATGCCACATTATATTGTTGGTGCATTTTGGGGTAAAATTGACAAGCTATACCACCCCTGTGCTCTTATTTTGACTTGAGCTTTTTATCCCAAGAAAGACTTTTTTACTAGAATTTTGTACTAAGCAGAACCAAAATAAGCAAAAATTAAAAATAAAATAAAATAAAAGAGATGGAGGTGGCAACTTATTGAACAGAACATATGGAACCATAAAAAAGACTCTATCCTAGACTTCATCCTAGGATCTGTGTAAAACCAAGATCGCTAATTACAGAGGACTGACTTTGACAATCACAACTGAGCAGAATGTTTCCTGGCACCATAAAGAAAGATTTTGGGGTTTGATGATGAACATGTCTGGAGCCTGTCGTTGGTTTCACTACAGTATGCTTCTAGGGTAGAGACACCCTATATATCCTAAGACAGGGAATTTCCCCAATACTTACTATGCCTATCAGAAAAATATTTTGCCACACCAGCCTCCATTTATTTCTTTTCTTTTTCTTTCTTTTTATATTTTTTCCTTTTAAATTTATATTTATAGTTTCTCAACAGGGGCTCCTACCCACTTTTTATTTATTATTTTTGGTTTTTGGTTTTTTTTTTAAGAGAACCATAAACTATTAATCATCTTGTTCATCATATTTCTATGTCTTCCTATAACTTGAGAAAAAAAAGTGAATGGTATCAGAGGCAAATAAGTCTCATGAGCATTGAGTGTAAATAAAAAATTATCAGACTTAAATACCCAAGCAAAAGTCAGTAATAATTGAGTCAAGAGACCCAAACTACAACAAGCTATACACAAAAGGGACCTGTCACACTAGCAGTCCAGGGACATAAGGTGGAGGTAAGGAATGCATGATGGGAACAGTGGTGGAGGGAGTCAACACTGATGGTGGAAATTGCCCTAATTCATTGTCACTACTATGTATCTTAAATATAACTGTTAAATATTTGTACAAAAAATAAAGAAAAATTTAAAAATTATAAAAAAAGAATTACAATTGACCCTGTGTCTGAGCTAGAGACACTCTTTGTTAAATTTGATTTACTAATCATTTGCATTGTATTTGTACCTGAGACAAATTTAAAAAGTTAGAGTCAATAGCCTTTTGTTTGTCTTTTTATTTTTTGTCTTTGTTCCTAGATGAGGAAGTAATAGCATATTGTGTGTGTATATTTATATATACTTTGTATATACTATATATATATATATATACTATATATATATATATATATATGATCTTGTTCTGATGCCTGATATCTCTTTCTGTTCTCTCTACACTCTCACCTTGTCTCTCTTTCACTTACACATAAACACATATGATTACTCTAGCGACATGAGTTATTGAGGATAATATACATATTACTGCACACATAAAACCTTGTACCAATCATGTTTGACAGGCAAAGACCATCGATGTTGCTTATATGGACAAGTAAATGAATTAATGTATTAAAATAGTGAGATAGTCAGATAGGCAACACAGCTGGATGTCACTTTCCTTGCATGTGACTGACTCATGTTCTATCTTTGGTATCACATAAGGTACCTGAGCCCTCCTAGAAGTGACAAAGTCAGGGATAAGTTTTAACCACTGCCAGCCATGCCCCAAACCAAAAATAAAGTAAAACCATAAAAAAACAGACTGGGCAAAAAAATTCTTCATCAACCCTGACATTCCCATTCTCTAACATTCAATAACACAAAATGAAGCACAGAAATCACTTTACCACGATGCATACTTCATTATTGATTTTCTTTAATGTGTTGGAAGCACAGGTATTCACAGAATCCTTTAATCAGTGGCCTATTGAAAAAAATGGAATTTGAATTTGAAACCAAATAAAAAAAAGACATTTCTTTATGTTTATGAAAGACATTGTACAAAGAATGGCTTAATCTAGTCTAGTCGGTAGGTTTCCAATAATAGCTTAAAAAGATAAGCAATGCAAATTTTAAGCTACTTTGTGAATTGACCAACTTTTATTTGCCAAATAGATGATTTGTGTCTATTGTTATTATATCATTAGGATACATGCCTTCTTTGGGACATTTGTTCCAAAATAAATGTTAGTTTACTAAAACATTTTTCAGGAGTCAGACAGCTTATCTCATCTGCTGAGTATAAAATGTAGTTTTTTTTTTTTCTTATTTGCTTCTCAAATCACAAGAATTATTTATTTCATCACAGGACTTTCAAATGCTTTTTAAGTCATGATACTT
The DNA here is from genome assembly GCF_024139225.1 of Suncus etruscus. Lineage (NCBI taxonomy): Eukaryota > Metazoa > Chordata > Mammalia > Eulipotyphla > Soricidae > Suncus > Suncus etruscus. Next base: position 46,515,414 of record NC_064857.1, read on the forward strand.
TCTAGAAACCTGGTACATTTATATTTTGTTCTTACTAGTTTTATTTAGGCTGAGTACACATTAGGAAGGAAGAATATTTGAAACAAAGTAAAGACTTTGTGAGGAGCTAGTGGAAAGAAGGAAAGAAGTAAGGCAGGAAGGAAAAAAAAGTAAGGCACAAAGGAAGCAAGACATTTACAGTTTTATTGTATTGTAGCACTATTCACAAAAGTCAAAATCTGAAAATAACCCAAGTCTTCAAGAACAGATGACTGGATAAAGAATTTATGGTACAAATATACGTATTGGAATACTACTCAGCTCTAAGTAATGATGAAATTATCTGATTTGCTGCTACATAGATAGATCTGGAGTATTTCTCATGCGAAGTGAAGTTATTCAGAATTAGAGGTACCAACATAGTATGATCTCTTTCATAAGATGAAGATCAACATTACTCTTATTCATAAATACAAAATTATTCTCCTTGTGCTTCTACAAAAAGACCTCCTGAGTCTATTGTCAGTGAGAACTAATATTTTAAATAGAATTATTTTTCTTTTTCCTTTCAGAACAGTAGGTCTCAATAGTGAGATTAAGATATCTAGTAAACTCTGTTATAAGAAGATGCACTATTATCCAGGATTTGTTGTTCTATTTGTAGAGCTTAAGCAGAGTAGATTTTTAATAATTCTTAAGAGCCCTGTGGGTTTTTTTTAGTAGTAAACGTTAAAGCATTGGCTTTCACTGAGACCCATCAGCTATATTAGAAAGGCTCTAATTAGAGAGTTAACCTATGCTGTGAATTTTTGATGTGAGGCAATGATGTCTCTTGAAATAATAAGGAAGTCCTAGATGGCGTGTTTTGTCAATATGGATGTTGCAAGTGTTTTGAAAATCCTATTTCTTCAGTAATATTACCTAAAACATCTTTATAATATATGGTGGTTGCTTTTTCACTTTCTTATTTTTTACATTATAGAGAATTGTTTCCCTTAAACTTCATGAGCTAACCTATGTTACCTTTAGCCTTTACTTCTTAGTCTTCTACACTTCTCTTAGCTTTCATAAAAATGAAGAGTTTGAACTCAAGACTCTACCTTAAACAAATGTTGTGACTGGTTTGAACTGTATCCAGTTCATGAAACATTCCCCATGTCAACAATAAAACTGTTGTATTTTTTAATGTGTATGTTTACTAAGGCAGCCTTTTAATTTTTTCGATACGTTGCCATTATATGACAGGTTACAGGAGACTGAGCTCTTGGCTTATTTCAGCTTTTGAGATGATTTCCTTGTTCAATATATTTTTAGCTCTTATTTAAAGAGAGACATAGTAACTCTTTCTTTAACCTGAATACTAAGATTTATTATTTTCAGATTATTCATTTGTCTAGTATCAGCACTGCTGTTTTTCATATAATATGGAAACTGGAAGAGTGGAAGAAAGGCAAGAGAGGGAAAAACAACAATCTACTGTTGTCATATATAATCAGTATATACATAACATTTATAGATTAAAAGTCTTGTCTTATGTACATCACATATTTTGTGACACTAGAAAACAATTATAATAGTCTCAGAAGAAGTGATTGACTATAAGGCCAGAGTGGTAGAATAGTGGTAGGGCGTTTGCCTTTCACATAGCTGACCCAGGACAAACTTAATTTGATCACCAGCATCCTATATGGTCCCCGGAGCCAGGAGATATTTATTAGCACAGAGCCAGGAGTAACCCCTGAACACCACAGGGTGTGGCCCCCCAAAAACAAACAAAAAAGAAATTATTGACTATGACCATAGAGTCCATATAATGAGTAAGGCACTTGTTTTGCATGCAACCTACCCAAGTTCAATTCCAGGCTTCCCACTAGACCCTCCAGGAGTAATTACTGAGAGTAGATCCAGGGTTAATATTTGAACACTGCTAGTTAAGGCCTAAACACATGCATATTAAAATAGTTGTTTATATATCATCACAACAAATACAGCAAAAAAAATCACATTCAGATATTATGAGAATTATCAACTTGTGAAAAGATAAAATGAAATAAGAACATGTTGGAATAATGGCATTGATTACTCAATGAAAGACTTCCAAAAAACTTTATTTTAAAAGCCTGCAAAACACCAACAGGAAAACCAATAAAATGAAATATATTTATTCTCTTGATCATGAATTTACTGGCCAGTATGGTGCCCATCATCAGATCTAGTACAGCTCACATGTATCATTTCTTCAACTTTGGATCAGTAAACACACAGCAGAAATTTTAAATCAGAGAGAATCTTGGAATTTTTGACTAAAATCTCTTGCAAATATAAAAGTTAGGAGGTCTCTAGTCAGAAGAGCTGCAGGGTGCTACGGCAAGAAATTGGGGTTAAGTTCAGTACTATAATCAATAAAAAATGTCATCATATATGATTCAAGTTGCCAGTGATTACACAGTATAATAGTGCCTAAATATTGCATAAATTTCAAAAATTAGACACCATATTAATTTAAAAGACTTTGTCTACTTAATCTAACAGTAAAGTGAGTGAACCAATAAATTGTAGTCAAATATTTTAATTCTTAAAGTTTTATTAAAGTTTGAAAATTTTCTTACTACTACACCCTTAGTCTTTGATACATATTATATATTACATTTATGTATTATATATATCTGATATACATACATTATATACACAAATACATGAATATATATCAAATTAAAATGTATTTACTAAAATATTTCAATCCTTTTCTACATTAATTTTTTGAAAGTGCTAATGAGGACTATTATTGAATAAAATTAAACAATATAATTTTCCTAGTTGATGCAAGTGCTAATTGGTTATATAAACAAAACACAACCTCCAGAGAGTTTGATTATAGTATAAAAAAGAATTCGGATAATGCAGTAAGTAGACAATAAAACACATCAGAATAAATTGTACAATGTTAATTGAAAGCTTCATAAAGGAAAATCTAAACACTACTTACTAGTTTATTTGCAAGAGGCCTGGAAACTTTTGAAGGGAAATTACGGCTTTCGTAATAGACATTTCTACAGTAAACATGGCTCTTTGTTCTTTCAAAGAAATATCACTGTTTAATGTGGCATGGAAGATGAAAAATGAAAACTGAATACCCATTCCTAAGAAACAGATTTGGTGAATAAGAAAGTTGCACACGGGGCCAGCGAGGTGGCGCTAGAGGTAAGGTGTCTACCTTGCAAGCACTAGCCAAGGAAGGACCACGGTTAGATCCCCCTGCGTCACATATGGTTCCCCAAGCCAGGGGGGATTTCTGAGTGCGTAGCCAGGAGTAACCCCTGAGCATCAAAGGGTGTGGCCCAAAAAAGCAAAAAAAAAAAAAAAGTTGTACACATAAGAAAAAGAATTGGGGAGCTATTATGTCTCTCAAGCTATGAATGAAGAGAATAATTGAGGTTAAAAAGAGGAAAAAAGATTTTTAACTAAATGTTATATAATTAGTTTATGAAGTAAGATATATCAGCAAGTCTAATCAGGGAGACAAACACAAAATGTAAGTGAAAGTTAATATCATTGAAAATTGAGCTTACAAGTTCTTGTGAAATTTACTTTTTCTCCTGTGCTAATGCATGCTTAAATTGATGGCAGTCTGCTATATCTTAATCTTCAAATGGAAACCTGAAATTCTGTTTGTAGTTTCCACACCATGACAAAAATAAAATCTGATGCTGCTAAATTAATTATTTTCACAAGTTTTTTTGTTGAATGTAGTCACACCTGGGGATTTGAACTGCATTTTGAAAACATAAAGACAAGTAGGAGCTAGAATGAGAGATTAGGGGATTATTTTGTTGTTGTTGTTGTTGTTGTTGTTGTTGTTCTGGTTTGGTTTTTGGAACACACCCGGTGATGCTCAGGGGTTACTCCTTGCCATGCATTCAGAAATTGCTTCTGGCTTGGGGACCATATGGGACCCTGGGGAATGGAATCGCAGTCTGTCCTAGGTTAGCCTATTCAAGGCAAACGCCCTACCACCTGTGCCACCGCTTTGGCCCCAAATTAGGAGATTTTTGACTGCCGTATTTTCCGGCGTATAAGACAACCAGGCATATAAAACGACCCCCCCCCCCTAATTTTACAGTTAAAACAGGTTTAGGCCTATATTCACTGCATCAGACAGAAAGTTCCTGCACAGCAACTGTATGTACCACAGTGAGCCAATCACAACAAGCAAAGGTTCAGAGGTTATACTGTAATAGACTTCCTCTCTGACTCTGGCCAATCTGAGCAGGCTATTTCAGTGTTGATTCTGTACAGAACATTGTCTAATTTGCATGCATAAAAAGCCTGCTTGGATTGGCTGAGTGAGAGAGGCGTTTCGAGCAGCTTTGCAGTGATTGGTGCAGGATCGATTAGGAAAATTCTTTTTGTGGCAATATTCAGACAATTTTCGTTTAGCGGCATATTGAAACATTTTTCGGGATATACTCGGCTTATAAGACGACCCCTGATTTTCGGTTGACATTTTTTTTGTTTCAAAAGTTTTCTTATATGCCGGAAAATACGGTAAATAGAAAATGTGATGAAGAGTAGTTGTTTCTCATTCAGGATAAACTAGAATTATTATAACTATGTGATACGCAGAGTTAATCTACATAACTATATTTTATATACAATGATATAGTATGATTATGTCATTTTTATAAATAGAAAGAATAAAAATTATAACATATCATATTATATGTATTTCAATTTCATTTGCATTTCAATTCCATTCAATAGAAATTCAGAACTCTGCTGTGTCAGAGTCTAGGAAGCTCCCATTTGGTGAGACAATGATAAAAGATTACTTAATACTACCTAAGCTTGAATGAACTTTACACAGATTTCTTCTTCTGGACTGTTTATCTCCCTTTTCTTTAATAGCATTTATTTTGGAAAACATTCCATTATAATTTTCTTCCCTAACACTTTGAGATGTAAATCTTGTCCCAGTCCCATGACCCTTTTACCACCCGATAAAGTCTTTCCCAAGGACCTAAGAGTTCATCCCTCTGAAATGCAATAATTAAAGGAGAAAGCTTTTCTGGAAAGATAAGAGAGCAACTTTGATGATGAACACCAATTGATCAAAAACTCTAGCCGAATCTTGTAGTCCAAACTTTCTCTCATGTCTTTCAGTATTTTTCTATTAGTTCACACACCAAAAGTTAACTGTAACCCTACTTATTGTTTTAGTTAAATTGAGTTCAAGCAGGCTCTTCTATTGAATAGTCTTTAAAGAAGTAATTTGCTTCTTAAACTTGTCTGGTTTGATTTTTCAGACATGTGATACTATTGTTGGACAAATTTCTTCTTGATTAGTTTACTAGTACAAATCTTTCTCTGGAGGCCCGAGAGATAGCATATCAGTAGGGTGCTTGCCTTGCATGTGGCTGACCCAGGACGAAAGTGGGTTCGATCCCTGGTGTCCCATACGGTCCCCTAAGCCAGCAGCTATTTCTGAGTGTATAGCCAGGAGGAACCCCTGAGCATCACTGGGTGTGGCAAAAAATAAAATAAAATAAAAATAAAAAACCTTTGTCTGATACAAAAACCAATAGGTTAACTGTAGAGAAAAATTATGAAGGGGGGTGTTCTTTACTATCACTAAAACCTAACTATAAACATGTTTGTAGTCAGAGTGTTTATATAAAAATACTAAAGATAAAAATTAAAAAAGAAGATAGAGTCAAATATGAGACCAATATTATGTGAATCATCAACTTTAGAATAAGTAGAGGAACATGGGGTGAAGTGTTAAAGTATAGCACAGAGCATGATATTGTGGAGTGCTATTCCACATGGTCATTGAGAATCTGCAAGGGATATACAAGAGATATTAACAAGGGATATACTAGCAAGGGATACAAACATTGTTTATTACATTTCTTTAGTTGGAATTAGCTTTGATAATGCAGAATAAAAACACCACATAAGGGTTAGTTCTGTCAAATGTTCATTAAGTTCAAAATGCCTGAATTAAAGTTTTAAATCTTTCAGGAAACCATGCTCCTTCCGACAAGATCCTGGTCAGGTAACCACTACAACAGCTATACAGTTCTCATGATAGAAAACTCACACATTCTCATTTTTTTCTTTCCTTTATCCTCCTTATTTCCCAAGCCAGCATTAAAAAACCAAACTTGCGAAAACACTATTCAGATTATGTTTTTTAAACTAAAGGATTCATTTATAAAACGTTCAATTTTATGATTGTAATGAAAGCCTCAGATTACTTCACATTAATGGTGCCCATCTTGTCTTAATGTGAGTTTCCCACCAAACTACTTATCTCCCCCACTTCCTTTCTGACTTTAAAGATAAAAAACAAGACGAAAAATTGAAGTTTTTAAATTTAAATGTAACTATTTAGTTTATATTCCAGGTGTATATATAATTAATTTCTTCCACCATCCTGGGAAGGGGTGAGAAGGCATGATATCTCCATTCCCCAAAAAGACAAAATTCAGTCCGAAGTTAAAAAAAAAGTATATAAAGGATCACAGAGATTGTAAAATGCTGAGTTCAGGATTTAAAATCAGGCTCTGAAGCCAGTACATTTAGAAAGATTCTGCACTGTGAGACTTTGCTAGATAATTGCTTCTTCTAATTCAGGCAATTTTCCCCCCTACCTCTTTATCTTGCTTCCCCAGGAATACCTTGGTTCAATGGAATGCTGCACTTTTAGCTTCAGGTGACTAGTTAGGCATTTGAATGTCATGTTTTTGTCAGAAATGTGGGTTAGCTTACTCTTTCTAGTAAAATTCTTTTTATCAAAATTCTTTCCTCTTGCAAAAATTCAATATAAACTGAAAGGACTGGGAGCAAGATTAGAAAGGTTGAAAAAGGAAACTAGATAACTTGAAAGAGCAGCCCCAATAAGCCCTTATTTCTTTTTCATCGGAGATTTTGTGAAAGGGCCAGATTGGCAGGAATGAAAAGGAAAATCCTTTTTTATTAAGCTCACCTGTATAGTATTATCTCTTCAGAGGTGTTTATGAAAACATTCACATACAGTAAAACTTGCCTCCATAGACTCACTTTTATTGAATTTCTTCAGCTCTACATCAAATTTTAAAACCCCTGCCTATTACTTCATCTCTACATAAATCATACTCCATGTCCATCAGATTCTAACTTATATGCAATTCTCTCCAGCTCTTGGTAATTTGATTCAGAACTCTGTATCATGCTGAAGAGGCAACTTGTCCTGAGCCTCCGAAACATTCTGCTATATATGACAATTGTCTTATTTCATGTCTTGGGGTTAAGGAGATTGAATGGACTAGGAACCAGATAAAGAAGTATAATGTCACTATAAGTTTTACATAAAATATTCAGAAATTAATAACCCACTACCTGATTTAAATGTCATCTTGACCCTACTGTGTTAGTGCTCAAAGTTTGTACTTATTTTCTCTATTTGTCCACACTACTCAAAAAAGGTAATTAAGTATTCCCAAGATAAGATGGTGGAGTGATATTGCTGTTCTGGTGTGTAAGGGGATCAAAAAAATGGCACTGGCAGGAGGTATCCCTATGAATTTCAAAAGCCAATAGCATTGGTTATCATTCTCTAGGACTTAGTTGGATTTTAGCTTGAAGGATTTTAATGATATGCATTGGGTTATAATGCTAAAAGATTTTCAAAATAAGAAAATGCCAAAATATTTATCTCCTACATTTATCATCATCATATGATCATTCATTATTCATTTTTCATTGACTTATTCAATGATCTTGTGATTCAATCAACAAAAGTACTGAGTATCATTAATATGCTGGTGTAGTGTATTTATGGGATATGTAAGTGTCAACCCGGATAAATTTCTTGCCTCCATACTAAGAAAAAACTATAAAACTATAAAAAAAACCTTCACATGTATATATAAAATATGCCATGCACTTATTAAATAGGAAGCCATAGGTAAGGAAAATATAATTTTAAAACCACTATTAAAGCTTTTAAGTTCAAAGAAACAATGATTATGATGCATATTTCCTTTCCTTGTTATTATAGTAGAAGTCCTACAAGACTGAGATAAGAGATTTGTATATATAGACTTGTATTTCTACTAAAAATGGGAAAGGCATATATACTTATTGAAACAGAAGTTTTTTTTTAAATAATTCTAACAGCATACTAGAACAATTTTTTGTTACTGCATAATTGAGCCAGCAGAGAGAGAATTCAGTCCTGGATAGTTGGGGGTGGTCCACAATTTTTTTTATGAATTTTGTTGTTTTCTATCAGTGAAAAAGCTTTTATAATTTCTGTTACCTGTTATTTTCTAAGTATTAGGTTGGAAAGATAATAAAAAAGTTAGATCACTGTGCCCTGAGTATTTTGTTTCACATTGTTCTACCAGTGAATAAAATCACTCTTGCCTTTGACAGTACCCTGTCATATCAGTATGTAGACTCCATGAATGTTAGGAATCTAGAAAATTGTTACTATGGGAATGAGCCTATCTTCTTGCCCTATATTTACTTTCTTCAAACTTTAACTTATAATTTCCTACTGCTATAGTCTTCCCAGCCACTTTCGCTTCTAAAATAATTAGCTCACGTCCTGGGTTTTAGAATTTTAAAATATCCACTGCTTTTAACTATTCTGGTGTGTAGGTTTAACTATTCCTTGCTTTATTTCTTTCAATGGGGAAACCTGTTTCCATAAAGCTAAGATGACAAAGGATCCTGAAAGAGAGGAACAATTTGCTTTTTTATACTTACCCCCCAAAAGATGAAAGGTTGACTATAGACTACCAGGAGGATGATCCCCATACCCAATATTGAGTTGGTGGCTTTTCTCATAAAACAAATGAAATTAACCCCAAACTTTAAGGGTTGAATATATCATGAAAGTATTTCATGGCATTTCCAAATCTAAGAAATGTAGAATTTTGAAATATTCGGGGATACCTTAAAATGAAGCATGCCTCATTCCATAATAAGAATAATGCAGTGTGAGAACATGTATTTTTCAGTAGGCATCATTATTCCATTCACCAACTGCCAGTTATTAAAATAGAAATTTCCCTGTGCCATAACGAATGGAAAAAATTTCTACTCTACCATATTGAGAATTAAATTACAAATAACTGCCCCGAACTGTTCATAGAGGTAGGTTTTATATTTTTTATATTTGAAGTACATTAATTTATGCTATATATTACATAATAAATATGTAGTACATGTTACACATATCATATATATTACATATGTCATATATATGTGTATATGTACATATATGGAGGGTCAGTGGTAGAACATATATCCTGCATGTGTGAGGATATGGGTTTATTTATTTATTTATTTTTGGGTCACACCGAGCAGCACTCAGTGGTTACTCCTGGCTCTATGCTCAGAAATCGCCCCCGGCAGGCTCTGGGGACCATATGAGATGCCGGGATTCGAACCACTGTCCTTCTGTATGCAAGGCAAACACCTTATCGCTATGCTATCTCTCTGGCCCCAAGGGTTTATTTTTTAATGTTGTATATTCCCCCAAGGAATGTCAGGTGAAGGCTCTGCACTCCAAAAACAGTAGCAACAATAAAACTAGAAAAAATATTTAAATATTTGTTTCTTCTTTCAGTCTAATTTTTAGATACAAAAGCAAAGAGCAGACACATATGTGTTGCCATCCACATGATGTCTGATGTCTGCACACACATACCACTTGCACACTTGCATCTTCCCTCATTTTTCTGTTTTTTTTTTTTGTTTGTTTTGGTTTTTGGTTTTGGGGCCACACCAGGTGACATTCAGGGGTTACTCCTGGCTATGTGCTCAGAAATCGCTCCTGACTCTGGGTCCATATGGAACACCTGGGATTGAATCAAGATTCATCCTGTATTAGCCAAGTGCAAGGCAAATGCCCTACCATTGTACTATTGCTCTGGCCCAACATCTCCCCTCTTGAGACATGAACTTTCATACTTTCACTCTGGAATGTGCACTGGGACAATCCCTACCTTTGGAGATGACTAAGCTCTCCCTTGAGTCTGATACTCTCTCTCTTTCTCATTCTCTCTCTCATCTTCCTCAGAACCTCCAAATAAAACTTGTTTTTACTTAAAAAATAAAAGAACAAACAAAATAGCGATCATTGATCTTTTTGGTTCTTCTGGGTATATGTAGTCATTACTTTTCACTGACTCTGGGAGTTCACTTGGCTTTATAACTGAGGTGATCCATTAATTACCAATGAAAAATTTATATCATAATAATCTTTTTGCTCTGTAGTGACCTTCATAGGTATCAAGTTGGGTATCTGATATTGGATGCTTGAATAACTGTGTGTAGAGGATCCCTGAATAAGGCACACTGACATAAGATATGAACAAAAACAAAATTTGATTGATAAACTAGTTAGATTTTATTTTGCCAGTGTTTAACATAAACATCCTAATACCTTGACCTTCTCTTCCATTTTTTTTAACCACTGAAGAGGCTGGTTTTAACTATTCTGTTTTCTGATTCTCCCAGAAGAGCTTGGAAGCAATCTGATGGTGTAAGTGAATGATTTATCACTCCTGTTTTGCCCTAAGCCAGGATTTCCCCTGTACCATTCATCTCTCAAGATATAATTGGACTTAAAATTAAAACTGCATTACCTTCTAATTCATTGAAAGTAAACGGGTGGTTTTGACTTAAACAGCAGTTTCAAGCACAGTATCTATTAGGAAACTGTGAAAAATTGTTCTAGCTTGCTATCCTGGGAGCCAGCATAAGAAAATAATTGTTTTTCAAATTGTGCCAAATCGAGCCTGAGATCCTGAGGCCAATATTCAGGATAAAGGGGGAAGTATAGATTGAGCCTTATGGCCCTCCCCACTTTATCCCAAGCAACTACACATGAATACATTGAGAATGCTGCATTTCCATTGTGAAACTTATTTAGTTTAAACATTCATTGCTTATATAACCATGTCCAGATATATTCTTGGTCAGCTGACCTTGGTATCATGCCAAAGCAGCTCATATGGTTGCCCAAATCATTCCAGGAGTAATTTTTGACCAGATTCAGAAATAAGCTCTGAACACTGCCAGGGGTCCACGAATTACAACCCCAAACCTAAAGCAGGACATTTAAGTAAATTTTTATGCACATTTGGATATTAGAAATACATCATTTGATGCAATATATAAAAGGGGAAGATTAAATCTGATATTATTCCTATTGCTTCATCATTCTAGGTGAGGCATACCTTTGCTGCTTTGCTGCTTGAACTGGGATGGAAGAGAAAATCCTTTCCTTTGGGTTACCAATCCCAAAGCTTCCATACCTGACCTGCATCATATAAATGAATCCAAACTGGGGCTGGCATGGTGGGGCAGTGGTAGGGCATTTGCCTTGCATGTGGCTGACCTAGGACAGACTGAGATTCAATCCCCTGGCGTTCCATATGGTCCCCCAAGCCAGGAGTGATTTTTGAGCACAAAGCCAGGAGTAACTCCTGATTGTCACTGGATTTGGCTTAAAAACTAACTAACTAAATAACTAAATAATAACTAACTAACTAAATAAATAAATAAATAAATAAACTAAAACTACAACTCCTGAAATGCATCATTGGGGTCTACTCAACAAAGTTTCTCCTGCTCACACTATTCTTCCTGTTAGTAGACTAGCAGAAAATAAAGAGAGATACTTCCAAACTGATTATTCAGCATCTTCCACAGTGTCTAACTATATAGATTCACCCCTGCTCTACAAGAACACTAGAAATCCAAATCGGGAACTATAAAAACTAACAAAAAACATTGAGTGAAAACAGCATCATTGAAGCTATAAACAACACTCGTAAATTCTCAGAAAATATGTTTAGTGGCACCATGACAAAGATTTTAATGAGTTCAATGAGCCAATAGCACAGGTAGTAATCAAAGCACAAAATAAAATGTATAAAAGTCTATCTGAAAAATTACTAAATTCAAATATGATAAAAGTAAAAAGTGGTAGGTGATATAAATATCTCAGCAAAATCTCTAAATTGCAGAATAACAGAAGCTGAGCAAAAAATTGAGGAGCTGTAAGATGAGGAGGAAACTATTAAGAATCAGCAGACTAAAGATAATTGTAAATAAACGAACAGCATATGAGAGAACATATTGTTCAAGAGGAACAATATAAGCACCATCAGAGTCCCTGAAGAACAGTAAGGAAATTGTGATGAGGAAACAACAGTTAAAGAAGTTATCAATAAGAATTTCCCAAGGTTGACTTTGACAGGCACCAAAATCCAAGAGTCCTGCAGGGTCCCAGAGGAAATAGACTCAGATAGGAAATCTCCAAAACACAATGTACTCAAAATGACAAAATCTAAAAATAGAGACAGAATACTAGATGTATTTAAAAAAAGTGAATTTACATAAAAAAGGAAAACTCATAAGACATAAAACAGATCTATCAAATAAAATTCTGTAATCCAGAATAATATGGAAGGACATAGGTCAAAAACTAAACAAGATAAACACCTCACCAAGAATACAGCTGATTATTATACAAATTTGAAAGAATAATACATAACTAAATGAACAAGCAACAATTTAGAGAATTCAGTCATCAAAACAAATTTGTATAAAGGACAAATCAAACTTCCCGACTCATGACTCTTATTTATGGCACTCAATAAAGGTGCATATTTTTGTCCCTATGTAGATTAAAAATGTTCTAGCAACTCCTAGCTTATTAAATAATTATTGAAATTATCATTCCATTTAAACTATATAATTTGTGAAAAGATATTAGACATTGTAAATATATAATCTTATATTTTTAATAATTAACATCTTCCTTATTTTGGTCAAAATCACTTAGCAATCAATAATCACAAATTGATCTTTATTGATTTATTTTATAATAATTCCATTTGCCATTTCTTTATATTTAGTTGGAGCAACTAATAAAAATAAATGTTTTTATTACCTGCCAATAAGTAGGCTGGGTATGGATAGGAACGTGGAAACATTGATGAAGGGATGAGGATACTGGGGGGTAGAATTGGTATTGGTACAAAGTATGCCCTTTAAAACTATATTATGAACAACTTTGTAAATCACGATGCTTCAGTAAAAACTAAAAGAAAGACCTGAGAAATAAACACAGACTAGTCTCACTCATCTATTGGATTAAGAAAAATAAAAGACATTGTTATAATAATTCCCAGAAATAATAGAGATGAGGGCTGGAAGGACCAGTCCAAAATATAAAGCTTACCACAAAGAGTGGTGAGTTTAGTTAGAGAAATAACTACACAGACAACTATCATAACAATGGTAGTGAGTGAGAGCAATAGAATGCCTGTCTGGAAGACAGAAAGGGGTATGAGGGAAGAAGAATATGTGGGGCATGGTGGTGGGAAGATTGCACTGGTGAAGGGGAATGTACATTTTTATAACTGAAATTCAACTACAAACATGATTGTAACCATGGTGCTTAAATTAATATATTACTTTAAAAAAACTAAAGGAAAGAAAAGGGAGAAGATTAATTGCAGCTTCAATTAGAGAGGCAGTGTTCTTAGAAGTTATGTTGCATGGAGAACTAATCAAATAATTGCTTACAAATTATAGATTGCATGAGAATCACTAGGAAATCTGGCTAACTGTTTAATCTTTAAACTTCAAGTCCAAAGACACAGAACTAACACATATGATATGGACAAAAATACTCAAAGAGGAAGCCACAGTTGCCCCTTGCTATAGTGGCTCCATTTTAGCTGGATCCATTACATTTTTAAACATTTCTTTAAATTCCTCTTTTTTATTTAAAATGAAAAAGAAAAGTTAATAATTTACAAAGACCAAAAATTCTATACCTATATCTCAGTCTGAGACTAAGAGATAATAGACAGTAGTTGGGGCCAGAGTGGAAGCACAGCGATAGAGCATTTGCCTTGCATGCAGCTAACCCAGGATGGAACTGAGTTAGATCCCCAGCATCCCATATGACCCCCTGGGCCAGAAGCAATTTCTGAGTGCAGAGCCAGGAATAATCCCTGAGAGCCACAGGGTGTGACCTAAAAAAAAAAAAAAGGGTGGGGGGTGGAGCAGTGGCGCAAGCAAAAAGGTCATTTTGCCTTGTACGCGATAACCTAGGACAGACCACAGTTCGATCCCCCAGCGACCCATATGGTCCCCCAAGCCAGGAGCAATTTCTGAGTACGTAGCTAGGAGTAATCCCTGAGCGTCACCGGGTGTGACCAAAAAACAAACCAAAAAAAAAAAAAGGAAAAAAAAGAAACTAGAAGATTCTAAATCAGCATGCTCTGAAATTCTCAGAAACTCAGTAACATTCTTGTCAATAATAATGTAATGCAAAGTCACAGTTTTCTATAAAACCCCCAACAAAGAGTCATTCTTAAATTATTCTTATGCAAAGTTTCTCCCCAACTTGGAGTTTCTTGTCTTTTCTACTTTACAATAAGTACTTTTATTTTTTTTAACTCTGAGCTAGATGGAGTAGCTTGGTGACTCATTCAAGAATGAACACAGAAACTGCCATCGGCTCTCCACATCAGTTCTCTGTATTTCCACAAATGCCCAAGAGAGATTCTTATCTGATTAAGGTTTCTCATTCTTTATGGAAAGCCTGATTATATGACTGTAGCTCTATACATGGCTTTACCACATGAAGATAGCTCTAATATTTTGAACAAATTAAAATTTTGACACTTTGATATTTTCAGTATAAAAAGTAGCCCAAATATTTTTAGTTAATATTAAATAATAAAACAAATATTTTTTTCTTGAGTAAACCAAAGTTAGAAATGCAATATTATTTTTGGCTAGTTGATTATTTTTGGGGCACACCTACCAGGGTTTACTCCTGGCTCTGCACTCAGAGATCAAATCTAGTGGGCTTGGAAGGCTATGGAATGCGAGGAATTTAACCTGAGTTGCCCAGTTTGAGGCAAACATCCTACCCTATCAGTTTACTATCAGTTTGGCCTGACAATTTATTTGTTATTAAATAAAGAGAGTATTATTTCAGAATTGAGTCCATCACTTGTCTGGAGTAGTAAGCAGAGTGAAATATACTTAAAACAAATATGAGTATCTATTCCAAATTGAGGAAAATAAATGCAGAGTAAAGTTCTGGGCGTTAAACAAAGTGTTAGGCCTGGGCATTGTCCTAAAACACAAAAGTCTGGCATGCTTTACAAATTGATGTTTTACAAATTGCTGGGGCTGATCTATTTGGGGAATCATTTAGTTCTCTAATCTTGATCTTGATGATTTTCTATCTTTCAAAAGTCTTCATGTAAACTACTGTCGAAAAGTTATGTAGTATCAAAGCCTTTGCTTGGAACCAGAAGTGTTTTGTGAATCGTTGAAGCTCTGCTTATTTTAATGAGCTTTAGAAGTTATGGAGAAAAATATAGACTATTTTAGTAGTGTATAAGAGCCTTCTTAAGGTCTTTCAGAGACTAAGGCATAAAATAGACTATAGTCATGTTTTACCCTAAAGACACACCAGTCTTTTTTAAATATAGTTAAGTGGACATAAATAAATGACCACACTTTTTTGTCAAATCATTTAACTTGGGGCCGAAGTGGTTGGTGCCGCAGTAGGGCATTTGCCTTGCACTCGGGTGACCTAGGACGGATCTCTGTTCAATCCCCTGACGGCCCATATAGTCAACCCAAGCCTTGAGCGATTTCTGGGCTCAAATCCAGGAGTAATCCCTGAGCATCACAGGGTGTGGCCCCAAAACAAAACAATCAAACAAAAACAATTCATTTAGCTTGCAAAAAGGGGAAAACTGCCTAAATTATAGGTCTCTAATAATTGCTAAAGGAATAAATTTATAAAGGTTATTTAGAAATAAACAATATATGGCAGTATTCAATATTCATTTCAAAAATACATTTTTATTTTTATAAATATTATTTATCAACTACTACTATCTATTATTTATACTCCAAGATTGTAACAAATTTAGAAAACACAGAAAATACTGTCATATTAATTAAAGCATTAAAATGTTTAATTAAAATTATAAATATTAAAAAATCACTGTTAATTGTTATTTCTATATATGTCATACTAGATACATTGTCTTGATTGGTAAATAGCAGAAGCTTCTTAAACGCCTATTTTCCTTCTTTGTTTATAACCTTGCATTTTGTTGTCTCTCAGTATCTTGTACTGAAATCTTCGTTACTAACCACGCTTTAATTCATTTTATGCACATGATAACTTTTTCTGCTTTTACTCATGATATTATATTCCATCAATTCTTCTCATACACCTTTGTCTTGGATTGAACTCATCTGGGCTTTTAAGATTCAGTGTCCTCAAGAAAAACTTCCATATAGTCACTTTATAAGGTTTCCACAGTATTTGAAAATTTTACTTTTGTGATATTCATCATGAAATATTATAATAAGATCTTTCTGAGATCTTCCATTATTTATAGATTTTAAGTTATCCAAAAGAAAATGTTTATTTTTGCCACCTTCACAGTACCAGGGAATGGTACTGGTCTGGAATGTAGTAGTTTCTCTTCTCTGAATTTTGAATGAAAATTTTAGTCTTATTTCCAACCAAGTTAAGTGACATGTAGAGCAGAAGGAAAGAGAGAGAGAAGGAGATGGAGAGGTACAAATAAAGAGAGAAAGAGAGAGAAAAAGAAAGATCTCTGAAGTAGGTATCAATACACAGCATAAATGAGAACCTTAATTCAATTCTCTGAATTGCATGACTTCTCTAAACATTACCTATGTGACTTTTATGTCCTCCAAGACCTCAAAGACCACAGGCAAAATAGACCTCATAGCACCAAACCTTTAAATCTATACTGTGAACATCATCAGTAATGGCCCCTGTAAAAATTAATATTAACAAAAATCAGACAATAAAAAAGTTTAGGTGGCTCTATCTTTAAAGTCCTCTTGTTTCATGGATGTCATCATCATGAGATAAGTTTTCTCAGACTAAATTACTATTCTCTTTTTTTGTTTTAGTTTACAAATTCTACTTTTCCTTTAAAATGTATCCCATAATCCATCTCCCTATCGAATCAGGTCTTAGAGCCAAGCTGATGATATTTAACTACTGACCATGACCCATTTTAGATAAGTAGCTTTATTATTTTTGTTTAGTTGTTTGTATGTCTTCAATAATAACAGTTTTAATTGAATTACCATGTGACACAGTTACAAAGGTGTTTTTGGTTGGGTTTCAGTCATACAATGTTCAGCACCTATTCTTTCACCAGTGCACATTTTGTACCACTGCACATTTCCTCTGTTTCCCTCCCTTCCTTCTGCCTGAACTCTCCCCTGCCTGCCTCCACAACAGTTTTCTTTTTTTCTCTCTTCCACTCTTTCTCAGTTCTCCTTTTTTACCTTTTAGGCACTGCTTTGCAATATTGTTATGAAGTGGTATCGTGCATGGAACTTTACCTACTTTCAGCACATAGTTCATGTCCAGAGTGGCCATGCCATAGTTTTCTATTCTCTTCTCTCCCATTCTTTGTGGCAAACTGCACTTCCCACTCTTGTAACCAATCATTTTGGTCCTTGTTTTAATTGACTTGGATATTATTTCCATATTATCACTCTCTTTTTTTTAATATCCCACAAACGAATATGGTAGTTTTGTCTATATCTCTCCTTCTGACTCATTTCTCTCAACACTATTTTTCCCATATCCATTCATGTTTATGAAAATTTCATGTTTTCAGCTTTTTCCTAAAGTTGTGAACTATTCCATTGTGTTTCTTTGAACTACCACAGTTTCTTTATCCACTCATCTGTTCTTGAACACGGGTAGTTTTGGGTCACAGGGGAGTTCAAATTTAGTTTTTTTTTTTTTGTTTCTTTGTTTTTGCAGCCACATCTGGTGATGCTCAGGTGTTACTCCTGGCTCTGCACTCATAATTCGCTCCTGTCTTAGGGTGGCATATGAGACACAGGGGATCGAACCCAGGTCCACCCTTGGTCAGCCGCATTTAAGGCCCTACTGCTATGCTATTGTTCCGGCCACTAATGTTTAATATTTTGATGAATGTCTATATTGTTTTCTATAAAGGCTGGACCAGTCTAAATTTCCATCAACAGTAGATGAGAGTCCCTTCTTCCTGGCATCTGCCCCAGATCTGGTTGCTCATATTCTTTGTGATGTATGCCAGTCTCTGTGGTCTGAGATGATTTCTTTTTTTTTTTTTGGTTTTTGGGCCACACCTGGTAATGCTCAGGGGTTACTCCTGGCTATGCGCTCAGAAGTTGCTCCTGGCTTGGGGGACCATATGGGACGCCGGGGGATCGAACTGTGGTCCGTCCAAGTCTAGCGCAGGCAAGGCAGGCACCTTACCTCTTGCGCCACCGCCCGGCCCCTGAGATGATTTCTTATTGTTGTTTTGATTTGCATCTTATTAAGTTCTTCCAGTGCCTTATATACCCCCTATCATATGAGTATTGAGTAAATAGTTTTTTCCTAATCTATGGGCAGTCTTTGTATCCTGGTCACCATTTCCTTTGAGGTATAGCAATTTCTTAGTTTATTATAGAACCTATGCTTTCATTTTCTTGGTTATTAGTGTTTCAACTCTAAAGATGCCTTTAGCTTCAATGTAATAAAAAGTTCTGCCTAAAATTTCCTCTATGTACATTATGATTTCATGTCCACTTAGCGAATTCATTCATTTTGATTTTACTTTTGTGCATGGTATTATAAAATAGGTCCAAGTTTATTGTTTGCCTAAGTAGCTTTAGACAAAACTTCTTATTCTGTTCTCTTTATTCACATTTTCTGAATGGAGAAAAAGTAAGAAAGAAAATGAGATAAATTGTATTTGAGAAAATTACTGGAAAAGATACATCTATATAATATGGAATAAAAATATTTTACAGTGGAAAACTACTAATAAGATAATGCCCAACATAGAGTCATGTATTCCAAGAACAATTTTACTCCATTACACAAAATCATTAATCTTCTACTAACTTCTTCTATCTATGGCACAGCATTCTTCTTTCTCCTAATCTTCATGTGCACATTTCTCTGCATAGCTCACAATTACCTCAAATTTACCATGTCCAAAACTACACTCATCATCATTATTTCAGACCAGCTTCTCCCAACTAGGTAATGCTTCCATCATTTTTCCTGTTCTTTCAGACTTGACATCTGAAATTTGTTAAAACCCTTCTTCTCTATTGGACAATGTCCTTAGTGGAAAATGAAAAATAACAGAAGGAACTCTGTGGAAATCACCTGCCTCATGGAGGAGGGAGTACTTTACTACTAATATCATACAAAATTATTGCCACATGGTTATATACTATAAGGCAGATTTTGGTTAATTGTGTTATTTATTTTTAAATTCTCTGAGGCATTGTGTTGTTAAGAGATATGAAAAATCAGAGAATATATGCATTGGTCACAGAGATATATTGAATATGATCAAACAAGAACAATTCCAAATGTAGGGAATCAAGAGGCAAGATCTGGATGGTAAAGGGACAGTTAATCCTCATAGTACAGGGGCTCAGGTATTTAACTTGCATGTAGCTGGTTTCTTCCCTAACTCTGCATATGGTTCCCTGAGATTGCCAAGAGTGTTCCTGATTAGAGACAGAATTAAGCCCTGAGCACTACTTGATGTGGTGCAAAGACAAAAAAAAAAAAAGAAAAGAAAATAAGTAGGATAGAGAGAAATGCCATTATCATTATACATAGAGATCTTCTGAATCATAAAAGATATTCTTTCAGTTCAGATGAACCAAGTTTTGGTGTTTAGTTTCTATCTACAGAGTTCACTTCTCAGTCAAAGATGTATGGGGAAAACTTATTAAGCTGGGACTAAGTACCCAGTACCTTGTGAAGCTAAGGAATATTGCATACGCATGTAAACACAGAGTCATAACTTTATGTTACTCTGTGGTAACTCAGATATGTATACAACAGGAATGTATACTTCACACAACTTTGATGTCACCTCATGAAGATGCATATCACTCTGAAAACATGTATTTCCTTTTACACAACATCCTATGAAGCAGAGGACTTATATATTTGTGTAGAATTAAATGAATAATTTAAAAGCATAGAATTAAGTTAGACATGATTAAATATAGAAACAATTTTATCAGATATAAATGCCTATAAATTATGTTATATCAAATCCTCCCAACCATTTACTTCCTATTATTTGTTACGTTTCTCTTCTACTGCCAACATATCTTTTCTCCTCACTCAAGTGCCACTGGTCTAACACTATCTCTCTAATTATCACAACACCTATTATCTTGCCATCTTGGTTCTACTCCCTAACTCTTTGTTTACAGAATAAATTTCCTAATAATTGATTGTGATCTTTTCATATTCTTCATGAAATTCCTACATTTCTTCTGGATAATGTTTGAAACAAACTTTTGGTGACAACTTGTATTAGTTCAAGCATATTTCTCTTGTCCAAAGATATGCATTAGCAGGATTATTGAATATATTGATAAACAAAAATAATTGGCATATAATTGAGTAGCAAAACATTGAAAATACTATAACTCAAGGAAATTGGAATCCAAAGAAAGAAGAAAGTTATATTTTGAACTTATATCTACCAATGTTTTCTTTAATATATTCACTATTTATCCTTCATGCAGTCCCCTACTGTTTCCAATCTGGACAAGTGGGCCTGTTCTTCAGAAACATTTATAATACAATGTAATTCAGATAGATGAAGAAAGAATTACACTGACTTGGAATTAGTTGCATAAAGTATGTGC
This sequence comes from Suncus etruscus, assembly GCF_024139225.1. Lineage (NCBI taxonomy): Eukaryota > Metazoa > Chordata > Mammalia > Eulipotyphla > Soricidae > Suncus > Suncus etruscus. Next base: position 46,536,159 of record NC_064857.1, read on the forward strand.
TACAACTCTCACTTAGTCCTCTTGTGCAGTCACAGAAAATTTTATGTTGAAATATGAATAAAATGTGTTTATTGGGAATAAAAGAAGGGATTTCATAGAGTAAAATGGTAGAAAGTCTGCATATACTGGAGGAAGAAAATGTTATGAATAGTGGGGGCCAGCAACTTGAGTGTGTCAAAAAGCCAGAAGAAAGACGTGTTCAAAAAGAAAGTGGGAGTAATTCAAGAAAAAAGAACAGTATAAGGCCTGTAGAACACATTAAATAATATAAAGTGGATGATTTTGTTATCTTTATCCAGTAATGATTTTTTAATCTCTTTCCTTTCTATAATCAGATTTGGAATTGTAAAAGCCAACTGAATCTATACAATCTAATCTGTGAAATGCCATAGATGTTTATAGAATCACTGAGCATGAGATCATCTACTGCATTTCTCCACCTTGGGACATAAGATACTGCCCCAAGCTATTCCAGAATGGGGAGGGGGCTATGACATGAAAGTAGGGTCCATATGGCTAGACAGGAAGTCAAATGAATAAAAGGAGTTTGTAAAGTACCAAAATTGGTTTTTGTTTTTTTGAGGGGAGGGGTAAAACCTCATATCACTCAGGGGTTACTCCTGACTCTGCACACAGAAATTGCTCCTGGTTTATGCGACCATATGAGATGCCAGGCATCAAACCCTCATCTGTCTTGGGTTAGCTACATGCAAGGCAAATTCCTACTGTTGCTCTATCACTCAGCCCCATAAAGAACCAATATTGGAAAAGTTTTGAGAAACACATGATCAAATAAATATGGCATGAGAATGGATCATGTGTATGTATGTGCATGAATGTAAAATGATAGCAATTAAGAGTATTTTAACTAAGTAGGAATATAGTCTCAAAGATCTCATAGGAAACAAACTTGGTCAGTACTACTTGAAAGAACATAAACTATCTAGTAATTTTGTTTTGTTTTGTTTTGTTTTGGGATCACATCTAGCAGTGCTCAGGAGTTACTCCTGGCTCTACGCTCGACATCGCTCCTGGCAGGCTCGGGGGACCATATGGGATGCCAGAATTTGAAACACCGTCCTTCTGCATGCAAGGCAAACTCTGTACCTCGATGCTCTTTCTCTGACCCCATCTGGTAAATGTAAGACAAAAACTAGTTATTAAAAGACAGACACTAGAAGTGACATTTGTAAAATGGTAGTCTTTGGCATTTTGATGATGGTGAAAGTGCAATAAATTTTACATAAAAGTTTTTACACTAACAGTCTTGTAACCTTATTACCTTAACAATACTAACCACAATTTTAAATTATTAGATAACATATTAATTAAATTATCTATCCATCAAGAAGGGTTAGACTTATGCTTGAGTACCAGCACTAAGAAAAAATGATAGTTTTTAAAATGCCTGTTGTTTGATATGGCTAACCCCTGAGAACTGTATATACTAATGTTAAATACTAAGTTTAAGAATTTGGGGGTATGAAAAACGCTTACTGGAGCATTGCTACATGCTTCCAAACGTGAGAAAATTTAAAATATTTTGTTTTGCTTTTAGATAAAATTAATGATAATTTTATTAAGATATTATTTATAAGTTCCTTATTACAGTTTTAGCTACATATTAGATTCTAGATAACAAATTAACTTTGGTCAATAAAATAAGTCAAATAGCAAACCAAACTCCACCAAAGGCATTTTGAAACTAACAGGACTTCAGTTAGAATTAAAATAAATGTATATATTTATATATTTTATTAATAACTTTATTTGAACACCTTGATTACAAATATGATTGTAGTTGAGTTTTGGTCATGTAAAGAACACCCCCTTCTCCAGTGCAACATTCCCATAACCAGTGTCCCAAATCTTCCTCCTCCTTACCCCACCCCCACCTCTACTTGAGACAGGCTTTTTACTTCCCTCATTAATTCACATTGTTATGATAGTTGTCAGTGTAGTTATTTCTCTAACTGCACTCACCACTCTTGGTGGTGAGCTCCGTGTTGTGAGCTGGACCTTCCAGCCCTCATCTCTTTTGTCTCTGAGAATTTTGGCAAAAATATCTTTTTTTTTTTAAAACACATAGATGAGTGAGACTATTCTGTGTCTATCTCTCTCCCTCTGACTTATTTCACTCAGCATAATAGATTCCATGTACATCCACGTATAGGAAAACTCCATGACATCATCTCTCCTGACGGCTGCATAATATTCCATTGTGTATACGTACCACAGTTTCTTTAGCCATTCATCTGTTGAAGGGCATCTTGGTTGTTTCCAGAGTCTGGCTATTGTAAATATTGCTGCAATGAATATAGGTGTGAGGAAGGGATTTTTATATTGTATTTTTTGTGTTCCTAGGGTATATCCCTAGGAGTGGTATAGCGGATGTATAGCAAATATAGTTGTTATAACAAATATAGTGGATATAGCGGATATAGTGGATATAGCAGATATGGTGGTATAGTGGATCATATGGGAGCTCAATTTCCAGTGTTTGGAGGAATCTCCATATCACTTTCCATAACCGTTGGACTAGACGGCATTCCCACCAGTAGTGAATTGGAGTTCCTTTCTTTTCATATCCCCGCCAGCACTGCTTGTTCTCATTCTTTGTGATGTGCACCAATCTCTGTGCTGTGAAATGTTACCTCATAGTTGTTTTGATTTGCATCTCCCTGATGATTAGTGACCTGGAGCATTTTTTTTTATTGTGACAGAGGTGCATTACACAGAATTATTTATGTTATATAGTGACAATGAATGAAGGGCATTCCCACCACCAACCTTGTCCTCCCTCCACGCCTGTTCCCAGCATGTCTCCCATATCTCCCACCTTTAACCCCCAGAAAACTAGTGTAACTGGTCTCCACTTTACAGCTTGTTGTAGATTGGGTATTTATTCTGTCATTGAGTTTGGGTTTGGTGTTCCAGTCTGGTCATTTTTTATTCGCACTACATGTTCATATGACTGGTTCTGGTATCGTCATTCCCCCCCCCCTCAATTTATGAGGCTGAACAAGTCAAGTTATGCTATTCTGTTGGAGATAAAAAGGTTAAGGAAAAGAGAAGAAAAATTTGGTATTGTTCAGTCCGGGGGGGTCTTTGGCTAGCTGTCTAGCCCAGTGCCCACAACATACCAGTACAAGAGGAACCAAACTCCTGGCATGTGGGGTCTCTGAGCCCAGCTCTCACCTCTGCAGTTTGTGGATGCATAGGGGTGGAGATTTCCTTCCCACCCATTCCCCCAGAGTCCAGGTTACCAGCTCTGGCTGTGAAGGCCATTCTGGCATGGGGGGATCTGATCCCCCGGACTAAGTGTTCAGTTGGGGGTTTTTGGCTAGCTGTCCAGCTCAGTGCCCACAACATACCAGTACAAGAGGAACCAAACTCCTGGCATGTGGGGTCTCTGAGCCCAGCTCTCGCCTCTGCAGTTTGTGGATGCATAGGGGTGGAGTTTTTCCTCCCCACTCATCCCCCCAGGGCCCAGGTTACCAGCTCGGCCATGAAGGTCAGTTTTTCATGTATCTTTTGGCCATTTTTATTTCTTCTTTGACAAAGTGTCTGTTCATTTCTTCTCCCCATTTTTGATGGGATTAGATGTTTATATGTATATATATATATATATATACCACATGGTCCCCCAAGCCAGGAGCAATTTCTGATTGCATAGCCAGGAGACACCTCTGAGTATCACTGGTGTGGCCCAAGAATTAAAAAAGAAATGATTTATAGATTCAATTAATTTATAAATTAGCTACATCCCCAAAACATTTGCTTATAAGGTTCCTTTGCAAATAAATGTTTTTAGACAATTAAGGAATCAGTACCTAAACATATTGAGTAGACTAGAGGAACCCATATACATATACATACATATACATATATATATTACTGACCCTACTTATAATCTTATGCCAAAGTGCATATGCGTCACTATTATTGTGAGAAAATATGTTCTAGATTTCAGAGATAACACAATTCAAAATTTATAAAATACTTCCATAAAATTATATTTCTCTGTGCTATAAAAAATGTTGAGAGGAAATTTTAAAGTGTCCTCATTACAGATTTGTTTTATGATATGTGTTCTTTTTTACTGTCTTTGGATGAGAAGATAAGTGTTAACTAAATATGTTGTGCTAATCATTTTACTATATTTATCATTTAAGCTGCCATTCTGTACTCCTTAAACTTGTAGTTAAGATTGTGAGTTGTATCTAATAAAAATTGAAGATAAAGGTTTGATTAGGTCATTAATATAAAAGGGATTCATGTTTTGAATAAAAGAAAGTGTAATATGCTTTTAATCTCATTCAAATATAAAGTTCTAAATTTTAGCTAAGTGTATGCTCCAACTGGAAGGGACATGTTTCCTTTCTTTCTGTATCATAATCCAGGATATTACTTATTTCCATTAGCAAAGAATCTTTCTTTAAGAAATAAAGTACTAAAGCAATAGGGTGCTAATTTCTATCAGCCTGGTGATACTCTATAAAAAGGAAGATTCACTTGTTAATGAAGAAGTGTGAGAAAAGAAACGGCAGAGACTGCACTCAGCAGTCGGTTGTGCTTTGCAGCAGAGCATAAATTGTTTCCCCAGAGATGCAGATGGCATTCATTATGTTGCAGATAAATTCATAAATGTAGTTTACCCTGATTTAGCATTGTGCTTAATTGTTTTGGAAGATGATTGCAACATAGCCTTGGATGCTGTTTTCAGTATTATATTTAAAAGAAAACTCAGTACTGAGTTACTTTGTAAAGTTTCTCTATAGGAAGAAGTTTTATGTTATAGCCTCAAGACTCAGAAACCAAGGTTTTGCCACACCAGGAGATCTAATTATAAAAGTTATGTTTCTGTTTTTATTGTGTTGTTTCTATTAGTAATATTTTGGCCCTGTCAGATACCAGAATGATTATACTCTTCCCTGCACTTACATTTATATTGAGGTATCATGATTTACAATACTGTTAATGATGGTTTCATAAATACATTATTTTACCATCATGCCCATAATCCAAATACTTAGATTCCCTCTAGGAATCCAGGGGTTGCTCCTACACACCCAGATCCCTTTACCAGATAAGCTCAGTTCTGTAGCCCAGCACTCTAACTCTGTTGCCTTGGGTCATTTGTTGCTCCCTCAGTTTGTTTACATCCCACATAAAAGAGAAATCATTTCTTTCTGTACCTCTCCTTCCAACTGACCTGATTCAGCACAATACTTGAAATCCTTTAGATCCACTCCATATAATGGAAATTTTATTTTTTTTTTAATTTTTGTTTTATATATCTGTTGTTGAGATTATTAAGATAATTCATTTTGGTACTTAATAATGACTCCCAAATTGAAAATAACTTTCTTTTTAACTTGACAGATGAAACTAGATTGGGCTTCTCAAAGTAAAAAAAAAAAATCTAGACAAAAGTAAATTGAAAGGGATTAAACCAGGAATTAAAATTTTTGTTGGTCTTGTTTTTGAAGTCTCTCTGTTGGTACTCAGGGCTTACTCTTGGTTCTAAGCTCCGGAATCACTCGTGGCAGTGTTTAGGAGATCATAAAGGATGCTGGGGATCAAACCCTGTTTAGCCATAAGCTAGGCAAGTGTCCTAACCATTCTACTATCTCTCCAACCCCTCATAGGAGGTGCTATTCTAACAAATTGAATCATGAGAATAATTTTATTAGTGAATTTCCATGCACTAGGAAAAAATTTTATTTTTTAAATTCCAATTTCAGGTATAGAAAAAGAGCCACAGTTTACATACACTTAACTTACATTAAGCTACAGTCTATTTCTTGCTTGAATTTAAGATGAGAGCTCACTACATAGATAGTTTATAAGATTTTTGTTTGAATGATTGAATAAATCATGTATGTAATATTTCTAAAATGAAAAAAGATCCAAAAATTTTAATCATTCTTTTTTCTCCCATATTTATCTAAGTGACAAATAGCTAAAAAGGCCAATGAATAACACGTGAAAAACATTCCAAGTCAATTGAGGTTTCTAGAGCAAAGATTCCCGTTGTTTTTAAATAGGAATGTCTCCTTGTATTTCTGAAAATTGTAGTAAACCTCAGCTGACAGATCAACTCTCCTAGAAACATCTTTATTTCAGAGAAACTCATCTCTCTAATCTACACAACTGAATAGCAAAAGTAACTCAGAATCATTTGATATGCTAAGCATAGGTGACAGTGCTGACAAGGTTAGGAAAATGATTTGAAAATTTAGGTTATCTCCATTGAAAATGAGAGTAAATCTAATACTTCTATACTCCATAAAAGGATTTGATTAAAAAATATTTTAAGAAGAGGCCCAATAGAAAAGGCAAGGCAGTAATGCATAGGAAAATACTATGAGCTCTGATGACAATAATATAAGGGAGTCCCATCTATGTAAAGAGTATTTATGTCATTTTTTATGAGTTTACCTGTTAGTGATTGTTACATAACAAACAATTCAGAACTTAAAGGTTGAAAATGCCACTACTCTTAATTTATCGGGAACCTGTGAGTTAGTATTATAATTCTATAGACCTAATTTGAGCAGAATGAAGTTCACTCTTCCATCTCTAGTTAGCCTAAGGAACAAGAAAGTATCTATTTTGATGTTGATTTTGACTTTAGAAATGCCTGAAAATGTTTTGCTGTTGTTTATAGTGCTGGGGATTGAATACAGGATCTTACATATGCAAGGCTATTTTTCAAGGCTACTATGTAAGGCTCTATTATTGAGTAATACACATTCCTTTAAAAAAAAGTGTGTGTGTGTGTGTGTGTGTGTGTGTTGGAGCCAGAGCAGTGGCACAAGCAGTAAGGCATCTGCCTTGCCTGCCCTATCCTAGGATGGACCAAGTTTCGATCCCCCATGTCCCTTATGGTCCCCCGAGCCAGGAGCGATTTCTGAGAGCATAGCCAGGAGCAACCCCTAGGCATCACCGGTATGCCCCCACCAAAAAAAAAATGTGTGTGTGTGATGTTAGAGGTCAGACTCCAAGGATGAACTACACAACTGGAATAATATTTAATACTTTAATCCGTCTGTCAAAACAAAACAAAAAAAAAAAACAAAAAAAAAACCGAAAACCCATCTGGCCAGTCAGAGCCATTTCGTTTAAGCTACATTCAGCAATACTTAGTGACTACTCATGACTCTGAGCTCTGGAAGAAACCATGAAGAGTTGGGACAGTCCAGAATCTGAAACAAGTACATGTAAACTCATTGAAATATCTCTCCAAAATATTTTTTTTTCATTTTCTGGGACAATCATGTTGATTCCCTTTTGTTTTACATAATGCATCTCTTCTCTTCAAAAATCTATCTTGAGTATATTTTTACAGTGAAGATATATAAATAACAGAGTATCACCCCCACTATCAGGAAGTGAAATTCCTTTGACATTTATGTTGAATCAGAGGCAAAGTGGATTACTATACTCAAATTGACCTCCATGAGTAATACCCAGACATAAACAATTTAATATTATTTTTCTCTTTTTCAACTAACTATAAAACCACACTTATAGGTTTGTGGACAGTATCTTTACTGTCCTAATTTGCCACATTATTGTTATTTTAATTAAAATTTTAAAAATAAAGCAAATGAAAAGTTAAGATAACAAAAATTGCATTTATTAAATTACAACACGAAAATTTTCAGGAGAAAATTTAATATACCTTGGATGGATCCAGAGACTTCAGAGATGTATTATGTGTGTTTCTGCATGTCAGTGTGTGTTTGTGTATTTCAATTATATTCTCATGTTTCTGTTATGAAGATACGCTACAGATACTTACATCTATAGAGTCAAAAAACTGGCTGTCATAGGTTTGAGAATTAGAATTGTATACTCCATTGAAAGAGAGAATAGAGAGAGAAGTAGAGAGAGAAAAAAGAAGTGGAGAGAGAGAAAGAGAGAAGTAGAGATAGAGAAAGAAAGAGAGAGAGAGAACAGCTTGGGTCATATATTACCAAGGAGTTTGGATGAATACTTTCAGCACAGAGAAAGGAGAATGAAGGGAGTGGAGGGGGTGTGGATTCTTTAAAGCAATCAGAGAGACACTCCCCCCCCAAAAAAGGAAACAAAGATCAGGCAGGCAAAAAAAAAATAACAGATGCCTACAACAAATGTTATCATCTACATCTGCATGTCCACAACATGCTATTATATCCATTTTCATGCTGTTCTAATCATGTATTTTATTCTGATTTACACTATGTCCTATCATTTTCTTGAGTACAAGATAAATCATTATATTTTGTCATATAAGAATACTCAGATGCTTAAGTAGGCCTTTGTTAAATGTACTTTTAAAATAAACTTTGCTAGGAGTTTTGTCTATGATTCTTGTGTCTTTAAATTTAGAAGTGATATGCATGTTTGCTTTTTCCTTTTTTGAAAGTTTTATTATCTTTAGATCGAGCCCTATATTTCTATTTGTTTCTCAGAGTTCTGGTGTGTTAGGTACAAGAGAAATCATTCTTGTGTCCTGACTAGAGTTTTGTGAAAAAGCCAATAATTTGGTGCATTTCATTACAACCACATTTCAAGCTTGTCAAAGAGATTGAGAATACTTGAACTAGCAGCTGTTTTAAATACACACATTTATTAAAATTTTTATTTTGATCATATTGGCTTACATATCTTTCACTAGTATTTTAGGTACATATTAACATTGAATCAGGGGAATACCCATCACCAAATTTGTCCTCCCCCCCAGCCCCATTCCCTTCCTGCAACCCATATCCCCCATCATCACCCCCTGAGCTGCTAGAGTAGGTGGTTTCCTCTTGTCTAGCTTACTATTAGTGTTCATATATCTGTTTGGTCCTGGTACCCTCCCTTGTTTCCCCTCTATTTGAGAGGTGGAGCTCGATAATTCGAGTTATGTGGTTTCGTTTGAAGGAAAGAAAAGCAATAGAATGAAGTAAAAAATAAGAAAAAATAAAAATAAATAAATCAAATAAATCAAATAAGCTGAAAATGGCGGAGTCCTTCTAGAGGCTTTCGACCTCAGTTTGAGCAAAGACATGAAAAAGGTAATTGAAACACCACATAAATACAGAAAGAAATATCAAATTAAATATCCAGTGAGTACTACAGCAATAAATACAAGCACCACACAATAGTCTCAGTTCTGAAATCAAACCATGCCGAAGTACAAAAAGAAAGAGAAGGAAAAAATAAAATAAAATAAAAATTGGAGACATCAACTTCAATATCAATTAAAGATGTCAATAAAAATCGATCCATCAATAAATATATATGTGGAAAAATGATTATTTTGTACTTTTTTTTCTTTTTCTCTCTGCATAGGCACAGTAACTATTGGGGATATTATAGAGGAAATTCCTTTGGCCTAGGAAATACAGGGTTTCTCCAACCCTGAAATATACTGTCATGGATTAACTATAGACTCCTTATATGATCATTGACTCTCCCCTCGGTGCTTTTCTGGTATATAGAAGACTTCTGCTTCATCATGTATGGTAAAATCGGACCTCTGTATCTAGAGATCTTGGTGTCTGTACAGCTCAAAGAATGGAGCTTATGATGAAGAGGAAGACACACAGTTTAAAGGCAACACAATTTTTCAAGCAATCCACTTCCTTCAAATGCTTTATGATGGCCTAAACTGTATAAATACTGTATAATGTACCACTGTACAATAAATACTGAAAAAAATAGCTAGAGTTCATCAATAAGTCTTCTGTCAAAAGCTTTTTGTGGGCTCTTACTGTTTCTATTAGCAAGTTTATATTAATAATACTATTAGATAATTAATAGTTAATACTCATAGTAAATACCAGTAATTTCTATTAGCATTAATTAATACTAATAGATAACAATAGATTAGTTGATGCTAATATTACTTAATTAGTTTTTATTAATATGATCACCAACTCATCAAACAGTCCACTTTCAATCAACATAAGTAAGTTACATAAACCTTTTTCAAATTGATAGAGGGAATTTTTCTGCCCCTAATATAATATTTGGTATGCACTTTCTTCCAACCATAGCTTAAGCAGATTAATAATAGCTTGCCTAAAAACTTTTCAAAGAATAGGAGATAGAACACAGGTATAGAAAAAGATAATTTTTATGAAATATATTTTAAATATGGAGAACTTTGAGCATTGAAAAATAATAGAACTTAAATTTTCCTTCCTCCAACTAAACTTAAATTTTTCTTCCTCCAACTTTCTCCTCTGTCAGGATATATTTAAAGGAGAAAAACTTCTTCTAAAAACTTAGGGAAGTTTTATAGAAACATTTCAAATAGAAAAGTCCTACCATAATATTAGTTTTTAATATTAAATATATATTTTTGTTTTGGGGCTACAACCTGTGATCCTCAGGGGTTACTCCTGTCTATGCGCTCAGAAATCACTCCTGTCTTGGGACCATATGGGACGCCGAAGGATCAAACTGTAGTATGTCCTAGGCTAGTGCTTGCAAGGCAGACACCTTACCACTTGTGCCACCGCTCCAGCCCCAATATTAAGTATTTTTCTGGTTTTAGAAATTAAAATTATTTACTTGTTTTATATTTACAATTTTATAATTTATGTATGGTTTATAATTTTATCTTACTGTCTATTTTGTAATTACAACATCCCAACACCCCACCAACCACCAGAGTTTCATTCTCCTTCACCATTCTCCCAAGATTCTCCCACTCCCTTTTCTACTGCAAGCCCCCTTTTATCTAACATGCTAAACTCAGTTCTGTAGAACCAACTTTAGCTTCTGTTGCTTTTGCTATTTTCCTATTATGTTTCTGTGTGTGCATGTGTCTGACATATAAGAGAACTCATTCTGTATCTGTCCACATTTTTCTGACTGACTTCATTCATCACGCCTTCCTGTTTCATTCCCAAGGTGACAAATTTACGTGACATTTCTTTTCTTAAAGCCCAGCAGTATTTGCTTATATACTACATAATTCTTTTTACGGTCTTCAATACTTGGATACTTGGATTGTTTCTAGATTTTGGCTATCATAAATAGCAATACAATGGACATTAGAATGTAAATATCTTTTTGATTAGTTTTTGGTCCCTGAGTTATATGCTCAGAAGGTGAAATTCTAGGTCATTTGTAGGTCCATTCTTAGTTTTTTGACAAGTGTGAATACTGTTTGTGTAAAAGATTAAATAGTAGGCTATCCACACCACTAATGGGGACATTTTCATTTCCCTCCACACCCCTGCCAACACTGCTTATTTTATGTATCATATTTTTCCTCTATAATAAACACAATATGATGCACATAGATTTTAGATGCTCTCCTCCCCTGCACTCAAGCTTCAGCTCTAGGTGGCATTTGCTTGGTAAGATGAATCTTGTGGGGGGAAAATGTGTCTTATAGTAGAAAAAATATGTTAGTTTGTCAAGCTGCTTTGATTTTTGATAAGGTCTTTTTCCTAGAGTGCAGACAATTTACTTTTTTGCGATGTTCTAACATGTATGCACTTAGTTTTGGTCTGGATGTCCTTAGGCAATATCTCTTTGACTCTTCTCAACAATTCTACTATACTAGAGTATAAAAACTCACTTTAGCTAAATTGCTTCTTTACTCACATTACAGTTACATTTGGACATTCATATTATTCCACATATATATTTTCGTCAGCTACATAAAATCAGATTATATATTACTTACATATTAGGAAGGGAAAGTATTAAATTAAAAAAAATCAATGACCAGAAAGAACAGCCTGCTAAATCAAGTTTTTTGAGGAAATGACAAGCCTCAGCAAGAATAAAGATAAAATCTTAAGGAAAACCATGAGAAAGAACTGATATGATATCATATTTTAAGAGGGTATAGCTACCAGAGGAACATATTGAGGTAACAGAAATAAGAAGAATCATTTTTCAATTAGATGAGAGCCATTGCTAAGATCTTTACAAAGAAACTGCCCAGAAGGCACCATCAGCTGATATCAGGAGAAGCCCACTGCTGAGTGAAGGCTATCTGGAACACAAGGCATTGAAACCATTGCTAGCACAAAGGGAAAAGCAGCAAATTCCTCTTATTATAGTTTTCAGTGTCTTTCTAGAACCTGTAATAGGCTGATTCTAACAGTGAGAACAATTATATTAATTGGCAGCTATGTTCTTTACTATCAAATAGAGCACAATAGGCATTAATATTATGATAATGAAAATAATGCTGATTATTTTCTTTTCTCTTATTTTTATTTTTTTTTTCATTTTTTTATTTAAACACCTTGATTACATACATGATTGTGTTTGGGTTTCAGTCATGTAAAGAACACCACCCATCACCAGTGCAACATTCCCATCACCAATGTCCCAACTCTCCCTCCTCCCCACCCGACCCCCGCCTGTACTCTAGACAGGTTTTCCATTTCTCTCATGCATTCTCATTATTAGGACAGTTCAAAATGTAGTTATTTCTCTAACTAAAGTCATCACTCTTTGTGGTGAACTTCCTGAGGTGAGCTGGAACTTCCAGCTCTTTTCTCTTTTGTGTCTGAAAATTATTATTGCAAGAATGTCATTCATTTTTCTTAAAACCCATAGATGAGTGAGACCATTCTGCATGTTTCTCTCTCTCTCTCTCTCTCTGACTTATTTCACTCAGCATAATAGATTCCGTGTACATCCATGTATAGGAAAATTTCATGATTTCATCTCTCCTGATAGCTGCATAATATTCCATTGTGTATATGTACCACAGTTTCTTTAGCCATTCGTCTGTTGAAGGGCATCTTGGTTGTTTCCAGAGTCTTGCTATGGTAAATAGTGCTGCAATGAATATAGGTGTAAGGAAGGGGTAATAATACTGATTTTAACAGAAAACATATGTGTATAAAACTTTAAGAGAAAGAGGACAAATTAAAATTAGTAAACTTAGGAGCTGGAGAGATAATACAACAGGTAAGCCACTTATCTTGCTTAAGACTGACTGACCTAGGTCAAGCTCTGGTAACTACTGCAGTTCTATATCTAGTTCTGTAAAGAACTATAGTATAATAAGTATAGAACTATAATTATTCTATATATACATAAAAAGTTCTCTCTTTTTATATATTATATGTAAACATATGATATATATAGAGAGAGGTAAACACACATAGAAAGAGATACAGAGACAGAAAAAGACAGAAACAAATATATACCCAAAAGATGTGAAGTTAATGACAATTATTAATAATTATTCCTAGCTGTCTCTAGATTCATAACTGATATCGATGTCTTCCTGTTTTTTACTATCCACTTCATAGATCTGCCATCTTCTATCTAGAACTTATATGATTCAACTTTTTATTAGGTCAAAGACAAAAATACTTTATTTCTGAAATGTTTAATGAATTTTTCTGATTTATTTTGTTGATAAAGGTTTTATTAATCTCTATTAACAATGAAAGTGTTAAAACCCAATGTCAGTTGGATTCCAAATATCCCCTTTTATCTTCATAATATAGCAGCTACAAAGTTTCCTTTTGATATTTGGATCAGTCACTAGAGGTACAAAAATTCGTAACTTATTAACATATTTATTTTAATAAAATAAGGTTATCAAATTGTCAAAAGTTAGCTTCAGATTACTACTTCTTGTTTCTCTTATGTTAACATTTATCCATTACAAACTACTATCTCCAAACCATAAGAGCCCAAAGTAAGTATGCAATTTTAAATGTCTGTTAATAGATTATGATGTTACTAAGTTATGATGATTATGAAAATAAAAATACCTCTCTAAATATACCCCTTTTTGTTTGGGGGGGAGGGGGTTTGGCCACACCCAGCAGTGCTCAGGGCTTACTTCTGGCTCGTTTCTCAGAAATCGCTTCTGACTTGGGAGACCATATGGGATACCGGGGATAGAACCTGTACCCCTTGGGTCAGCCGCTTGCAAGGCAAACTCCTTACCACTGTGCTACCACTCCAGCCTCATACCCTCTTTTTAAATCTTTCCATTTAAGGAGGAACAAAATAAATCCTTATTGATATTTTTGTTTGATTTTATTTGCATCATACCTAATTATGCCTCTCTTGTTCCTGGTTCTGTGCTTAGTTTTCCCTCCTAGCTGGGCTCAAGAGACCATATGTGGTACTACCAGGGATGTAATTCAAGTTCACCATAAGCAAGTTTGACACCAGGGCCATTGTACTATTGCTCTGGCTCTTAATTAAAAATTTTTAAAGCATAAACTGCACTTTTAATACAGAACTCATTAATTTTCTAATTTTATCTACAACCTTACACTATAACTGAGCCTTCAGTAAAATAGTCCATCTTTTTATTACTCCAGTGCTTCTGAATTATGGGGCATATGATAAAACTGCTAATTTATATTAGCATAAACTTTTTCTGTGTTTCTTCTGCAATTAATTTACTTTAGTGGGTTTTACATTTTGTTTGTTTGTTTGTTTTGGAAGCCCACATCCAACAATGTTCAAGGCTTAGTCATGGCTCTGTGCCAGAGATTACTCCTGCTAATGCTCAATGAAACTTAATGTAGTGCTAAGAATCAAACCAGGGTTAAAAACATGCAAGACAAATGCCCTAAACATTTTGCTGATTTTCTCCAGTCTGAATTTACTTTATTGATTGAAATTATTTTGTGTGACTATCATGACCTTGATGAATGAGGCATTATTTGAGTTAATACATAGTGGCACCAGAAGAGACATTAGACCAGGGAAAGCAAATCTATATCCAAAATACATGTCATTCCTGGAAAGCACAAACCAGCTTTTCTTGATTAACAATAGCCTACTTAAGAATCAATGCATTTATTTTGTCCCTTGAGACTGCCCTAGGTCCTTCCCAAGCCCTGACGCAGGAATAAGTACTGATCAGGGCCAGGTGGATGTGGCTCCTAAACCATATACAGATTTTTTTTTATCAATGCTAGTTATAATAATAACTATTTCTACCTCTGAACTAGGTGTTCTCAAACTTATTTCATTTTCTCTTTCCCTAAATTCTAATTTCTTTAAAAATGTTCTCTTAAACAAACATACAATTACACCCTATTCTACATTTTCATCCTCCTTGTTTCAGAATTCTTCCACCAAGCAGAATTGTCACTTTTGAAAATGTTAAAGTCAAATTAGAAATTTTATTCCGTTAAAATTTTATCAGTTGTTAAAGAAGGGCTTTTTCTTTGGCATTATGTTTCACATACAACCTCAAATAGAATTATTCTGAAAAACTAGCCAAATTTGAATGTTTCAGAATATTGGGCTGAATTATTATTAGTTAACTGAAATAAGTCTTTCCTTTTATGTTAATCTATAAGATTTAAACTGAATCAGAATGGGGAATGTAGCTTAATTTGTGCTGAAAGAATTGACTTCAACTGATCAAAAATTTATATGGGTATTTTTCACACATAACTTTATGGTTTAGTGGATCAGTTAACAACTTAATAATGAGAAGTTGGGGTTGTATGAACATCTGATGTACCTTATTTTCTTTCATAATTTAGTGCAAAGGCAACAAATATTCACAAAACATATTATCTGAAGAAGATAGCATGAATTTGTTTCAAACCCAAGGCTTGTGTTATGATGTATTAGTTATTATTGACATAATAACTTATGCTATTAGTGCTTCTATAAGGTGCACATATTATCTGCATTTACAAAAGTTACTTCAGATATTTTTGGTTTCTGGATCATAAGATCCAATTGATATGAAAGCACAGACAAGCCAAAGAGGTTTATCTAGTTCTATCCAAACGTTTCATCTGGAAATTTTGTGGGTGACTCATTCTAAGGGTCACAAATAATATACTTAAAATATTGTATATTGTCTCCCAATTCAAGGAAGTTCTACCAAGCAATTTTTAACTCCTTAATTTTTCTGGACACAGATACCACAAACTACAGCAATTTGCTTGTTTCTTTGGAGAAATATATTTGTTTGTTTTGCACCTGAATCTGTGCTCACTGATAAATCTTGGCAAGACTCAAGGACTGGGCATATGCATTGCCAGGGTATTGTGTATGTAAACATTTCAATGGGATTATTATGTTACTGACCCTACCCTGATTGGTGATTGTGCCCTACCCTAGGATGTGACCTGGCATTCTGCTCCCACCATTGGGTGGTACCTGATCCCACCATTGGGTGGTACTTGATTCTGGGTTATAAAAGCAAGGGTTTGTGGGAGGCGAGAGGCTTTTTTCCTGGGGCCTTTTGACTTCAGCCTCTTCCACGGAATAAAAGCTGTTTTCTTCAGAAGCCTGACTGCCTGTTAGCTTTCTTCCCGCCGCATTCACCTCAGAACCGCCGACTGAACAGGGTAACAGATGCGTGGTCCGAGCTGGATGAGAAAGGCCTCATTCTCCATCCCTCCATCAGTCAACCTCATCAATGGCAGTATTGCAACACCAGGGATTTAACCTGGTCAACAACATGCAAGACAAGCATGCCATTATATCTCGCTGGCCTTTGGAGGAATATCTTCACTAGTTTCTAATGATTGAATTACAATTTTTTTTATTTTTTAATTTTGGTGGGTGGTCTCACACAGAGATGTTCTGATTTTATGTACAGAAACTACACCTGGCAGTGCTAGAGGGACCAAAAAGGATCCTCAGTATAGAACAAGGCTCTGCTGTATGCAAGGAAAGACCTTGCATACAGAAATACATACTATTACTCTAGTCCTTAATTCCCAGAAATATAGATGGACAAATTTGAATAAAGTTTTTTCAGACTTATCTCTTCCCTTCTGGTTCTTACAACCATATTAACATGTTAAATGTAATTTCTTCTCTTTAATTCCAATTGGCACCGAATCATAGATACAAAGATTTGGTGACATAGAGTTTAGAATGTCATAATTATTAAGAATTCTGACAACTATATTATGCAAACAAGGAGAGTTGCTAAAGTCTGTTGTATAACTCTGAAGGCATATGTCAGATAATGTCAAAATATTTCCAATATTTCCTTTAATTTGAAGTGGGAGGGCCATGAAATATTTCAAATAGTGCATACATAGCAAATGCTAAAAACTGGTACATATGATCCAATAATAATAATAATAATAATAATAATAATACATATGGAACATCAGTTATGGTTGGTTTCAAAAATTAGAAATGTTTATTCTAATTTACAAATTGCAGTTCTTTTCAGGACTGTAATTATTTACTGCTGATTATATATGTACATATATATACATCTTGGAATGATTTGATTTTTAATAATCAGTTATGCTTGTAGGAAATTTATTAATGCCTCATAAATGCATTTTCTGGGGCCGAAGAGATAGCATGGAGGTAAGGCATTTGCCTCCCATGCAGAAGGATGGTGGTTTGAATCCTGGCATCCCATATGGTCCCCTGTGCCTGCCAGGGGCAATTTCTGTGCATAGAGTCAGAAGTAACCCCTGACCGCTGCTGGGAGTGACCCAACCAAAAAAAAAAAAAAAGAAGAAGAAGAAGTGCATTTTCTTTTATTTTCTATCCTTCATAGACTAATAAAGTTTTGTATGTATTTTTCTGGAATTGTATTACCAAATAAAGTGATAACTGAGCACTTTTATTATGGTCTCTGTTTTTTGAAAACTTGTGCTAGCACAGTGGGAAACAGGTACTTAAAATAATATATTGCAGCATAAGTAATAAAACAAGAAAATAAATAAAAGTATAGTTTTATATTTTCCAGCACCATACACATCTAGAAATATAGGAATAAAATGTGATCTATTTACTTAAGATTTATACTTCTTTTAATAACTGCACTTCAGCGAAAGACTTAAAATTTTAATATGCAACATATGCTATAGATTGATGAACATCTTCTAAAGAATGACCTTTAAAGGCAAGTTAACACTATCTATTAGAGTTTAAGACTGATGAACCA
Source organism: Suncus etruscus (assembly GCF_024139225.1). Taxonomy (NCBI): domain Eukaryota; kingdom Metazoa; phylum Chordata; class Mammalia; order Eulipotyphla; family Soricidae; genus Suncus; species Suncus etruscus. The sequence continues at coordinate 46,554,037 of NC_064857.1, forward strand.
ATCCAAGAATTAAATTCATATGAATCAATAAATGGTTTTATATTTTATATACATACAATATAAATGTAACGATATGCATATGTACTGAGGTAAAATTATCTTAGCAGAGTATAGATGTTTATATGTTTTCGGAATGCAATGTTAACATACCACACAGCACAGTCAAGCTAAGTACACATATCCCTCCATCACTCTCCATAGAATTCTTCCCTTCCACTTACTTCATTCTTTGGTAACTTTTGTTTTGTTTTGTTTTTAGAACCTACAGGTTAATTTTGTTGGACTTTGTCTATTTCCTTGTTTTGCCTTGTTATAGCTCATATCAGTGGACATATAGTATTTGTCTTTCTCCTTTTTTGGGGGGTGGTTACACCCAGCATCATTCAGGAATTACTCTGGCTCTGCCCTCAGAAATGGCTCCTGGCAGGCTCAGGGGACTATATGGGATGCCAGAATTGAGTGCAAGGCAAAGGCCCTACCGCTGTGCTATATCTCCAGCCCCTGTCTTTCTCCTTTTAACTTATTTTATTTATCTTGATACACTCCAATACTATGTCTGTCATAATAAAAAGCAAGAATCAGTAATGGATTTTCTAGAACTTATGTACACATGTTGAAACTCGGGAAAGTAATGAAAAACTGCTAAGAGCAGGAAATGAAAGGGCAAATGATGGTTGACCTAAGATTGATCAGATCATAATTCTATAATATTTCACAAATATCAATATCAAATATTCTTTTAATAAAATTAGATGCACAAAGTATATCAGTTTAATATTTTAACACTAATATTTTATCATGTATAAAATAAAGTATTTCTAATTGTTCTGGTCATGATACAGAAATGTAAAAGTGGCAGATTTTACAGGCAACTTTTAAGCTAGTTAATTATATTCTTCTCCTTCATTAATATGATCTTTTATGAATGGGCTTAACTTTTTCTTGTATACAACCCATCATACGTGGCCAAATTAGTTAGCAAATCTTATATTCTGAAGAGGTATCATTTACACAGAATAAGTCATGGTTCAGAGCTGATTAATCAAATCTAATTAGGTAGCTTCTTAATTGATCCCAGAAGCTATCACCATTTGACCTCTGGTAAGGGGTTCAATACATTTAAACTACTCTGGAGACAAATGAATGGAAACTCCTGTTGGTTGAAACACATAATTCAATTAACCCACTTAGTGAATTCAAAGGTTAGTCAACTCATTGTATTATGCATTTATCACTAGTCAAGTGTATATTGGGACTCAGGAAGAAGTGAATTGAAATATATCTATTCTATACCATTGAGGAGCAATATTTATAAAATCTTCAAGAAATGATCATTTAAAATTTAGTTTGTTGCTATATATTTTGAAATTAATCATTTATTTGACCTTTACTTCCTTCACTCTTTTGTGTCTTATTTCCGTTCATCGTGTTTAATTTAAAAAATTTTGAAAATCAAGTATTTATTCATAGAAAAGTTGAAATGAATACATTATAAGAAAGATTTAAATTATCAATGTTATAAAAATAAAAAAATAAAATAGTCTATTAGATTTGGTAGACATATTCATTTAAAATTTATTTGGAAAAAGAATAATATGTTTAATTATTTAAAAAATTTTAAAATAGATAATTATAAAAACATAATAGAAAAGTTAATGTGATTAAAAAAAGAAAAATTAATGCACCTTAGACATTGGTGGTGGTAATGTTGCTTTGATGAAGGGGGTGTTCTTTACATGACCAAAACCCAACTACAATCATATTTGTAATCAAGGTGTTTAAATAAAAATATTAATTTAAAAAAATTTCATTCAAGAAAATGGAAAAAATGTAAATATGAAAAAGAAATCAAAATTTTAGTTAAAGCATATTGATGTTAAGATTGTAATAAGTATAAATCTAACTTATTTTATTTTTAATTTTTAATTTCTTTATACAAGCACTATATTACAGAATTGTTCATAAATGGGTTACAGTCATAGAATGTACAACATCTTTCACCAGCTCATCTGTCCCACAAAAAATGTCCCCCATTTCTCTCCCACACTCACTCCCTCTGAGTTTGGAACAGGAATATTGTTTTTCTCTCTGTCTCTGTCTCTCTCTCTCTGTCTCTCTTTGTCTCTATCTCTGGTTCTCTCACTCTCTCTATCTCTCTTTCTCTCTCCCACTCTCTTTCTGAGACAGTGGTTTGCAATATTGTTAATGAAAAGGGTGTCATGCGTATCACTTTATCGCCTTTCAACTCTCAGTTCTTGTCCAGAGTGATCAGGTCCAACTATCATTAGCTAGTAAACCCTTCTCTACTGCATTCACGGTTCTTTGTGGCAGCTTCCTATCATGGACTGATCCTCATAACACTCATCTCTATTGTCTCTATATTTTATAACCATACTGTCTTTTATTTTTCTTATATCCCATGAATTAGTGAGGTTATTCTATGTCCATTCATCTCCCTCTGGCTCATTTCACTCAGATTAATAGTCTCCAAATCCCTCCATTTCATGACTTAATCTTTCCTAACAGTTGTATAGTGTGCTGTTGTGAAGATATACCATTGTTTCTTTAGTCACTCATCTGTTGTCAGTCACCTGGGTTATTTACAGATTCTGGCTATATTAATACTGTGCCAAATCTAGGAGTGCAGAGGGCAATTTTGTATTGTGTTTTTGTGTTCCTAGGCCATATCCCTTGGAGTGGCAAAGCTGGGTTATATGGAAAGCCAATTTATTCATTTTTTCTTCTGTTTTTTTTTTTGGGGGGGGCCATACCTGGTGACACTCAGGGGCTACTCCTGGCTTTGGAGGACTATATAGGACACCAGGGATTGAACCCAGGTTCACCCTGTGTCAGCCGCGTGTAAGGCAAATGTCCTACCTCTGCGCTATATCTCTGGCCCTCCAATTTCTATTTTTGAGGAATGTACATATTGTTTTCCAAAAGGGCTGACCACTCTGTATTCCCAACAGCAGTCAATGAGAGTCCCTTTCTCCCCTTATCCACACCAGCAATGGTTGTTCTTGTTCTTTATAATGCATACCAATCTCTGTGGTTTAAGAGACTATCTAGGTGTTTTGAATTGCATTTTCCTAAAAATTAGTGATGTGGAGCATTTTCTATGTGTCTTTTGGCCATATTTATTTCTTCTTTGAGGAAATGTCTATTTCATTTCTTCTCCTCATTGTTGTATAAGGTTAGATCATTTTTTTTCTTGCAAAGTTCAATCAGCACCTTGTATAACTTAGCTATTAACCCCTTACCTGATGGCATTGAATGAAGAGTCTCTCCAGTTTAGTGGGTAATCTTTGTATTCTAATCCTTGTTTCCTTTGAAGTGCAAAATAGTCTCAGTTTAATGTAGTCCCATGTGTTTATCTTTGCTTCCATGGCTTAAACAGTAGTATTTTATCACTGAAGGTGCTTGATCATCAGTGTCAGAGAGTATTCTGCCTATGTTTTCTTCTATGTACCTTAGAGTTCCACGTCTGCTATCAAGGTCTTTAATTTGATATCTTTCTTCAAATTTATCAGCAATTGTTTTAAATATTTTACTGGCCCTTCATTGGACATGTATATATTTAGAAGAGTGATTTTTACTTGGTGTATACATCCCTTGATTATTAAAAAGTGTCCATCTCTGTCTCTTCTAAATTTTCTAAACCTGATGTCTGTGTCATCTGATACTAGAATGGCCACTCAAGTATTTTTTTAAGTTTTTTACTTGAATGATTGTCTCTTAACCTATGAGTCTATGTTTGCTCTGAATATTTATTTGTATTTCTTTCAGGCAGCAAAATGTTGTATTAAAATGTCTCATCTATGTTGACATTCTGTGCTTCTTAACGGGGGCATTTAGTCCATTAAAATTGAGAGAGATTACGATCATGGATTTAGTGTCATCTTTATATAGAGTTTTGTGTGTGCATGTGTTTGTTGGGTCTGCCTTGTCTTAAAATAGACCCTTCAGTTCTTCTTTAAAGGCTGATTTTGAGTCTGTAATTTTTATGAGCTGTTGCTTATCTGGCAAGCTGTGTATCCTTTCATAAAACCTGAGTAAAAGTCTGGCTGTGTGAAGTATCCTTACTAAAGTATTTATTTCATTGAGTTTTGTCACCATATCCTAACATGCCTTCTGGCCTGGAGGGCAGCTTTTCATATATCTGCTATAAACTTAAGGATGCTTCTTTGTATGTAATTTTCCTCTTTGATCTTGCTTCCTTTAGTATTCTATCCCCATCTCTGTGTTTTACCATTGTGACTAGGATGTGCCTTGTGGAGCTTTCCTTGTATCTCTTTTGGTTGGTATTCTTTGGGCATCCAGGATATAGTTGCATGCACTCTTTAGCTCTAGGAACTTCTCAGCTTTGATATATTTGACTATTGATTTTGCATGTGGGTTTTCTTTCTGGGCCACTGGGATTCCAATAATTCTTATGTTGTTTTTACTAAATTTATCCCAGAGTTCTTTTGCTATCTGTACACTTTCTTTGAGGATCTTTTGCAACCCCCTCTGTTATATAGAGGTACACTTTAGTGCATCTTCAGTTCACTGATTCTCTCCTCCGCAGTGCTACTCTGTTGCTGAGGCTTTCTAGTGAGGTTTTCATTTCAGGTACCCTATTTTTCAGTTCATATATTTCTGTTTGAAGTTTTCTCATTTCTACCTTCATATCCTATGGATTATTATGGCATCTCTATTTCTTGGTTTCATTGTGATCTTTTTGGTTTTTTATTTGTTTGCTTGTTTTTGTTTTGTTTTGTTTTGTTTTTAGGCCACACCAGATGCGGCAGCAGTGGTGGCACTCAGAAGTTACTTCTTGCTCTTCGCCCAGGAATCGCTCCTGGCAGGCTCGGGGGACCATATGGGATGCCGGGATTCGAACTTCCGTCTTTCTGCATGCAAGACAAATGCCCTAACTCTCTGGCCCTTCTTTGTGATCTTTGAACATCCTCCATAATTCCTCTCTAAAATCCTTATCAGAGTGGCTCTTTTGGTGGCCAGTATCTGACAGATCTATCAGAGAGGCTATTTTGGTGGCCAATACTTCTCAGGTCTTTAATTTTTCCGTCTTCATTCTCTGTGCATGGTGGGGTTCCATGTCATTTCCCCATTGTGCCCTTTGTTGTGTGGTGTTTTTTGTGTTGGGATTGATTGATTAAAAGATATATGAGGTTAGAGAGTGGAGAAGAGCAGACACTCAGGGTGCACTTACTCCCCAGCCACTCTTGAGGCAAGGCCAAGTCACCATGTTGCGCTGGTCTTAGGTATGGACAAATGGGAACAGGCTGGGTTACAATATATTGCTGTTCTCAGAGGTTCCTGAACAATGGTAGGGGCTTGCTTGCCTACAGCCAATCCTAGGGTGAGGCTGGGTCACTATAATATGCTAGTCTCAGAGGGTCAGGGCAGCTAAAGCTAACTATTTTATTGTTTGTTTTGTTTTGGGGGTGCCACACCTAGTGACACTCAAGGAATACTCCTGGCTATGTGCTCAGAAATCACTCCTGGCTTGGAGGCAATATGGGACCTCAAGGATTGAACCAAGATCCATCCTGGGTCAGTCACATGTGAGGCAAACGCCCTACCGCTGCACTATCACTCAGGCCCCTAAAGCTAACTTTTTTTTTTTTTTTTTTTTTTTTTTTGGTTTTTTTGGGCCACACCCGGTGACGCTCAGGGGTTACTCCTGGCTATGCGCTCAGAAGTCGCTCCTGGCTTGGGGGACCATATGGGACGCCAATGGCACTATTGTGAATACTAATTAAATGTCCTTAATAATATATATAGAAAGGAAGAATGATTTTAAAAAATCTTAAAAATTTGCTTAGAAAATTAGGAATGGAATATTTTTATTTCTAACTTAGGTAACATGGTTTATATTAGTAGTAATATTTATGCTTTAAGAATATAAGATTGGGGCTGGAGCAATAGCACAGAGGGTAGGGCATTTGCCTTGCACAGAGCAGACCTGGGTTGACCCAGTTTCAATCCTCAGCATGGTCCCCCAAGCCTGCCAGAAGTGATTTCTGAGCTCAGAGCCAGGATTATCTCCTGAGTATTACTGAGTGTGGCCCAAAAATTAAACAAACAAACAACAAAAAATAATATAAGGTTATATGGCTACAACCAAAGTACCTATGGTGTTCCACTACTGTGTGACTTTTAATTCATCTCAATTGTCTTCAATATTTTAAGTGCTAATTATATAGAATATAAAAATTTCGAAATTTACATTATGAGTAAAAATTTAATATGACAATAATATTATAATAAATCTAGGTCATTCCTACCTTCCCGTTTTTTTCTTACAGAGATCCATCACAATTATTTCGATATTTCTACTAGTGAAGTTACAAGCTAACCAACAAAAAGTAAAATATGATAACTGGGAACTCAGGATAAAAATGTATTTCATTTACTTTTCTGATTCCATAGAGCAATATTGTGCTCTGCTTCTTAGAACAGAATTTGCATGAAAAAGAAAAGGTTTATATTCAATATAAACATTCTGTTCCAAAAATTGGTTTTTATTAGGCTATAGTAGACTGCCTCAAGTCATTCACATCCAATATATAATAGAATATAAATATATTATGTGTCTACTCTCTAGGCATTTGGGTTTATAGTTTTATATTTATTCCTAATAACAATATAGGAAGTTATGTACAATCTTCATGTGTTATCTCAGAACAGAAGAGTCCAAAATAATGAATAAATTTATTTAGAATCATTGAAAAAGGTATTAAGAGAATTTGTGAAGTATTCAGACTCTGTTCTTTCTCTTAGTTCATGAACAATTTTAAAACTATGTTAAAATTATCGTGACTAAGAGGGAGAAATAGCAAGGAGGTGGGGCATTTGCCTTGCATGCAGAAGGATGATGGTTAGAATCCCAGCATCCCATATGGTACCCTGAGCCTGCCAGGGGGCTATTTCTGAGCATAGAGCCAGGAGTAACTCCTGAATGCTGCCGGGTGTGACCCCCCAAAAAACCCCAAAAATTTATGGTGAAAGGGAAGCCTTTAAGAAAGAACATTATAACTCAGAACAGAATAAAATATACAGAATATTAAAAAAAAACATTTGAGTTTTATAATAAAAGAATGATGGTAAGTGTGCCAAGAAAAGTCTTCATGGAAGAGATAAGTCACATCATGATGCTAAAAAAGCTGGTCTGCTAAAAAACACTGTAATGAGAATGACAAACTGAGTTGAAAACACTATCTACTCGATATTTGTGAGATTATATTTATTATCTAAATCTCAGTAAGGTTGGACTTCTGAGATCTGGCATTATAAATAAGATCTTGGGTGATCACTTTTCATCTTTTCATTCCATAATCTTCCTTCTCCCTCTGCCTAAACCTCAATATCCTCTCTTTATAAGACACCAATTACATTTTATTAGCATATACTTTAATGATCACAATTAACAGAATTACTTTTTAAAGAACCTTTCTCCAAATATAGTCCTTTTCCTCTATATAGAGAAAGACATAGGTAAGCTAAAGGAAGGGCATAAAAATGAAAGTTAATCATGAACAAATTCTCAGAACTAAGGATAGGTCCTCTAAAATATGTGAAATTCAAGAATAAAGATAATTTTCTTTCATTCAATAATAAGTACTTCCAGTCATGTAAAATGAGGCCTTGGGATCAATAGATTACTGAGAGGATGAATAACTAAATGTAGCAAAAATAACACCAATAAAAAGGAAAAGAAATAATAAAAGAGACAAATTTTCAACCCAAAATACAGCTCCTTTCATGATCTGTGTAAGGCATTTTATGAATCCTAAATTTCCCCCAATAATTCTGATATAAATCAAAATGTGAGAAGCCCTAGGTAATTTCAAGAGTTTATGAGGTAAATGACTTAATTATTTAAAACTTTCCTTTCCTCGCCCATTCTTATTTTATTCATATAAACATGATATGATTTGAGATTTCTGAAATGAGCACCTTGGAAGAGTTCCATGGCAATCTCCCTGGAGACAGAGTAAGGATTATTAATATATCTTGAAAATAATGGCTCGCACACCTTGTAATTCACATTAATGTGCAATATCCTAAGCTCTTTCTTTGCTGATGGGAATGCAATGTACTCACACTGGTTTATTATAAAAGCATTAAAATGTGCTCTGTTGGTTTATCATGATGACAGTTTCATCTGTTTTGGGGGGATTGAGATTATTTTTGTGGAATTTAATCATACACTTTTTGAGCTTTATGTTCTAGAAATGAATTTTAGATATTTAGGGCTAAATTCAAGTAACAGGTCTTTAGCATGCTTTGGGCATGTTTTTTCTTTTTTATCATAGTGGAGTCTGAGTAAAAATTCCTTCTAGAGTCATGAAACTTCAGTAAATGAAAACATAATGTTAGAGAACATATAGAAAGTTTGACGTTGTATTTTCTCCCTTAAGACATAAAACAATTCTATGAAAGATACATTTTATTTTTATTTTTTTGGGGGGGGTCACACCCGGCAGTGCTCAGGGGTTACTCCTGGCTCTGCTCTCAAAATAGCCCCTGGCAGCCATGGGGGACCATATGGGATGACCAGATTCGAACCACCATCTATCCTGGGTTGGCTGTTTGCAAGGCAAACACCCTACCGCTGTGATATCTCTCTGGTTCAAAAAGATACATTTTAATTTATCAGTTTAACTGAAGGAAAATAAAACAAAACAAAACTGAATCTTTGGAATGTTTTGTGATGCCAGTAATACTATTAAGCCAGTTTTCTTTCTATAGTGTTTTTTGTCTTTTGGTTGATTTTTGGATCACACACTCTGCGATGCTGGGGTGCAGGTTTACAAATTACAACTTGGTTCCACCCAAAATAAAGATCAGCCCTGGTTTCTTTGATCTGTTTGCTTACAACTTGGTTTTACCCAAAACGGAGATTTTCCTGATTTAGCATGTATCAAGCAAACCTGGACAGCACTGGTTTGGGACAGGCCTTCTGTCCTTCTTCCCTCTCAGGGTGGTTTCTGTGCTCAATAAAAGCTTCAATCTGGCAGGCAGCTCTCTCTCTCTCTCTCACTCTCTCTCTCTCTCTCTCTCTCTCCTCTCTCTCTCCCCTCTCTCTCTCTCCCCTCTCTCTCTCTCCTCTCTCTCTCTCTCCTCTCTCTCTCTCCCCTCTCTCTCTCCTCTCTCTCTCTCTCTCTCTCTCTCTCTCTCTCTCTCTCTCTCTCTCTCTCTCTCTCTCTCTCTCCCTTCTCTCTTCTCTATTTCTCTGTATGTCTCTGTCTGTCTCTGTCTCTCTCACTTGTTGAGACTCAACCACACATATTTCACTCTCAGCTTTATTTGGATTATTTCCTATGGCGACAATTGCACCAGATCCGCTTTCTCTGGGTGGAAATACAGCATTTGGGGCCATTATACTGAGGTACTCCTATCTCTGACAGGGTACCATATAAATGTGTGATGTCTGGGTTGGCATCCCTCTTCTGGTAACCCACATGTAAAGCATGAGCACAACACTTAGAACTATCATCTCCACTCACTGGTTTCCAGCTTATATTTTTCTTTTTTCTTTTCTTTTTTAATTTATTAACTCAATGCTCAAGACAGTTCATGAGATGAATAGGATTCATTGTTCCATAAAAATGTGGAGTATTTTTCTTTTTTCTTTATTTTATATTGTAATAAATACATAATGATTTTAAAAAAACCAATATTATTTGTGGATTTGCTTACTTCCTTAACTATTTGCACTGAATCATAAAAATATTTGGAAATGTCTAATGATAGTTATGTTAGCCATTGCCAGCATTTTATTATTGAAGAGAGAGGAGGATAGTTTTTCATCCACAGCTAGCTGTGCACAGGTTTCATTCTTAGCTATACACTCAAAGATCACTCCTGGCTCTGCATTCATGAACTATATTTACATGGTACTGGGGATTTAAGTCTAGTTGGTTGCATACCAAGTAAGCCACTTAGCTGTTGTGCTATCTCTCCCTTCCCAACCCTTCTCCCTTCTTATCTTTTTTCTCTAACTAGAAGGTAAAAGGCAAATTCACAGTTTAGTCAAATCGCCAAGTATTATTATTGTTGTTGTTGTTGCTGTTGCTGTTATTATTGGTTTTCTGGGTTACACTTCATGGTGCTCACTCTTGGTTCTGCACTTAGAAATAACTTCTGGTTTAAGGGACCAAATAGGATGCTGGAGGTCGAACCCGCATCCATCCTGGGTCAGCCCTGTGAAAGGTAAACGCCCTACCACTGTGCTACCACTCTGGTCCGCAAAGTATTCTTAGATATCACTTGAACCTCAGATGTTCATGTTAAAGATACTGAGATTCAGTGGCCAGAACGATAACAGAGTGGTAGAGTGTTTTCCTTGTATGTAGCTGACCCAGGACGGATGCAGGTTCGATTTCCAGCATCGCTTTTGGTCCTGAGCCAGGAGCAATTTCTGAGTGCAGAGCCAGGAATAACCCCTGAGTGTCACCAGGTGTGCCCCCACCAAAAAAAAAAAAAAAAAGCCAAAAAGAAAAAAAAGATACTGAGATTCAGTGAATATTAAGTGACTATTTATGGATATAAAGCAAGAGATGAAATTTAGCAATTGAATCTCCCTTATATACTTACTATTTTGAATGACTCCATCTAGCAGTCTATGATATAAATATATAGCAGGGTCCTGTCATATTATTCTTCCATGGTGGTTTAAACACAACCAAAGACAATTTCTAAATGGAGGAAAGTTTGGTTTGTGTAAAAGACAAACCAAAGCAAACTTTATCAGTTTTGTTTGTTTATTTGGGAATTGTTTATTTATTAAGACCATACCCAGTGGTGCTCCCAGGGCTAATCCTGTTTCTATGTTCAGGAGTGACTCCTGACCGTGCTCCAGGAACCAAAACGTGATGCCAACAATCTAAAAGTGGGTCCATAAGATGCAAGACTTAACTTTTGTTAGTCTGTCTTCTCTCAAACTTTGTTTCTCAACAAAATTTATTTAAGAATATTGGCCTGGGGGCCAGAGAGATAGCACAGCAGTAGGACATTTGCCTTGCATGTGGCCGATCCAAGACAGACCTGGGTTCAATTCCCGGCATCCCATTTGGTCCCCCAGGCTTGACAGGAGTGATGTCTGAGCACAGAGCCAGGAATAACCCCTGAGTGTTTCTGGGTTTGGCCAAAATACCATATATATATATATATTTGGTATATATAAATATATATATACATACACATATATTTACATATATATTGGCATAGGCATTTGTGCTCATTGCTCCCATATGTTGCTCCTGCACACATGTGCTTCCAGCTTATAAACATGCTACCTTCATATACTTGTCACCAAAATCTCCCCTCTTGAGATATGTACTTTCATACTCTCATACCTTAACTCTGGCATGTGTACCTAGGGTTTTTCTACCTCTGGAAAGACTGCACTTTCTCTCCCTGCCTTATTTAGAATTTTCAAATACAACCTGTTTTTACTTAATGAGAAAAATGGAAGGTTGTCATGTTTTATTTTATATACATTTTATATGCTATGCTATAGAATGTACATTCCATTGTATTTGTCTTTTCCTATTTCAATGTAAAGTTAACTCTTTGTTAAATGACCATTATAAAACATGAAGAAGGCCAGATATGGCTTTGAGGTTACCCTTTCTTTACAAAGCCCTCTTCTCAGTACTAAAGACATAAAAACAGAACATGATGGGACAAGAAACCCTTGCCTATTGGGGGCTTAATTTCTACTGGGATGAGCTAATAAAGAAAATATGTCTATTTCAGTCGAGTATGATGTGACTAGAACTTAAGCAGAGATGGTGGAGCATGCAATTCTTGTGAGTATACAGACATGTGGTAGTATCATTCATACAGAAAGTGTGCAAATGGAAAACTGCACATTGAGTAAATTTCATAAGAATTTAAGATCAGGGATAGCTAGAATGCAGGTGAAAGTGTTTTCTTTCTGTTTTTCTCTGTGTTTTACTATACTGTAACAATCTTTCATTTTTGTGAATTTACTTGTGAAGTTGACAATACAGACTATGTTGTTATGTTGTTGTTATTTGTATTTTGGTGTTTTAGATTTCAAATAAAGGGACTATGTTTCACATTTATGTTAGCATAAAGCAGCTTTGAAAAAAAAAGCTTTCAAAAAGTGAACTTGTTACTAAGAGACTTCAACCTAACATGGAAACTTGTTCTAGATATTCTAGCAATATAGTTTTACCACCTTTACATCTGTGAAAATGTCATTTAGATCATGGAAATTCTTATGAAATGTGAAATATTTGTATATTAGTGAAACTTAGAGAAAAAAATTAAAAGATAAGAATTATTGGTTGTTTAGAAAAATTATATAGAAATTTGCACTTATTTTTGTTTGAGCCTTGAACAATATGGGTAACTCATGGTAACTCTGAGGCTTAAATATTCTTATATTAATATATGATAATATAAATTCTCATATGTCAAATATAATTCAATGAAATTTAGTATTTTTATTTTTTTTACTAATGATCTCTGTGTCTAAATATACTGACATATCATTCAATAAACATTGAGTGAATGAGAGAATTAAAAGGAGAATAAATAAATAGTATAAAATGCAGCGTTTAAAATTTTTTAATCTGTATATTTAGTTGAAAAGAGAGAAACATTCATCCTTGCAACCAATTTAGTAGATGAACAATTCTAAATGTATAGTCTCCATGAGATAGAAGTTTTCTTTCATCATTGTGTTGATATTTTACAAAAATAAGTGCTCTATATGGAGTACAAAATAAAATTGCAGAAATCTCAAAATTTTTAGAAATCCTAGGATTTGGTACTGAGAAGGTCCAAGACAAATTTCTTATGATTTCTACATTTTCTTCCTTGCAAACTAGTACATTTATTTGTTCTAATTTTTTGGAGATACCTAGGTTCAGAGAATTATAATAGATAATGAACTTTTTCCATTTAACTCTAAACTCACTTGCTTAGACATAGTCTACACTTTGTACTCTTTAATTCTATATCATCTGGACCCACAATAATATGCATCCAGTTCTTAAAGTTTTTACTTTTCTCTTTATTCAACTCTCAGCTTATTAGACAACCCAATATTCTTTTTGCTTCACAGGATTTTGTGAAAATTTTTCAGTCCCCATCTGTTAAAATGTGTTATATTAGTATACTCTGTTATACTGTAAAGCTATATTTTAAGTTTAATTGTGGAATTATAAAAATAAGCCCAGAGAGAGGCTTATAATAATGGGGCCAGAGAGATATTATGGAGGTATGGCATTTACCTTACATGCAGAAGGTCGGTGGTTCAAATCCCGGAATCCCAGATGGTCCCCTGAGCTTGCCAGGAGCAATTTCTGAGCATAAAGCCAGGAGTAATCCCTGAGCGCTGCCGGGTGTGAACCAAAAACCAAAAATAAATAAATAAATAAATAAATATAAATAAATAAATAAATAAAAATAAAAGTAAGTCCATAGTGAAGACCTTTTGATCTCAGAATCAAATTTGTAACAGTCATCAATATCTCAGTATCTTGTATCAATGAAAGTTCTTGATATTTTTTGAAAAATTCAAGACTCATAACAGTGTCAATTTTTTTTAATTGTGAATATACTTACATTATGTATCAAGAAATATTTTGTAAATCAGTATTTAACTTAATAAGATGCTGCACTAACTCTGGGGTCTAGTGAACAAATGATCTCTGTTGGACATGAATAACAAAAGTAAATTTTATTAATATATAATATAATATTATAGATAATATCATATATCACACACATACAATGAAAAGAGCAAATCAATTTTCCTATTTATTTTTATATATTTCACTGACTTATTTTTCTTAATAATTGAATGAATTGTCTTATACTTGCCCAAAACAGACTGCCTAGAATTGTCCACCATATTCCCCAGGTCCCATAACCTGGACCCACCACTTACCTCAACACCCTTAGATCACAATTCTTTTCACAATATCTCAGGGGCTGTTTCCACTAGGAATCGCTAAACTCCATTGTGTTTCTTATAATTTGCAAATGATAAAGTTCATTTTTCTTTTTGACAGATATCATCCTAGGTACAAAAATAATTTTATCTTTTCTCATAACTGAATAGTACATATACCCATGTTTTTATTTTTTCATCTACTGGTGAAGATTTTGATTGCTCCAAGATCTGTTGTTATAAATAATATTTCTTTTTTTTTTTTTTTTTTTTTTTTGGTTTTTGGGTCACACTCGGCAGTGTTCAAGGATTACTCCTGGCTCTACGCTCAGAAATCGCTCCTGGCAGACTCGGGGTCCATATGGGATGCCGGAATTCACACTACAGTCCTTCTGCATGCAAGAGGCAAACGCCCTACCTCCATGCCATTTCTCCGGCCCCTATAAATAATATTTTTTTTAATGAACACAGACTTGCAGATGACCTTTAGATTTATGTTGTTTGTGTTCTTAGGTTAAATGCCAAGAAGAGGAATTTCAGGGTCAAAAGGAATATCTACTTGTTTGGGGGAAAGTCGCCAGACCATTTTCCAAAGAGTTGAACAGTCCCATCAACAGTGAACCAGGGTTCCTGCTGGCAGTCACCTGAAGATCTTTTTTTGTTTTTTGGGCCACACCTGGTGACGCTCAGGTGTTAATCCTGGCTATATGGGACCATATAGGACGCTGGGGATTGAACCTTTGTCTGTCCTAAATTAGCACGCACAAGGCAGACTCCTTATGTCCTGCGCCACAGCTCCAGTACCACCAAGTTTGCTCATAAAGGTTATACCTTGCTCCTTTGACTTGCATTTCCCTGATATTCACTAATGATATACCTTCATGTGTCTATTGGTTGACTTTAAGTAACTTTAAGGAATCACCTGGTAAAAGTCTCTATTTTTAAATGAAAGTACTTGTTTTTGTAGATGCTAAAATTTAAAGTGCTTGATATATCTTGGGTATGAGCTCATGTTTTCTGTAAGTCAGTGAGATGTATTTTGATTTTAGTCTTCATTTCTTTTAGAGTAAGAGCTGTTTCTGTTTTGTTTTGAGTTTGATCTATTTCCATTGTTTATTTTTTCTTTGTAAAAACAATAGTTTTTGTCATAACAACTCCTAGTATTTACTCTCAACTTAGGTATTAGTGTTAATTATAGTCATCAAGCTGTGTATAATATACATAGTATTAATTTGCATTGTAACTAAGTTACCAAAAGTTTTTTTACATATATTGATTTTTATAAGTGTCATGCAGAGTAACTATCTCTATACGTGTATTTAACATATTTACATATATAAAAATAAAATAGAGCATATATGTGTATATCAGAGTATATTTAATATAAGTTATTTATATAGATACTATACAAAATAACCTACATATGTGCATATGTGTAAAGAAGTATTTTTTATCATTAATGGACTGTTGGAGGTACCTAAGATTAATCTGTTAGTATTATTTAGGTAAGTTTTTAATAGATCAGTGAAAAAGGCTTGACTATGTATGAAAATGTACAGAGGATTGAAGCAAAGAATGCTCTTTAATTTGGGGCCAAATTAATTGTATTGGCCTCATTTAATTCAATTCTGTCTTTGTTTTGTTTTGTAAACGAATCATTAATTGATGAGCTTGTTTGAATTGAAAATATTTAATTGATCGAATTAAATTAAGTTAGTTAATTTAATTGATTTATGAGCTTGTTTACATTAAAATGAAGCTCTTTTACTTTATTTCTGCCTTAGTTTCCTCAAGCTATAAAATGGGTATAATTTTAGTAACAAATTCATATTAGGTAACAAATGTAGAGAATTTAAAATGTCATCACTATTTTAAGTTCTTTGTATGTATCACATGCCCCCAAAATTACTTTTGCTACTGTTATTTTATTAGTGAATATAACTTTTCTGCCATATTTATGTGATTGAATTCATACTAATCATTAAGACATAATATCGTTGTTACATGTATAAAAAATATAAATGAACTTGCACTCATAATACCCATTTATTATCTAATGGTGATGTGTGTGGTTTTCTAATCATATGTAGAAACCAAAGAGTTTAGGGAGAAGTGAATAGTTTTATTTTTTATTTTTCATTTACTTAGAATAGGCAGTCCCAAACTTTCTCAAGATAAATAATAGCAGAATAATTTTCTGAAATTAATATGTTGAACCTAACCAGTCCATGTCTTTGCAGGTGATGGCTGATAGTCAAGCAAAGAAAAATATGCAAACTAGAGTTATGTTGACATACATAGCAAAGGGTAAAAATTTAAATAGCTCTAAAATCCCCAAAATGTTAGTCAATAGCATTATTTGCTATGAAATTTGAATGCAAAACAGATTCAAAAGAAGGTAGCTAATGAGCGAAGGGAATAAATAGATGTTGTTAGGCTAAGAATAGAGGAGGGACTAGGGAAGTCATTTGAGGAATACATAATAACATTACCTAAAGGAGAGTGGAACATGGTAGATTCAGAGAGCCTAAAATAGTTTGGCATATCTAAAATATGTGAAACAAGGAAAACGATTCTCCAGAAGAGAGGCAGACAGGGTTTAATAACGTCAGTCCACAGACTTTGTGCTCAGGTCAGACATTATAAAACACTCGGTTGAGCATTTTATTGTCAGTTTTTCTTCTCAAAGTAACTATAGGCTCCTTATTCAAATAGACGTGAATAAATGAAGACAGTAAAGTATATTTTTACTTGTCTTCTAGGAGAAACTTACAGACACAAATCACAAGATTTTCTAAGAGCTAAAGTATAACAATGTGAACACACACACAGACACATTCAAACACACATGTAGTCACAATAGGCTAATTAACCATAAAATGATCTCTATAAAAATAAGTAAGAAAAAACAGAAAACAGGGATTTCACTAAATTGCGTCTCACAGTATTATCTAGGATTGGGATCTTACATTTGCCTATTTCAAAATTGTAATTATGTCAGATAATGTACCCTGTTCCTCTATGTTTACATAAAAACTTACGGTCTTGTTCAGAGTTATCTCTACTACTTGGAGCAGTTGTTGTAAGAAAGACAAAAGCTATTGAATGGAGTTCAAAATTGATATCATCTGCTTGCTTAAAATATACAATGCACAATTACTTATCAAGCAGAGGAGAGAATTTCTGTTTGTTAATTATGCAAAATGTATGCTAAGAAAAGACATACAAATAAGGTGACCTGAAGAAGAGTGGATAAGCCATTCTACAAGTAGTTTTCTATTAAGTCACTTTACAATTTAAAATTAAGTCTTTATTTATAGACCTACAAATGGGAAACAAGTATTGAAGTCTTAATACCAGGAAATGAGCCAATGGGAATTTTCTTATCTTGGTCAAAGTGGTCTTTTAATGTCATGGTATCATAGGTAAGATCTCTTTGTTTTTCCTGAGTCAATTTTAGAACAGAGTATAAAAGGTAGTTTTAAATGTAATCAATTACAGTTAAAATTAGAAAGCAGAAACTGTATTTGTATATGTAATACAAACTTTACATCAGGAATTAGATGGTATATACTCCTAAGACAAATTAGGAAAATAACGTTTTGAAGAGAAATTAGAAAAGCATGTCTGTCTGACTTGGCATGTTTGGAAAGATATATATTTTTTACTTTTCCCTCTCCATTAATTCATCATTACTGGTGACATGGTAAAATTATAGAACTTTATATTAACACATCAATATGCATTAGTTTCACTGCAATTATTGTGAAAATCCCACTGCCATTCACAATCAGAGTAAACCATTCACCCACCTTACTCTAGGAACCACCATATTTTAACCAAATCTAATAATTGTTTGGTTTCGTTCCACTTTTCTTGCTTTAAAAATATACATTCTATTTGTGAAGGACATAAAGTACCTTTATCTTCTTGATATTTGTATTTCCCTAATAAATCCTAGATACATCCAATTTATTTCAAATGGTAGTTTAAAATATTTTCAATGACAGATTTGCATTCCATGAAGCATATATAACACCTATTCTTCATTCAATAATCTGTCCATGGCGTCTAGGTTGATTCCAAGTTTTATTATTGTGAATAATTCTGAAGTTACATGAGGTTCTCCATAAGTCAGGTATAGGACTTTATGGAACCTTCTTAGGTTCCTTCTTTGTTAACCAGGGATAGATAGAAAGTTCAATCATGAAGTGGGAGAGTAAAACTTTGGATAGGAAAGACAAGGATGCTTTATACTTTTTGCTCTAACTAAACACAGCCATCAAATATGTAAATATTTGTGGGGCTTTTTGTTGTTTTGTTTTGCTTTGCTTTTGCTTTATGGGCCACATCCTATGACTCTCAGGGATTATTCCTGGCTATGTGTTCAGAAATAGCTCCTGGCTAGGGGGACCACATGGGATCACTGGAACCAAACCAAGGTCCATCCTGGATCCGCCATGTGCAAGACAAATATCCTAAAACTGTACTATCTCTCCAGTCCCCATCCATCAATAATTTTTAAGCTTTAATAGAAAGTAATTTTGAGCCACTTTAGTTTTACTGAAGCAAAATGGATAGAAAGTAAACGCAGTCTCCATAAATTGTTAATTAACAAACTATATTGTCACCATGATTTATAATTTTATAATATTGTCAATAATTAAGTTTCATGAGTACAACATTCCAACATCACATGAATAACTCTTCATTCAAACAACATTCCAATACAAAATCCCTCATCATAATATTCATTTCCCTACACTATTACCTCAGAGACCATTCTCAACTCTCTGTTCCCCACCTTCACATTTCATAGCCATAGTAAGCTTAGTTCGATCTAGTAAATGATGTTGCTTTTGAACTTTATTATTTCCCTACTATGCTTTTTAATGTTTTAATGCCCCACATATGAGAAAAATCCTTTATTTTTTAAGCAATCATTTGTTAATGGCCACCGGTAGATTGTTTTAAATTTTTGCTATTGTACTTTGGTGAGTATAGAAGTGGAAATGTCTTTACTGATTAGAGTTCTTAGACCTTTGGGGTATATGCCCCAAATTAGGATTGCTCAGTCATGTGGAATCTCAATTCTTTGCTTTTTGAAAAGTGCTCATGTTGTTTTCCAAAAAGGTCAGACCAATAGAAATTCCTACCTGGAGTAAATGAAAGGTCCCCATATCCAAGCCCCTTTCTTGTTTTGTCCTTTGTGATGTTGAGTTTCTCAGTAGTGTGAGGTAATATCTTATTGATATTTTTTAATTTACATTTCCTGATTATAATTGATACAAAGCATATTTTCCTAAACTTATTGGCCACCTCTACACCTTCTTGGAGGTGGTTTTAGTTGATCTTTGCTTTCCATTTTTGATGGGATGAATTTTTTCTTAGAATTTTTATGTGCCTTATCTATTTTGGCATTTTGTAAGTAGGATGAAGGGAAAATATTCCCTCCTAGTCTGCAGCTTTTCTTCTTATTCTTGTCATCATATTTTTGTAGTGCAGACGCTTTAAATTTGACATAGTTCCATTTGTGTGTATTCTGTTTGCTTGGCAGTGACATTGAATCATTGCCTCTAAATTCTAGAGCATGAAATATTTACCTATATTATCACAAAATACATTATGGATGTGAGTCTTATACTAAGTTTTTTAATCTTTTTTAATTTGACTTTTGTGCATGGTGTAAGAAAAATGATTTGTGTCTCATCTTAGTTCCTAAAGTATCTTGCTCTGTGTGGGATATTTGCTACAACTGAAAAACAAGTAATATTTTCAGTATAAGTTACTAAACTCTATAGTTACATGATAATTCACTCATTGTGTGTCATATAGAGATCTATGGATTTTGAAAAATATAAAGATAAAATTTAATAATACAGTATAATGAAGAATAGTTTTACTGATCGAAAATGTACGCTATTCAGACAACTCACTTTCTTCTTCTCAGATATAAAGCTGATACTTTTTATTATTTTTATAACTTTAAATTTTCCACAGTCATATGACATTTTTTTCAAAAGGTGTTTCCCCTCTTAATTGTAAGGATTACTATTTTCTTCATGCTTTTCCATAAATTCATAGCTAATTTTCCATATTGTTGTATAATATACCATTGTATTTGTTTGGCTGTCTGTACAATTAAGGAATGTAATTTTGCTTCAATAAAAATTTGGCGGTTTGGGGGGGGGGCTGGAGAAATAGCAAGAAGTTAGAGAGTTTATCTTGCACAATGCTAACCTGGGTTTAATCCCCGGCATTCTATATGGCACCCAGAACTTGCCAGGTGTAATTGCTGACAGCAGAGTGAAGAATAATCTCTGAGAGCCGACAGATGTGGCCCCCAATTTTTTCAAATAGCCATTTATCCAGTTTTTAGGCTTTAAACCAACTTGTTTTGTGTTCCTAATGCTCAGCATTTGACAAAGTAACATTACAATAAAATCTTAAGTTAAGACAGTACAAAATCACTACAAATCATCCTAGTTAACTTGCCATCCATATTCACTTCTAGTAATCCAGCTAAATTCAAAATTGCCATATTTTGCTTTCATCTAACAAGCTATAGGTATCACTCATACATGTATATCCTTCTTATACATAAATCCCTCATATGCATAAATTATTAAAATATGTAATATGGGGGCTGAAGAGATAGCATGGAGGTAAGGTGTTTGCTTGCATGCTGAAGGACAGTGGTTTGAATCCCGGCATCCTATATGGTCCCCCGAGCCTGCCAGAGGCGATATCTGAGCATAGAACCAGGAGTAACCCCTAAGCGCTGCCGGGTGTGTCCCAAAAAACAAAAAAAAGTAATAATTTCATGCAAATATATAAAATCAAGTCTCATATGGCATTTGTTCTTCTTTAGTTATTCATTTCTTTGAAAATTACATTACCTATTAATTTTAGACATATATGAAGAGAGAGAATGTTAAATACTATTTAAGCATATCCAATTAGATGAAAGGTAGGAACATTTTAATATATTTTTAAATGTTTTATGTTAAAATTAATAAATATTATTCAATATTATAATGATTATTTTTGTGACTGTAGCATTCATAAGTGGCAGTTGAATTTTTTCTTCTTCCCTACTATTTCATATTTACTTTCCCTTCAGTAAACACCTATGCTCGTGGTTTCTTAATTATTGTTTTCAAATATTTGTTCATAAATAATTTCAGCTTCTTACAGTCTTGTGTATATTGAATTATGTGGAGTCCCATTAACTTTTATTACAGAACAAGGCAATGTTAAGAATATTCAGAGATAGTAGTATATTTCTGGTATTATCATTCCTATCATTTTTGTGTACAGTATCCCAATTCCTCCTTGAGAGTCAGAAACAATCACACAAGTGAGGACAATAATACCGCATTTTTTACTTTATTGGTCCACTAGCCTGAGAAACACAAAGTCATCATGTCATCCTCAATGTCAAGTTTTGTTGCTTTTGCCATATTCCCTGTTAAAAATATTATTTTAAGGAACAGATCTTAAAACCAAAGCTATGGAGTGGAAGAAAAAAATTATTCTTCCTAATGGAATAAAAGAAGATCTTTCTTTTCTTTTTAATTACAGATCAATAAATTTTGGCTATGGGAAGGGGCAAATATAAGTAATTTATATAATCTATATGCAGATTCTATAGGACATTGTTTCACTCTAAATACCATGATCATTCAGTTGCCACTGCAATTGAACCTCCAAAAATGCTTTTCTGTTTTCTCTCAAACACTGTTTTCAGGGAATAGGGCCATATAGCGATAAGCGAACTACATGAGAAAATGCACAATTGCATTTAATAACCTACAAAAATATTTGTTGACCATGAAGAATTCTATGTGGAATGCAATAGTAGCAATGAAAGAAAAAGAAGGAGGAGGAGGAGAAGAAGAAGAAGAAGAAGAAGAAGAAGAAGAAGAAGAAGAAGAAGAAGAAGAAGAAGAAGAAGAACAAGAAGAAGAAGAAGAAGAAGAAGAAGGAGAAGGAGGAGGAGGAGAAGAAGAAGAAGAAGGAGGAGAAGAAGAAGAAGAAGAAGAAGAAGAAGAAGAAGAAGAAGAAGAAGAAGAAGAAGAAGAAGAAGAAGAAGAAGAAGAAGAAGAAGAAGAAGAAGAAGAAGAAGAAGAAGAAGAAGAAGAAGAAGAAAGAAGAAGAGAAGAAGCAACGTTTTTAAAGTGGCTGGCCTGTTTTTGTTTCTTTATTGTCTGTTTTTGTTTTTATTTTGTTTTGTTTTTGCCATAGCTCATGGTTTTGGTTTTTGGTTTATTCTTTTTTATTCTTTTTGTACTTTTTTGTTGTTACTTCCTTATTATTTTTTGTTTTTGTTTTGTTACTTTTTTCTTCTTTTTCTCTTCCTTCTTTAAAATGGATATCTATAACACCTAGTGGACTCCTTCTAGTTTCTCTCTTTTTTGATTGCCTTGCCCCTCCCATGGTACCAAGACTAGACAGTCAGATGTTCATTTGATGGAAATAAAAAATGATCAGACTTGAATGCCAAATCCAAAGTCAACGACAACAGAATCAATACCCAATCTACAAAAAGCTGTACAAGTGGGGAACAGTTCCACTAGCATTATGGGGGGTGGGGTAAAGGAGTGAGATGTGAGATGCATGCTGAAAACAGGGATGGAGGGAGGACAACTCTGGTGGTGGGAATGCCTCTCATTCACTGTCGTTATGTGCCTTAAATATTATTGTAAAAGATTTGCAATTCACTTTTACCACAATAAAAATCTAAAACAAAATAATAAACATAATGTAATATGGATATAAAATGACAAAATAATATGTATTAGCAAGAGCTTAGAGCTTATTTTGCAAGATTCAACATTAACATATGTAAATGCAAAAATAAAAAAGAAATGTAAAATAATGTTACTCTTGCATTAAAATAATAAATATGTAGGAATACATTTTATTTTTTGTTTTGTTTTGATTTTTATGGCCACATCCATTTGATGCTCAGGGGTTTACTCCTGGCTAAGCACTCAAAAATTGCCCCTGGCCTGGGGGGACCATATGGCTTGGCTAGCACTTGCAAGGCAGACACCTTACCTCTAGCAGCTCGCTGGCCCCAGGGATAAATTTTAAAAAGAGATGAAAGTTCTGAACAAAAAAATATATATGGGAATCATATAAGACAAACACCAAAAAATGTAAAACTCTGTGTAATTAGTTGGGTACAGGAGCTGGAGAAATAACATAGAGGCATATTATCAATGAGAGTTCCAGTTCTCCATATGGTTGGTTCTCCAAGCTCCTCTAGGAGTGATTAATGAGCACAGAACCAGGAGTAAACCTTGGACTCTTCTATGTGTGCTATCATAAAAAATTTTAATATCAAGGCCAGAGCGATAGCACAAGGGTAGGGCATTTGCCTTGAACGCTGCTGACCCAGGACAAACCTAGGTTCAATTCCCCTATATTCCCATATAGGGGGACCCTAGCCAGGAGTAACCTCTGAGCATCAGCGGGTGTGGCTCCCCCCCCAAATTTAATTAAAAACATATAGTAAAAATAGCCATTTTCCAATAAATTCCATGACAATTATTTCTCTCAATGTCAATGGACTAAATGCATCCATTAAGAGGCACAGAGTGGCGAAATGGATCAAAAAACTAAAGCCAACCTTCTGCTGCCTACAAGAAACACACCTGAATAGTCAGAAAAAACATAGACTCAAAATCAAAGGCTGGAGGAAAATTATTCAAGCAAACAACACCCTTAAAAAAAGTGAGGGTGGCCATACTAATATCAGATGACACAAACTTTATACACAGAAAAGTTGTAAGGGACAAAGATGGATATTCTGTACTAATCAAGGGATATGTACATCATGAAATCACTTTAAACATATACGCACCCAATGAGGGACCAGCAAAGTATTTAATACAATTGTTGACAAGTCTGAAAAAGGATATCAATAATAACACAATAATTGTGGGAGACCTCAACACAGGCCTGTCAACACTTGATAGGTCAACTAAGTAGAAACCCAACAAAAAATATACTAGATGAAAAGAGAAATGAAAGAAAGAGGCCTAGTAGATATATATAGGACACTCCATCCTCAGAAACCTAAATACACATTCTTTTCCAACGTACACTGGTCATTCTCCAGGATAGACCACATTATGGCACATAAACATACCTCGATAAAATCAAGAAGATAGAAATTTTGCAGGCTACCTTTGCTGACCACAAGGCTCTGAAGTTAGATGTGAACTACAAAGGGACACAGAAGAAAAAAATTAACACCTGGAAATTAAAGTCTACTACTAAACAACCAGTGGGTCCGAGATGAAATCAAAGAAGAAATAAAAAATTTCCTGGAAACAAATGACAAAGAAAACACAAATTATCAGAACCTATGGGATACAGCAAAAGTGGTACTGAGAGGAAAATTTATAGCTTTGCAAGCACACATCAGGAAGGAAGAAAGAGCATATATGAATAGCTTAATGACACAGCTTATAGAATTAGAAAATGATCAACAAAAGAAACTGAAAATAGGGAGACAGAAAGAAATAACAAAGCTGAGAGCAGAAATCAATGAAATAGAAACCCCAAAAAGAATCCAAAAGATTAATGAAAGCAGAAGTTGGTTCTTTGAAAAAATAATCAAGATTGATAGACCATTGGCAAAACTCACAAAGCAAAAGAGAGAGAGAAATTTGATAGTGCATATTAGAAATGAAAAGGGGGAGATCACTACAGATACTGCAGAGATTCAAAGGGTATTCAGAGAATACTTTGAGAAACTCTACGCCACTACATATGAGAATCTGGATGAAATGCATAAATTTTTCAACTCATATAACCTTCCATGGTTGAATAAAGAAGAGGTAGCATATGTAAACACCCCTATCACTATTGAGGACATTAAAACCGTAAACAAAAATTTGCCCAAAAACAAAAGCCCAGGCCCTGATGGATTCACGAATGAATTCTTTTAAACCTTTCAAGAGGAACTACTACCAATCCCGGCCAGGCTCTTTTATGAAATTGAAAAAACAGGAACACTTCCAAATAGCTTTTATGAAGCAAACATCACCTTAATACCAAAACCAGATAGAGATGCTGCCAAAAAAGAAAATTACAGACCAATATCCCTGATGAACACATATTCAAAGATCCTCAACAAAATCCTGGAGAACAGGATTCAGTGCCTCATCAAGAAGATCATTCACTTGGATCAAGTTGGTTTCATCCCAGGAATGTAAGTATGATTAACATCCAAAAATCTATCAACATAATACACAACATAAACAACAAGAAAAATAAAAATCACATGGTCATATCAATAGACACAGAAAAAGCATTTGATAAGGTTCAACACCCATTCTCGATGAAAACTCTCAGCAAGATAGGAATAAAAGAAACCGTTCTCAATATAGTTAAGGCCATCTACCACAAGCCAGTGGAAAATATTATCCTCAATGGAGAACAACTAAAAGCCTTACCTCTAAATTCTGGTACAAGACAAGGCTGTCCTCTCTCATCTATTCAACATAGTATTCTATTAAACATAGTACTAGAAGTACTTGCTATAGCGATTAGGCAAGTAAAAGATATCAAGGGAATCCAGATAGGAAAGGAAGAAGTCAAGCTCTCACTGTTTGCAGATGACATGATACTCTACTTAGAAGACCCTAAAGACTCTATAAAAATGCTTCTAGAAATAATAAATTCATATAGCAAAAAGGCAGGCTACAAAATTAACACACAAAAATTAATGGCCTTTTTATACACTAATAATGATAGGGAAGAAATGGCCATTAAGAGAACAATCCCATTCACATTAGTGCCACACAAACTCAAATATCTTGGAGTCAACCTGACTAAAGATGTGAAGGACCTATACAAAGAAAACTACAAAACACTGCTCTAAGAAATAAGAGAGGACATGCTGAAATGGAAACACATACCCTGTTCATGGATTGACAGGATCAACATCATTAAAATTGTAATACTTCCAAAAGCATTGTACAGATTTAACACGATTCCTCTAAAGATACCCATGACATTCTTCAAAGAAGTGGATCAAACACTTCTGAAATTCACTTGGAAAAATAAACAACCTCGAATAGCTAAAGCACTCCTTGGGAAAAGGAATGTGGGAGGCAATACTTTCCCCAATTTTAAGCTGTATTACAAAGCAATAGTTATAAAAACAGCATGGTATTTGAATAAAGACAGACCCTCAGATCAGTGGAATAGGCTTGAGTACTCAGAGAAAGTTCCTCAGACATATAACCACCTAGTTTTTGATAAAGGAGCAAGAAATTCTAAATGGAGCAAGCAAAGCCTATTCAACAAGTGGTGTTGTCACAACTGGTTAGCCACTTGCAAAAAAGCAAACTCAGACCCACAGCTAACACCATGTACAAAGGTAAAATCCAAATGGATTAAAGACCTTGATATCAGAACTGAAACTATAAGGTATATAGAACAACATGTAGGTGAAACACTCCAGGACATTGAGACTAAAGGCATCTTTAAGGAGGAGACAGCACTCTCCAAACAAGTGGAAGCAGAGATAAACAGATAGGACTATATTAAGCTGAGAAGCTTCTGCATCTCAAAGGAGATAGTGCCCAGAATACAAAGGCCATCCACTGAGTGGGAGAAATTATTCACCCAATACTCATCAGATAAAGGACTAATATCCAAAATTTACAAGGTACTGACAGAACTATACAAGAAAAAAACAACTAACCCCATCAAGAATGGGGAGAAGAAATGAACAGACACTTTGAAAAAGAAGAAAGGCAAATGTCCAAAAGGCACATGAAAAGATGCTCAACATCACTAATCGTCAGGGAGATGCAAATCAAAACTATTATGAGGTACCACTTCATGCCACTGAGATTGGCACACATCACAAAAAAGGAAAACAAGCAGTGCTTGTGGGGATGTGGAGAGAAAGGAACTCTTTTTCACTGCCTGTGGGAATGCCGTCTAGTACAGCCTTTATGGAAAGTGATATGGAGATTCCTTCACAAACTGGAAATTGAGCTTCCAGCTATACCACTCCTAGGAATATACCCGAGGAACACAAAAATACAATACAAAAATCCATTCCTTACACCTATGTTCATTGCAGTGCTATTTACAATAGCCAGACTCTGGAAACAACCAAAATGCCCTTCAACAGATGAGTGGCTAAAGAAACTGTGGTACATATACACAATGGAATACTGTGCAGCTGTCAGGAGAGATGAAGTCTTGAAATTTTCCTATACATGTATGTACATGGAATCTATTATTCTGAGTGAAGTAAGTCAGAGGGAGAGAGAAAGACGCAGAATGTTTCACTCATCTATGGGTTTTAAGAAAAAGAAAAGACATTTTTAACAGTATCTCAGAGACAAAAGAGATAAGGACTGGTAGGTGCAGCTCATGACATGAATGAAGCTCATCACATAGAGTGATGAGTGCAATTGGAGAGATGACTACACTGAAAACTACTGTAACAATGTGAATGAATGAGGGAAGTAGAAAGCCTGTTCGAGTACAGGTGTGGGGCGGGGTTGGGGAGGAGGGAGATCTGGGAAATTGGTGGTGGGAATGTTGCACTGGTGAAAGGGGGGTGTTTTTTACATGACTGTAATTATACAACTATAATCATATTTGTTATCACGGTGTTTAAATAATCACGGTGTTTAAATAAAGAAAATTATAAAAATAGCCATTTTCTCAAATTATTATAAATTATATTCACTCTAAAAATTTCTAATAATATTTTTGAATATAACAGAACAAAAATACTAAGGATTATATGGAATCATACTGTTGCAAATAGGAAATTCTGAGGGATTAGGAGAGAAAATTGAAACATTACCTGCCTTCAAATTATGTAGTAAAATAACAGTAATTAAAATTATATTTTGGTGCTTGCTTCAGCAGCACATATACTAAAATTGGAATGATACAGAAAAGATTATCATAGTCCCTGCACAAGGATGGCACTCAAATTCGTGAAGCATTCCATAGTTTAAAAAATAAGTAAATAAAATAAAATTATATTTTGGGGCCTCTTAGTTAATATAAAAGGAAAGACTTGACATCTATGAATGAACATATTGAATATGTTCAATATTTCAATATATGGTTCTCTGAGCATCAACAGATAAAGCCCTGGAATTAAAACCAAGAGCATATTATGAGCACCACCGGGTGTTGTAACCTCAAAATAAAGTATAAATAACAAAAATTTTTATGTTATTAGAAGAAAAATATACTCATAAATTAATTGAATGGAATTAACAACCCACAAATTAACCAAATGTTATCTCACATTCAATTTATTGAATACAAAGTAGGACCATACATACCATGGAAAAAAAAGAATCTGAGCAAAATTTTGATTGAGATCAACAATCAAAGCAAAAGAATGAAACTTTAATATATTTTGGGAAGAGTGAGTGACCCTCTGAATTAATACTTAGTGAGTGGTACAGGAATTATTCTTAATGACATGCAAACAATCTGGCTGGTCTTTCAGTACTACGTTCATCCTGATAATGCAAGTCCAGGCCCAGAAATGCTTGGGAAATCAAATGATGCTTTATTCAGAGGTAGGGACTTTTCTTTATTCCCTCTAGAGAAAAATGTATTCATTTATATGAATGATGAGCTTTCTCTCCATTATCTCTGAAGGTTTTGAGGAATAAAAACTTGTTTTAAGGCTGTGAAGTTTTTCTGTCATACAAACCCATTTGTACATAAAAGAGGCAAATTTTGATCTTTTCACATTCCATGGAAGAATCAGAATATGTTAAATACATAACATATCTGGATTTTCTCTAGAACCCCTTATATAATGTCCTATATAGTGACAATATTAAATAGACTAATAACAATATAGTTTTTTTTCTGAATGTTATGAGTATACAGGAAGGAGAATCATTCATGCTGAAAAAATAAAAAAACATTTCCAGGAAGATATAAGAGCCTCAAAGACAATGAACTATTTTGGTGAGAGTTGACAAGGACTGGGTTGCAGGAAACCTGATTATCAGAGGAAAAGAATATGCTCACATTTCCACAAAAGACAGTCCCCAAAAGAAGCTATGGATTCTACTGTGCCATGTAAGGACTTGTCAAATTTAAATCCCAGAAAGATTTTTTGGACTTTTTATTGTTTTAAAAGACTATGAAAAAACTATTGTTACTTCAATTTGGATTTGACACACCCCTTGGATACCCCCACTGTAATGATAGTTGAACTTAGATACATTCATTGGGCATGCCCCTTGGACACACCCACTTATCATGACAGGTATAAAAAGAAAAACGTGGACCATTGGTGGGGCCCAGGATAATGAGTAGAAGAGCACTTTCTGTTTCATGGGGGAGGAGGGTAAAGGGAGGTGAGAGGACAGAGAAAAAGCATTGGTAAGATGCTGCCTGCTTTGTATCTATTCCACTTTTCTCTTTCTTGAACATGAAAGTACAGGTTTTCCTGCCCACCGCTGGCTGGTGAATTTCCATCTTTCTCTCTCTCAAGTCTCCAGGTGGTGGTGAAATTCTTTAAAAAAATGCTAAAAAAAACTTTAATTTATGAATTTTAAATAGAATTTTGTCCCCCCACATGTCTATCCTTTGGAATCGAGTCTTTGTGTCTTTTAGCCTAATCCTTTTTTTTTTTTAATTTTCAATTTTCTCCAAAAGACAACACTGACATTAAATTCATAAAACTAAGCAAAATAAGATTTGTTGACAGATTGCATATTTGATCTGAAAGGAAAGATATGGTGCAGCAGTGAGCCTCATCTGATCAATTTTATACTTTGTGTTTGAAATTTTGTGACTAAGGACAACAGGCTCCAGAAACAAAATCTGATATTGAGTCATAAATGATTTTGACAGGGTTCACAAAGTAGAATGAAGATTCAAACAACTCAGCAGCCAGCTCCACCAACATTTCAGCAGAACATTAATATTCAAGTAAGCATATCTTTTATCACTTTTTCTCTTGTTTTCCTCTCCTTTAACTTTTCACAAATGTGAGGAAGAATAGAGACATGTCTTGATCTGAAGAGCATCATAAAACTGAAGGCTTATATCACTTAGAGCTCCTAAAACAACATCAATTATTTACAATATAAAATATGAAGTATTAATATTTTATTTTATGTCAGGAACCACATGATATGTAAAAGTCAGATACTAAAATGAGCTTCAAAAGCAATTGAAGATTATGTAAGGTAGTAAATGAAAGTTGTAAGATATCTATTTTCTTTAAATATATATATAATATGAAAAATGCTAGAACAATTTTAGAATATATCTAAAACAGTTAAGCTTATTTTAATATTTAGTTAATATATCTTAAATACGAGCTATATATATATATACATATATATATATATAAAGAACAGAGGCTAAGATAGTGGTGTAAACTAGCCTAGGACAGGCCACAGTTTGAACCCCTGGCATTCATATGGTCCCCCAAGTCAGGAGCAATTTCTGAGTAACCAGGAGTAACCTCTGAACATCACCAGGTGTGGCCCAAAAACAAAAAAAAATGATATGTTTTATGGATATATATGTATATATTCTTACATTAAATGTACATTTTATGAATTTTTAACTTTTATTTCATAATTTATGTACTTTATTTTTATTGTGCATATACACACATATATAAATAAATAACATGAGGTTTATAAATCTGCTTTTAAGTACCTTTTTTATTGTGGTTTATTACTCCAGTCACACCCAGCATTTCTCAAGGCTTACTTTGGGCTCTATGTTTAGGGATCACTCTTGGATGGTCTTGTGTGACCATTGTGGTACCAATATTGAACCCAGGCCAGGTGTGTAAATGATAAATACCCTGCCGGATGACCTTTCTTAAGCCCCTCAAGCACATTAAAATTTGGAATATTTATGATTAGTGCCCAGAGATATATTCAACCTTTTACAATTTTAATAGCATACATTAATAAAATTTAGGTAAACTTTCCATTTTTATAACAATACAAATTCATACTTTGTCAAATTTAAATTGTAGTATTGTATGAAAAGTGTATGAATGTCATTGTTTCTATCATATTCCTAATTGATAGAATTATAATTATCAAAATGTTCATTTCTTCTATTAAAAATGCCTTATATCTCATAACTTGAATTTTCTTAGTATTGAAGTGTACTATTTAATTTATAATTTTATATTTTATTCCTAATAAAATGTTTAAATTGTGGAACGTTTAAAACTAATAATGATTTCAGGTCCAGAGACATGGCATCGTGGCTTAGATCATAATGTTTAAATTATGGAATTTTTTAAAACTAACAATGATTTCAGGTCCAGAGACTTGTCATAGTAGCTTAGAGTAACTACATTGAAAGAAAATGGTCACAATTTCAAATCCTCAATGCTCCACAGTGGGATCCTGGTAGCTCTTCTGTGGAAAGCTCAGCTCTATAGTCCAATTCTTAGGTTCTTTTGCCTTTGACCCTTGTTGATTCCTTATTATAAGTTTTATATTCAAATATGTAAAAGATAACGTTATCAGTCCCTTCCCTTCTGCCCTACTTCACTCAAAATAACTCTTTTGTTGGTGGCCATGCCCAGCAGTGCTCAGGGCTTATGCCTGGATCTGTGTCCAGTGATCAATCTTGGTGGGCTTGTGTCCTATATGTGGTGCTAAGGATAGAACTTGAGTCAATTGTGTGCTATAATCAGAGCCCCAGGCTTCAAAACAAGGTTCTGGTGAGATTCTGGCCTGGAAGCAAATATTGATGCAGGAAATAATACACACAGGTTCAGAAATTCAGCATTCAAGCAAGAAATCCCACCACACAAGCTTCTGCTTCTAAGAAGAAAAGCAGCTTAATGGATAAAGCCCAAAGATGAGCATCTGCGTTCATCAGACCCCTGCTTTTACTGATAAGAACCAGGCCACACCCTAGGGTTGGAGAGGAATACTCACACCATAGGGTGAAGTATGAATATTGATTAGGGTGGGGCCAGTAATTCAACAGTCTGCAAAGAAAACACCCCGGATACAGTTTTATCACTTTGGTCCATAAGCTCTAATTCCATCTCTTCATTATTTTCTAGATGATAGTTCTGGTTTGGAGGCATACTGATTAATTCCCTAGCCATCTTTATTTTTTTGCAGGGTGCTGAATGGCTCCCTTTATAAGTTTAAGATTCTGTTTCAGAATATATTTCCCTAAATATTTAAATTTCTTTTTTTAATTGTTTAGCATTTCATATATATATATGAACCTTCATTAGTACAACATTTCCATCACCAATGTCCCAAGTGTCCGTCCTCCCCACCCCACACCGGCCTGTACTATAGACAGGCTTTCTACTTCCCTCATTCATTCATATTTTGTTATGATGGTTCTCAGTGTAATTATTTCTATGTCTGCACCCATCACTCTCTGTGGTGAGCTTCATGTCATGAGCTGGACCATCCAGTCCTCCTCTATTTTGTCTCTGAGAATCATTACATAAATGTCTTTTATTTTTCTTAAAACCCATAAATGAGTGAGACCATTCTGTGTTTATCTCTCTCCTTCTGATTTATTTTACTCATACATCCATGTATAGAAAAATTTCATGCTTCATCTCTTCTGATGGCTGCATAATATTCCATTGTATGTATGTACCGCAGTTTCTTTAGCCATTTATCTATTGAGCCATCTAATAGCCATCATTTCTATGTTACAAATATTCTACCTATATTGTGATGTCACTTTCAGCTAACCTAATAGTTTTCCTCACTTCTACATTCTACACTTACCACTCTTAGAGCACAGAAGTAAAAGCACCCATTTTGTATGAAGATGACTTCAAAATATCAGTAGTGATCCCTGAACATTTCAGGGTGTGTTTTAAACAAAGAAAAACAAACAGTGTATTTGAAAAATGAGTCTTCTTAAAATTACCTTATTTTCTCATTCAAAGAGCTCACATATTTAAATCCTTTGACTGGATATTCTACTACTACAAGATGAGGTTTTAGTTCAAGACCTATCCTGGGCTGACAAACAAGGAGCAGCAGACTCTTAGGTATATCAAACGATAGTAATACAAATTCCTTTACTAACCAAATACTCTCTCACTTGTAGTCATTTACATATGAGTTTTTGTCCTGTTATATATGTTCAGTTCCATATGAATTTCTTAAATGTAAAATGAAAAAGACCATATCTCTAGCATGACTGTACTTCACACATAAGAAGGCAAAGATGCTAAATAAATAATATCAGTACTACTTTTTCTTAAGTAATGTGTCTCTGTGTTCATGGATATGTAATGAAGACAAGAACACTTGAATGGCACACTGGGCATATTTCTCTGCCTGAATGTATGGAATTATAACTCTAAGGCTCAACAACTAATAGACAACTGACACAGCTTGGAATTTAGAAATATTCAGCCATTATATTCATACCCTGTGTTCAACCCGTATTTTCCAAAGGAGGTCTTTTACTTCACAAAAACTATACTATTAAAGATACAAAGAGACTCACCAAAGTGAGTTTGAAATGGAATTGAGGACAAAAGAACAATAATAATTCTCAAAAGTGTAGTTTTTTGGTTTTTGTTTTTGTTTTGTTTTGTTTTTGTAACCAGGTCCAAGGCATTTATTTGATCACAGACAGAATGTGGGAGGAGAGGGTAAGTGGAAATCTGAGTCTCTCTAGTCAACACTACCCTTATACTTGTGGAGATCAGATAGGACTAGCTAATTAGAAAAGATAAAAAATTAATTGAAAATTGTATTTTTAGACCTCTCCATAGATCCTATTGAGATAATTTCAAAATATTCATCCTTCAATGGAAATGATGAAAATAGGAAAACCATTCCTCAAAAATTTGCACATCTATCATTTCTTTTTTTATATTTTTTAATTTTCTTTGGGTACCAACTCAAATGAGCCCAGAAATTATGAAGGCAGACAGGCCTCTGGGGACCACATCTGATGCCAGATATTAAACAGTCAGCTGTCTTCAAGGGAAGTACCTTAACCACTGTACTATCTTCCTGGCCCTTATGAGTAATTTTAACAATTTTGAAGATAGAAATCTTCAAAACATTGTTCAAGAGATCCTAAAAACATAACCGTTAATGAACAGTCTGGCAGTGAAGCAATAATTAGGGAGCATCAAAGTCGGTACTGTGCTGAATTCTTGCAGCAAAATCTACCAGGACAATCCTCCTGCTATCTTTTGTTATAGAATCTCCGCATATCCCTGGGATACAAAGATAAATGTGGACACACTTAATTCTTATATATTATATAGAAAAGACTCCCTGAACTTGAAAACTTGATAGTGCTTGACCCGGGGGAGGGGAGAGATGTGTTCATGTAAGCTAGGATCACACAACAGGAACCATTGTATTATAAACAAGTGTGGCACAAGGGGCCACTCGCTCATGGCAGAGCTGATGGCAAATGTTGCCAGTGAAAGCAAACCTTCCAGAACCAGTTTATTTGAGTCGCTGTCTCAGGAGTTTAAAAGGGGCCCATTCTAGTGAAAACAATGGATAAATCCTGTTCTAGATGTTGCCTTTGAAGCCAACGCTCTAAGATCTAATTTTCTTTCCCACATCCTTCGTCTGAAATCTTCTTTCTGAAAAATCCTTTCCATGCAAGATTTTTAGAATTTGAAATGCTGTAGTGGCTACTAAGAAAATAGAAGTTCAAAGAAATAAACAACCCCTAAATCCAGCCTGGACCTGTCTACAGATGCTTAATTTTTCCTGATGCCATCATCCCATATTTTAAATCAAAGTCTTTCTTTAATTTGGAAATCCCAAAACAAAAATAGAGACCAAAATAAAAATTGGAAGCTCAAACCAAACAATGGATTCACCAACCTGTACAACCTTCCTACTACCAGCAGATCAACCTAATAATGGGACTTGAGTGAAATCAAGTTTGAGTTAATAGTTTAAGTGGTAGATTAATATTCCTTTTGGATAGGTTGACTATAAATTGCTTCTGGTTAGCAGAGTAAGTATACTTCTGTCTCCATCAAGTCCTATAATCACAGAGTAGAACTGTTGTGACCCTTGTGAAGTACCGACCAAGCTCTGGTAGCCCTTCTACATTTATCAGGTCCTGATGGGAACACTAAACTCTCTGCCGCATAGTCTGACTTATCTCCCTGAGCACATCTTGGGAATCCTCTTCCTATCTCTCTCTCTCTCTCTCTCTCTCTCTCTCTCTGTCTCTCTCTCTCTCTCTCTCACACACACACACACACACACACACACACACATATACACAGACACAGACACCAACAAAAAATATTAGGCTCAGCATCCAACATTGTTTGGATTGCCAACATTTCATTTGGGTCTCCAAACAGTGTCCTAAATAACTCCCCAAAACAGACCTAGAAATAGTCCCTAAGTGCAGTTGGGGAAAGCCCAGAAACACAAAACAAAATGGTATTAGAAACCTTCAGATTCTAGCTGCATTTATTGGTGATCAACTATGGCCCCAAATATGATTCAACTACCAGTGGTTTTATTATATACATATAAAATATAAATAACACATGTATAAATTTTGTTCTCTCATATGAACACTGTTTAGGATTTGAAAGCTTATAGTAATCAATGTGCCAATGTGCATGGGGATCTCAATTAAGGATCAAGCCAGCCACCTTCCCATAATTCACACTTGTTCTCTCCCCAATTAGTCTTTAGATCCCATTGTTCTCTCTATCCTCTCTCTATCAGAACTTTTAGTATTCTACTACCATCCATCCCCACCAAGAAAAGACGCCAGAGATTCTCCACTCATTAATAAAACCACAGGCTGAGCAGTTTTGATTGTTAAGTTTAGTTTCTTAGTTTCCTTGGCCACAGTGTCCTTCAGGTGCCCTCAATTCTAGCACACGAAGCCACAGTTTTACACCAGTAAATATTACCTCCAATTCCAAACTAGCCACATAGCCATTAGTGCTCATAAAATAACAGTAGCAGCAGCCAGACAGTATAAACATGAAAGGAGAAATAAAGTTATGAAGGGGCCCGAGAGATAGCATGGAGCTAGGCCTTTTGCCTTGCATGCAGAAGGACAGTGGTTCGAATCCCAGCATCCCATATGGTTCTCCAAGTCTGCCAGGAGTGATTTCAGAGCATAGATCCAGGAGTAGACCGGGAGCGCTGCCAGGTGTGATATCTGATCTGAAGTTTCTAGGCTTTTGCCTATTCTCTGGAAACTATGCAGAAGATACACCTGAGCTACATTGAGACCTTGGGAGCTAAAGCCACAAAAAATGTTCAGAAAAGCTAAAATCATGGTACCAGACAAAAGTGACTCTGAGATCTTGTAGCCAAAGTTCAAGGTAATGGTCATAATCATATTCATTGAGATATAAAACATTTCTATCATAGATTCATATAGTCAATTCCAAATCTTATAGTTAATTAACCACAAATACTTTTATGATTTTTATTAGTCATTTAACTTTTGCCAGTTTTAGAATGTCACATTAATAGCATTAAATAGAATGCACCAGCATGTATTAGTCTTGGTTCAGTCAAGTAGTTCTTTAAATAATATTCCTGTAATTACTAATTCAATAGTCTTTCTTCCACTAAAAATTGGCTAAAATCTCTTCTTAGATCTTTTATGTTCCATTTATGTTTTATATTGGTACACTTGACATATTTTAAGATCTTTTTTCAGTCTGGAGGTCAGAATCTACTAGGATTTCACTCCTTTTTCCTACTTTAGATTCTTCTTTTTTGATTTCAATGTAAACTTTCATGTGTTTTTCCGGCACCTAATTCATAGTTACATGCTAGTTAAACTGTAGCAAGATATAAATATAGAAACAGTAAAGGGATCATAGGTTGCTGCGGTAGAAAATGATGAATGAGGGGCCGGGCGGTGGCGCTAAAGGTAAGGTGCCTGCCTTGCCTGCACTAGCCTTGGACGGACCGCGGTTCGATCCCCCGGTGTCCCATATGGTCCCCCAAGCCAGGAGCAACTTCTGAGCACATAGCCAGGAGTAACCCCTGAGCATTACCGGGTGTGGCCCAAAATCAAAAAAAAAATAGTAAAAAAAAAAAAAAAGAAAATGATGAATGAAAATAAAGTTAAATAATAAAGGAGTTTGGGGGTGTGCTGCTGAGTGGACACACCTACCTATACTCACAATTAACTCCTGACTCTGTGTTCAGTCATCACTTTTAGTGGTGTTCCAGGATGGGGGACATCTTAAATCTTGTATTATCTCTTTGTCCCATGCAAGAGATTTTAAAGCAATGAAACTCTTCTGTACTGTGTTGCAAATGTAGATATATAAGATTTTGGCCAGAGCCTAAAGAATTGAAAAACAATAAGAGGAAACCTTGGGGCAGGAGCTATAACACAGCTGGTAGAATGTTTGCCTTGCATGCAGCTGACCCAGGAAGGACCTAGGTTCAATCCTGAGCTTCCCATAGGGTCCCCCAAGCCAGGAGCTATTTCTAACTGCATAGCCAGGAGTAACTTCTGAGCAACATTGGGTGTTGCAAAAAAAAAAAAAAGAGTAAACATTACTTGCATCTATAGATTAGATAATATATCAGTATTTATTCATCAATAGAACAATATTCCAGACAATCAAAATTTACCAGGTGAAACTATAAACAAAAGGTCATAAGGAATAAGTAAAAGGGACTAAATACTTACTGTACAATTTCTCTATAACTAAAATATCTGTAAGAAATGTTGACATTAGAAAGCCTTTAATGGGGCCGGGAGAGATAGCACAGCGGTGTTTGCCTTGCAAGCAGTCGATCCAGGACCAAAGGTGGTTGGTTCGAATCCCGGTGTCCCATATGGTCCCCCGTGCCTGCCAGGAGCTATTTCTGAGCAGACAGCAAGGAGTAACCCCTGAGCACCGCCGGGTGTGGCCCCCCCAAAAAAATGCCTTTAATGTAAAGAAACACTTTTCCTTCATTTGAGTGATGTGATTCGACCCACTATGCATTTTTAAATGTGAATAT
The DNA here is from genome assembly GCF_024139225.1 of Suncus etruscus. Lineage (NCBI taxonomy): Eukaryota > Metazoa > Chordata > Mammalia > Eulipotyphla > Soricidae > Suncus > Suncus etruscus. The sequence goes on from NC_064857.1 coordinate 46,591,969, forward strand.
GCATATTTACTTTATTTCTGTTTCTTGCCAGGCAAAAATATGACACTAAGAGAAGCAGCCAAGCTTGTCCTTATGACAGATGAGACCACATAGAGACAAGATATTCTTGCACAGAAGCCTTAATCCATATTAGTTGACAGAGGCTACAAAATTTCTTTCAATTGAGTCAAAAAGAATTGCATCCTGCTGGACTGGACATGTAGTAGTCAGTAGGGCGTTTGCTTTGCATGCTACTGACTTTGGTTCAATAGCTAGTATCCCACATGATCCTATGGTAAGGAGCATAGTGCAGAGCTAAGAGTAACCTCTGAGCATGCAGACTGCAACTCCCCAAAATAAGTAAAAGAAAAGAAGAAAGAAGAAAGAAAGGAAGGAAAAGAAAAAGAAAGAAGAAAGAACAAAAGAAAGAAAAAAGAAGGAAAAAAGAGAGAGAAAGAAAAAAGAAAGAAGAAAGAAAGAAAGAAAGAAGAAAGAAAGAAAGAAAGAAAGAAAGAAAGAAAGAAAGAAAGAAAGAAAGAAAGAAAGAAAGAAAGAAAGAAAGAAAGAAAGAAAGAAAGAAAGAAAGAAAGAAAGAAAGAAAGAGAGAGAGAGAGAAAGAAAGAAAGAAAGAAAGAAAGAAAGAAAGAAAGAAAGAAAGAAAGAAAGAAAGAAAGAAAGAAAGAGAGAGAGAGAGAGAGAGAGAGAGAAAGAAAGAAAGAAAGAAAAGAAAGAAAGAAAGAAAGAAAGAAAGAAAGAAAGAAAGAAAGAAAGAAAGAAAGAAAGAAAGAAAGAAAGAAAGAAAGAAAGAAAGAAAGAAAGAAAGAAAGAAAGAAAGAAAGAAAGAAAGAAAGAAAGAGAAAGAAAGAAAGAAAGAAAGAAAGAAAGAAAGAAAGAAAGAAAGAAGAAAGAAAGAAAGAAGAAAGAAAGAAAGAAGAAAGAAAGAAAGAAAGAAAGAAAGAAAGAAAGAAAGAAAGAAAGAAAGAAAAGAAAGAAAGAAAGAAAGAAAGAAAGAAAGAAAGAGAAGGAAGGAAGGAAGGAAGGAAGGAAGGAAGAAAAAGAGAAAGAAAGGAAAAAGAGCCCTGCTAACCCAGTTTTTGTTCATTACATTAAAATGTACAAAAATTAAATGATTATGCTTTACAGTCACTGAAATTTTGGTGTGGTAACACATGGATAAGTAATAACTGCTAAATTTTGCTCATATCTTACATCAGCAAATTGTAACCTTGAAAAGTCACTTTGCTGGATGTTTCTCAATTTCTTTTATCATGTAGAGCAGAGAACAGAAAGAAAGTGCAATTATTTCTATTTTTTTCTAATCTGAAATAAAAACATTTTTTCTCTTTGTGTGTGTATGTGTGTGTGTAAAGTTATTCACAGATTCCTTTTAGACAATTTAGCTTGGAGGACTGCTTATGAATAACCAATTATGATGCCACAGATCTTTACTCAGTGAAATAAACTCCAAATGTCTATATTAAAAATTTTACAAGAAGTTCAAAGAACCCTCTAAGCAGACTGCTACATCAGTATTAATAGTTCTATTTTCCACATTATCATCATTGCAGCAACTGAAGGAACCAGTTTTGTTTTCATATATATATAAATTATTTAAGATTGTTATTTGTTTTGGTTCTGAGGATAGAACCTCATAGTTATATATAAAAAGCAGAGGCTATATGCCACAGCATTCTCTATGATTAAAGTTTGAGTATACGACTTTTGGCTCTATAATTCTGAGAAAATAACTTAAAATATATTTAATGCCCAGAAAATACATAGACAAAGCATCTTTCTCTGAAGTTGTATTCAGAAAAAAAAAACAAAGAGAGGAATATACAATTTCTTAGTGATGAAAGTAATAAAAGTTGAAAAGTAAAATGTTCCGTACTTATAGAAGTTTTATGTCAATAGTTTAAAGATGTAATATTAAAGCCACCCCCCAAAAGAAAAAAATACAATATTAAAACAAAAAATTTCAAGTTAATAAAAACCAAAGAATGTCTTTAATTAATTAAATGGTTTTTGGATTTTTGTTTTTTTTGTTTGTTTTTTTTTGGGGGGACCACACCAGGTGATGCTCAGGGGTTATTCCTGGCTATGCACTCAGAAAACGCTCCTGGCTTGGGGGAATAGGTGGGACGCCGAGGGATTGAAACGTGGTCCATTCTTGCCTAGTGTGGGCAAGGCAAGATGCCTTTCTGCTTCCACCATTCCGGCCCCTGTATTAACACTTTTTTTATTTTACTGAAGTATTTTATTTATTTATTTTTTTATTGTGACTGAAGTTTATTTACACAGAATTATTTATGATACATAGTGACGATGAATGAAGGGCATCCCACCACCAATGTTATCCTCCCTCCACTCTTGTTCCCAGCATGTCTCCCACATCTCCCTCCTTTACCCCCCAGAATCCTACTGCAAATGGTCTCCGCCATACAGCTTGTAATAGGTTGGGTATCTATTCTGTTTGGTGTTCCAGTCTGGTCATTTTTTATTTACACTATGTGTTCATATGACTGGTCCTGGTATCATTCTTTCCCTCCCCCCTCAGTTTATGAGGCTGAATGATTCCAGTTATGCTATTCTGTTAGAGATAAAAAGGTTAAGGAAAAGAGAAGAAAAAACTTGGTGTCAACTACTAAAATAGAAAGAAAAAAAGTCACCAAATAATATCCACAAAATTTAAAAAGAAAGAAAAAAGTGGAAGAAAAAAGAGAAGTGAGATAATATCAAAAAACAAACAAAAAATAAAGCAAAACAAAACCAGAAAAAGTGGTGCAGTGGCAGGGCTTGGTGTTACCCCACCATTTTTTTTTTTTTTTGGTATAGACACAGTAAGTATTGGGGAAGGAAGGAAATTCCCATGGCCTAAGAGATTCAGGGTTTCTCTACTCCTGAAGCATATTGTCATGGGAACAACCACTGGCTCCATAACTTCTCATTGCCATATCCCAGGGTTTTTTTTGTTTTGTTTTGTTTTGTTTGTTTGTTTTTTGTAGTGTCAGGAACCTTTCCTCTCAGTTGTGGATGAGAAAATAAGGCCACTGTAGCAAGCAATCTTGATATTTGCACAGGTCCTAGGACAAGGCCTAGGATAGAGTCTTTAAGGTTCTAGAGGTACTGTTCCAACATTGTTTGTGTGTTCCATTTTTTGTATCATGTGCTCCATGTTTTTGCTCATTCCTTAACCTGAAGTCTAGGAAATTATGGTCGAAAGGTTCTGCTCAGTCTCTGTTGTCAGAATTGGACCTCTGCACTAAGAAATCTTGATTTTTGTAGGAGCCCTGGGCTTTAGCCTAGGGTAGGGTTTTCCTTAATGGTCTCAAGGTAAGTTCTGCCCAGTCACTGTTGTCAAAGTCAGTTTTCTGTAGTTAGCGCTCTTATTTTTCATAGTTCAAAGGACGATATATATTCTGATTTCCACTTAGTGTTAGGTGATGTCATAGGACCTCCTGGTCTTAGGTCAAGTTGTCATTTCCTCACTGTCCTCGTTGTCATATTAACACTGGCACAAGTATATCTCCCAAAGGAGCTTAGTTCCTAGTGTTGTTGCAGGGGGTGGTTTCAGTTCTATGTCTAGGATCTGGGATTTGAGAATGAACTAACACTGTCTAATCTCGTGGAGACTGAGTTGTATCCACATGACATATGTCCAGGATGGGAGGCACCCTTGTATAAAAAGTGTGAGTTCTTATCCTTAGAAGATAAGATCTTGTGTCTGAGTCCATGATTTCCCCTTATTTACTGTGCCTATACAAAAACATATGGTGTCCTTTTGTGTTGCTGATGCTATTCCGGGTAAGGATGACAGGCTACATGTACAATATCTGTGGTGTGGCCTGATCTTTTGTCCCAGGCAAGACGTTTTCTTAGATTTTGTACAAAGCAGTACCAAAACTGGTGAGGGTAGAGAATATATATATATATATATATATATATACATATGAAATTGAGATATAAAAAAAGGAAATTGAGAAAAAGAAGAAAAAAAGGTATTTGAAGAAAGTAATGGGGGAGGCTATCTGTATGTTTAGGAATACATATCTTAAGATACATTATTATAAACATATTAAGCTTACATAGGCAATATAGGCCTCCCAATTAGGTCTTCTGATATATTCTTGTGGGGGGTTAAAGCCAAGGTACTTTTTTGTATCACAGACTTTGGTCAGTTTAAGATATGATTTGCGGCATTTCAGAGTCCTGTAGTGTTCTTGAATTGGGGGTTTTGCTGCAGCTGAATCTGGTATCATGCAACTGTCCACAATTTGATGGGAGTGAGAGAGGTCACAAGCTTGAGTCAGGAGGCTTATTGGTTGTGGTTTCTTGCTGAGACACAACATGAGGGATCAAGAGGGTGTCTTTCGTTGAGGAGGTGGATGGTGGTCTGTTGGGCAGGAGGTCAGTCTTGGTGCCTAACAGGTTAAAAACTGAGGGTAAAGAGAGTTACATAAGGGGGAGATAACAAATCCGGGTTGGGATATGGGGGGAATAGAAAGGTCTCTGGGTATGGAAAGGCAATATAGAAGAGGGGCTATATACATTGTATAGATGAAATATTTAAGGATAAGGCTCGTCAGTCAGAGAGGACAACTGTATAGAAAGTAACGTTCACTTAGACACTGACTTCAGAGATCAATTTGAGTGCTATCCTCCATATATAGGTATTCCATTTCCTTTCCTATAAATAGTCAAGAATTAGAATATTTTTGAACGATGTTAAAGAGGGTATATGTCGCGCAGGCACAAATGCGCCACAAGCTTTTGAAAATAATTATCCGTAAAAAAAAAAAAAAAAAAAGGACACCCCTGCAGAGGGGCTGACATGGTTGAGATAAATCTGCTTTGGCTAGCTGTCCTATCCCATCCCCCAAGATCCATGTTACCAAATCAGGCCATGAAGACCCTCTGGTGTGGGGAATCTGGGTCCCTGGACTGACTGGCATTCCGGGGCTTCTTTGGCTAGCTGTCCAGCCCAGTGCCCACCACATGCCAGTGCAAGGGACCACCTCCTGGCGTGTGGCTTCTCCAGACCCAGCTCTCCCCTCTGTAGCTCGCTAATGAATGGATAGGGGTGGAGTTTTGCTCTACCCCATCCCATCCTCCAAGGCACAGGTTACCAGATCAGGCCATGAAGACCTCTGGCGTGGGGGAATCTGGGCCCCCGGACTGACTGGCAGTCCGGGGCTTCTTTGGCTAGCTCTCCAGCCCACTGCTCACCACATACCAGTGCAAGGGACCAAACTCCTGGCATTTGGCTTCTCCAGTCCCAGCTCTAGCCTCTGTAGCTTGCGAATGAATTGATAGGGGCAGAATTTTGTTCCCCCCATCCCATTCCCCAAGGCCCAGGTTATCAGATCAGACCATGAAGACCCTCTGGTGTGGGGGAATTGAGCCCCCGGACTGACTGGCAGTACGGGTGTTCTTTGGTTACCTATCCAGCCCAATGCCCACCACATACCAGTGCAGGGACAAACTCCTGGCGTGTGGCTACTCCAGGCCCAGCTCTCGCCTCTGTAGCTTGTGAATGAATCTGTATTAACATTTTAATGGCACTTGTCCCATACCTCTTTTCCAATTTACCAATAGAAAAAAAATAATTGTATATGACTACTAAATAATAATTATTAATATTTATTGAGTATAAGTAATCCTTATATACTAACATATTGGATGTTTAAAAATATTCACTTTTCATATATTTTTGTTTTATAGAGAAAAATAAAGTCTAAAAATGTTAATAAAAATGCCCAAGTGCATATTGCTGAGGGTGACTGAATAAATAGGAGCATTCCACAGAGAATAACATTTTTAACCTTTGTATCCTCCTGTAACCAGTATTACCAGTAGAATTGACTGATAAGTATGAAGGTCACCATGAAATGATGAACTCAGTTGACTTCTTCTGCAGAAACTGTATTAATGGTGACTTGAATCCAGTATGTATAGATTGACTGTTCTACATACATGCACAAAATATAATAGTAATACTGAAGCATTTGAAGTGAGTGAATAGTTATAAATATGTTTCCTGGGGTGAGTGTCTGGGAAATAACATTTGTGTAAGAGTTAGAACATCACCTGTCTTATTCCTGGCATCTCATATGGTTCCCCAAGCCTACTCAAAGCAGTTTCTGAGCACAGAGCCAGGAGTAACCCTTGAGTGCTGCCAGGTATGACCCAAAAACAAACAACAGAAAAAAGAATTAGATCACCTGTCTTTTGTGTTAACCTTAGTTGGTTTGGGGCTGGGTTACCCATCTAGCTTCAATATCTACACCCTCAGCCGAGTGTTTTTGAGAAGTTTTATTCTTGTATTTTTTGTTCAATGTCCCTGTTGCACTTACAGCAGTGTTTTCACAAGGTTGCACTCTGGACTGTGACGCTCACACATATTTTTGTTTAACTACCCGTCATGGGTGACACATTTCTAATGCAATGATCTCGCTGTGCTCCAGAGATTTCATAGGCTTTTATTCAGCTAAGAGTCGCAGACAGCAGAATTACAGGGACTGTTTGGTGTTAGAAGTAATAACTTGAAAGCCACATACATTTTTCTGACCAGGAATCTTAAGCTTACTAGAATATACTGGTTTTGATATTTTATTATTGTCAAACAAAAATTACAAGGGTTAATTACAAATAGTCAAAAGCTAAAACACCCAATATACTCCTGCTTGAATTTCCAGTGGAATGGGGTTAATTACCTCAGACACAACTGCACTTCCTTTTGGGAGTATAAACTTTTGGGGTAGTTTTACTAGAAAACTTTTTTCTGTGTTAACATGTCTTTCAGGAGCCTTGGTCTAGGAAGTCTAACTCATTTTGAGAATACGCAACATCAGGCCTTTGGAAAGCAATGACCCGATTTTAAGTGCTTACTCTCTTCTATGTTCTAAGTGGGACTTAAGTGACAGAAAATGTGAATAGGAACACAAGTGAACTGGAGGTTAAAATTTTCAGATTCAGAACAGAATAGGAACAAGAGACCAACACAATGCCATACTATTAGCTTCAGATGGACTTCTGGATTTAAAAGGGCTATCTTCATCCCTCTTCTATAGACAAGAAGCTTGATGATGTGGTGAGTGAGAGAAAGAGAGAGACAGAGAGAGACAGAGAGAGAGTGTGTGTGTGTGTAAAAGAGAGAGAATCAAAGTGGTCTCAGATGCATTGGTGGGGAAAAAAATAAGGGCAGAACTAAATATCCAAGCCAAAGTCAATAACAATAGAATCCAGAGACCTAAACTATAATAATCTAAACTTAAATAGCCCTGTTATACAGGTAGACCAGGGGGCAAAGAGGATGTACTCTAGGTTTATTGATGGAGGGAGTTGGCTCACTAGTGGTGGGAATGGCCCTGACTCACTGTATATCTAAAATTCAACTATGAAGGGCTCTGTAGATCACAATTGTTTCAATAAAATAATTTAAAAAAAATGTATACAAAGAGAAAAAAGTATATAGAATGGGGAAAAAGAAAAGCTATAGTCTAAACAATTTTATTTTCCTGTACAATTGGCCAGAGTACTGTATTTCTGAGTAACAAATGTTCCCACTCCCATCTGTTACCTCAACTCTGAATTTGCCAATATTACTTTCTCATGGATAATACCAAATAAGCTCAGGCTGCAAAGACAGATTGAGCATAAAATATACATTTTGCTGCTTATATAACATTTTATTCTAAACCTAATGCATGCTTTGGCAGTTGAAAGGAAATAGTACAACAAGTGGGGTCCATCTTGTACAACACAGTAAAAGGGAACAGTGTGAGCTTGTGTCACCACCTTTATAATCCACATATATTCAATGATGAATTCTCGGCCAATCCCTGGTTCTCTAACCTGTGTTTAGTCACTTTGCTTTTGAGCTCTAAATTTATAGAAAGCTTTAAATCTGTCATGAAACTCTAGTTGTTATTTAAAAAAATTTCGTAGGCCAAGTGAAATCCTTTTTGAATGACCCCAATATTTACTGTGCCAGGGCAGGAGGGGAAAAAACAAAAATACAAAAAGCACAAAACCTTGGTTATTTTATATATATATACATATATATATATATTCCTTTTACCTTCATTTATTATTGTTATTATTATTTTTATTTACCTATCTATTTTGGTCGATTTCTCTGTTTGGGTGTGATTATTGAAATCGTTGTCCCCAATTATACTTATTTTTTAAACAAAACCATGGAACATGAATCATCATGTTCTGCCTCATATTTCTATGTCTTCCTAAAATTGAGGGGGAAAAAATAGTGGATGGTACCCAGGGCAAAACAGTCTCATGAGCATTAAGTAGAAAAAAAAATTATCAGACCTAAATACCCAAACCAAAGTCAATCACAAAAGAATCAAGAGACCCAAACTACAACAAGCTATATACAAAAGGGACTAGCAGGCCAGGGAAAAATGGAGGAATTATCAGATGTATGCTGAGAATAGTGGTGGAGGGAGGTCAACACTGATGTTGGGAATGGCCCTAATTCACTGTCACTATGTACCTTAAATATAATTGTGAAAGAATTAATTTGCATTGTTCTCAATAAAAATTATTTTAAATAATAAAATTAATTAAAATAAATTAATAAATTTTACTCAGATTTAAACCAGCTGTTCTTTTCTGAGATTTTTTTTTAACTATTTCAGTTTCCCTGAATGAGAGCTTAAGTCTCTCATTTCTTCCTCCTAGTATGTTTCTACTCAGGATTTAATATTCTTTGGACCTATAATGTGTATGAGCTTGCACCATACCACTCACTAAAATTGAAAAAGTCTATCTTTCAGTTCCTTTAAGAGCAATCATTTCTTAGTCCCACCTATTTCTTCTACTAATGAAGAGTCACAACTTTAAACCTTACAATTGTTTGTATCTGTGTTTTCCTTTTTCTGTTTTAATCACCTACTGAAATGAGATGCCATATGTTGGTGCTGCTGAAGTTAGGTGAAAAAATGATGAGGCTTCAATTGTACTCACCATAGTTTTTGGTTTCAAAATTTCTATTTATTAAAAAAAATTATCTAAGTTACTGTATTACAAGAATGATTTAAATTTATGATACTATTAATAGTAGGGTTTCATGTATATAACAGTTTAATACCACACCCCCACCAGTATCTGTTTTCCTCCACTTGGCCTGAATCGCTCCTCAATTTTCAACCCACACCCCACCCTGTCTCAACCTTACCTCTATTCTCTACAAGCCTCTTAACTATGGTGAACTAGATTCTATGGTTTATTAATTTTTCATGCCAGTCATTGTCCCTTCTAAGCACCTCAGATCATATGTATATGAATCACAAGAAGATTCTCATTAATCACTGACTCACATTTCTTTCAAACTTCACTACATGATTTAAGAACTAATATTATCCAATTTCTCATTCCCTCAGGAGCCACTTACGCTTTCCTTGAACTAAATCAACCTGCACCATTAATTTGTTTGAATGATTTCAATATTAGTGGAAACCAAAACCCACTGATATAAATAAAGAACTAAATATTCTTCTTTGGAAATTAGTAATTACCAATTTATTCTAAGTGTGTGATTAATTTTGGTGGTTATCATACTATGCCTGTCTATGTATTACAAGAGGATACCTTATAGAAATCACTTTCTTACATACATTATCTCATATTACTTTCTAGAGCAGTTTTCATTCTTTAGAAAAAATAATATAAGAAGGTTTGCATGTTACTGTGCTAATGTAACTTAACTACATTTTTTAGGGCACATATATAAAATTATAACAGAAACTACTCAAGTGTTCTTAAATAAGCACAGTTTCATTGTGTGTATATTTTTAATCTTCAAATAATTCAATGCACATCTTGACACCTAAGATGGGCTTAAATTATATAATTATGAAATTAACACAAGTAAAAATCTTGTTTCTTAAGTCTTGGCTCAGTAGATGTAGATAAAATAAGAATATTTTGTTCTTGAATTTGAAACTGGAGCATGGGGAAGGTTTCTTTCTTTTTCTGTTTTTTGGTTTTTGGGCCACACTAGGTGATGCTCAGGGGTTACTCCTGGCTATGCGCTCAGATATTGCTCCTGGCTTGGGGTACCATATGGGACGCCAGGGATCGAACCAAGGTCCATCCTTGGTCAGTGGCTTGCAAGGCAAGCAGGGTACTCCTGCACCACTGCTCCGGCCCCAAAGAAGTTTTAATTTAATCAATGTTATTTTTAAAAAAATGTTGATAATTATTTAAAATAATAATGAAAACAACTATACTCACTGGTTACATGACTAAACATAGATAAGAGTTGAAATCAGTGATGTCAAAGGAGATAAGAATCAAGTAGGTAAGTATTTACAGCAGACAGGATTTTTTTTATTATATATAATTTTTATTTTGACCATATTGGCTTTCACAGTAGTATTTTAGGTACATATTAACATTGAATCATCACCTAAATTCCCATCACCAAATTTGTCCTCCCTCCACCCCTATTCTCATCTTGCATCCCATATCTCCCACCCTCACCCCTCAGGCTGCTAGAAAAAGTGGTCCCCTCTGTGTCTAGCTTACTACTTAGTGATCATAATATATCTGTTTGGCTCTGGTATCCTCCATTATTTCCCCCTATATTTGAGAGGCAGAACTAGATCAAGTTATGTGGTTTTGTTTGAAGAAAAGAAAAGCAATAAAGTGGGGTAAAAATCAAATTAGCCGAAAATGGGCATAGTCCTTCTAGAGGCTCTCAACCTCAGTTTGAGAGAGGACAGGAAAAAGGGAATTGAAACACCACAACAATAAAAAAAAAAACATATCAAATAAAATATCCAGTGAGCACTACAGCACTAAAGACAAGCACCACATAACAGTCTTGGTCATGAAATAAAACCATGCAGAGCGCAAAAGGAAAGAGAAAGATAAAATAACATAAAATAAAATTGGAGACATCAACTTCAATATCTACACCAAAATAAAGAAGTCAAAAAAATAAAAATAAAAATAAATAAATAAATAAATAATAGATAAATAGATTTAAAAAAAGATTATTATGTGCTTTTTTTTTTTTTTTCAGCAGAGGCACAGTAAATATTGGGGGCATTAGAGAGGGAATTCCCTTGGCCTAGGAGATTTTTTAAAGTGTTCTGTACTCTGGAGTAAAGAGTAGGGTAAAGTGAGATATTTGAACTCCTTGTCAATATCTAAATGAAATTCACCTATTTTAGAAATTCAATTTAAAGAACGACTGTGTAAATAAAATAGAAAACAAATTATATGCTAAATAAAATTTGTTTAAAATAAAAAGATTTAAAAATGACAAAATATTCTATTCTATCTAAAAAGGTATGGCACAAATAGAAGTAAAACACTCTGATTTAAACTACTTAAGTTACAAAACAATTCATATAAAAAATCAAAATATTGTAAAGAAAGTAAAATTTTAAAAAGTTGATAAAGGAACTGGAGTGATGGCACAAGCAGTAAGGAGTCTGCCTTGTGTGTGCTAGCTTAGGATGGACCGTGGTTTGATTTCCCAGCGTCGAATGTGGTCCCCCAATCCAGGAGCGATTTCTGAGAGTGTAGCCAGGAGTAAAGAGTCACTGAGTGTGGTCCAAAAACAAACAAACAAAAAAAAGTTGATAAAAAATATACATCCGGGCCCGGAGAGATAGCACAGTGGCGTTTGTCTTGCAAGCAGCAGATCCAGGACCAAAGGTGATTGGTTCGAATCCCGGTGTCCCATTTGTTCCCCCGTGCCTGCCAGGAGCTATTTCTGAGCAGACAGCCAGGAGTAACCCCTGAGCACCACCAGCTGTGGCCCAAAAACAAACAAACAAATAAATAAATAAATAAATAAATATCTGTAGAGAGAAACAGAGCTTAACATTCTTCTGCTAAATCTAAAGTGAATTTTCCTAAAATATAAAACTGAAAACCATACATGAGAAAGTAGAAAGAAAAAATGTAAAGATAAATATGTGGTGTAATGTAATAAAATATAAGGATGACAAAATTAGAATTTGTTTATCTAAAATATTAATTAATTGGTAAATATATTTATACCAATAAATATAGAAACAAACATGGCAATATCAAATATAACTATATATTATATTAAACTTATATACACCAAATTTATATATATATTACATATCAAATATGTATATTAAATATAGACTATATTTAAATATATGTAAAATATATAAACACAAATATATACTGGCATATATTAATTTATATGTCAAATTTGTATATAAACCCTTATATATTATATCAAATATTACAATAACATTTAACTATAATACATATCGAGAAAAAATGAGAAGAAATTATATATATAATGTATAATGAGTCTAAATGTATGTTTTTCAAGAATGGAGAGATGATGACATTCTATAACCAATCATCTTGGGTTTTTTGTTTTGTTTTGTTTTGTTTTATTGTTGTTGTTGGCTTTTGGGTTTGGGTTTTTGGGTCATATCCAGCAGCGCTCAGGGGTTACTACTGGCTGCAGGCTCAGAAATCGCTCCTGGCAGGCTTGGGGGACCATATGGGATGCTGGGATTCGAACCAATGACCTTCTGCATGAAAGGCAAACGCTCTACCTCCAAACTATCTCTCTGGCACCCAATAATCTTGTTTTAACATTCAGAGCACACAGCCTACTTTCCCTAAGCCCCATCCCCTTTCTTTCCTGCACACAAAAACACATACTTTGTTGTAATTCCCTCTCAAATCCTACCTTATTGGCTAAACAGAATCCTTACCTTACTATTCCCTAATATAAGTATTTCTTTCCCACCTGAAATAAACAAAGTTGCTCTCCCAAAGTGGCTGGTGGGTGCTTTTTGTGAGTGCTCTACTCGCCAGAGATCCTACCTCACCAGTGACTTCTACATCTAGCGACTCTGACCTCCCAGTGACTCTAACTTCACCAGTGACTTCTACATCTTGGGATCTGACCTTACCGGCTTCATTTACAATATTCCTCAGAAGTTAAAATGGAGTTATTCTGGAAATTTGATACTGGAACATAGCAAAAGAAAATAAATAGATATATTCAGCTTTCTATTTGTGTAAACATACACTTATTTTTCTCTTATTCATTATTTCTGATCAACACTGACTGGTAAAACAAATTTTTTAAATTTTTTTATTTTTAATTATGAGAACAATGATGCAAAGAAAGCGGACAAGGTAAAGTTGCAGTGGAAGGACAATCACCCATAAACAGAGTTCTCAGAAGAAATCCCCTTGCTGACGCCTAAATTTTGAGCTTAAAATCAAAGAACATTAAGAAAAAGAAAACAGCTCCAGGCTATCTCTCCAGCCCTCTCCCCTACTCTTACTCTCTTTTTTTTAATCATACCTAGTGGTGCTCAGGGCTTTCTTACTCCTGGCTCTGTGCTCAGGAATCACTCCCGGTGGGCTTAAGGGGCCATATGAGATGCCAGTGACTGCACCCAGGTCAGCCACATGCTATGCTTATTCACTGTTCTATCTCTTCACCTGTTCTACAATTCTTTATTCAGTTTGCCAGGTTCCAAGAAAGTGCCTGTTATTTAGATGGTACTTAGGGTCTTTCTTGGAAGGATAGATGTGTCTCTGATATGAAGTGTGAAAATGGTGTTGTGGGCCTGAGAGATGATACAGGGGCTCTTGCCTTGCATGTGGCCAAACCTTGTTTAATTCCTGGCATCATATGGCCCTACCAAGCACTGCTAAACTGATTCCCAAGCACAGAGCTGGGTACACCTCCTCGCAGAGTGTCTCCATTTATTTATATAATTAAATTTATTTCAACAAAGCTTTAAAAAATAAAAAGAAAAATAAAACAGAACCCATGTACAATTACTTTGTCCACAAGCTCCAGATTGTAGTACATTATAACTTTTTTTAGCAGTACACAAAGCAATATAAGGCCATAAAATTTATGTGACTCCTTAATCATTGTAGGCGTAGTATTTTTTTTACATTTTCATGCACATGCATATTAGTTTAAGTTAACATCAAAAGTATAAGTGGTTTTTTTCTTTAAGATTTAGAGTCAAAGGAGCACAGTAAAAACGGTGTTAAAGTGGAAAATATTATTTGCATAGGCACACCAAAATATGTGGGACATGGAAATGAAAAGTCTTGGCCTAAATACAAGGAGAACCTTCCCCTGAAATTTCCTGTCATAAGACCAACTCTAGGCTCAAGGCAAACTAGTTTGTTCAATCCAAGTTATTGTCTGTAGTGCCAATAGTTTTATTTTTCACGCAGTCTCTATTGTTGGCATCAGGTTTCTGTATTAATGATCCTGGAATCTGCATATCCTACATAAAAGTCAGGCTGGTGTGGTGCATCCTCTCGTTTCACCTCAAAATTAAAGGGCAATGCAGAAAGCCTGTCCAGTAAGCAGGTCGTCGTGCTGTTGTTATTGTTAAGTCTTCTCAGTGTTAAGGGAAGTCTCTTTTGAGTAGGTCGATGTCAGAGCAGTGATAGGGTCTTCCCTGGTAGAGGATTGCTTCCTGATGTTATAGACAAACTTGGATGTTTCGTAGATGGCTTCCCTAGATCAGGGGTGAATGAAGAATGCCCATTCTTCTGAGGCCTGTGCCAGGTCATTATGTCAATGTTCAGGGTGTAAGGTCCCATTGCACTACAAGATTTGAGTGTTCTCATCTCTATTAGATAAGAACTTATTTGTATGTAGCATATTTTCCCATCCTAATGTGCCTATGCAAACAAGAAATAAAGCCACGTGGCGTTATTGGTGTATATGGGGACATAAGAACAGATCCAAAAATACCCGTAACATAAGAATTAAAATGAGGGACTCTTTCACCAAATTCCCTATTGAACAGTTCACAAAGAGAAGAAAAAATGAAAAAAAAAATGGGGAAAATCGTCACTGTATAAGAAAATATTCAGCAAGAGCTATAGCTGTCAAAGAAAACACACACAAAATGTTGAAAAGAAATACATGTCCATTTTATGCCTTTTGAAATAGTTGGGGGGAGAATGTTAACTCAGTGCACCACTTTGGTCTGTGACATAGAACTCTGTAGTACTGAAGTTAAAAAGGGTAAATGTGGAGTAATGATGGTAGGGGGTGAGAGAGTTAAAGAGAAAAATGAGCTTTTGTAGGGGTATGTGAAAGGGCAGAGTACAAAATGGACATTCTGCATACACAAAAACATAACTCAAGGATAGGGAGTACTATTAATGTATCTTGAGTGTGCGGGGGCACCATATGAACATATAGACTGGTAATAAATTACCAGTCATTGCTTTAGTGCAACCGAGAAACTCTCAGCACCCACAAGTTAAGCCTAGGGTAACCTTCAAGCTCCTCCAAGAGACCCACCTCACTGGCTTGCCCAGGCATGTAACCCAGGGGAAGCCCTGGAGATCTGGAGCAAGGAGGTAGAGGGGTGCTGGGGTCACCCAAGTCCCGCATCCCCCTTGGCCTGGTTAAGAAGGCCTTTGGCATGGTGGAGGCCTGCCAAACCCCATGCTGGCAGAGACTCCCAGCTCCCAGGAAGGAAAGAGACCTTCAATGGCTGGGAGGCTGGAAGTTCAAAGTCCCCACCCCAACCCTCCCTAAGGAGCCGGGTAGGGAATGGGGAAAAGCCTAGGGTAACCTTCAAACTCCTCCAAGGGACCCACCTCGCTGACTTGCCCAGGCATGTGACCCAGGGGAAGCCCTGGAGATCCGGAGCAAGGCGGTAGAGGGGTGCTGGGGTCACCCAAGTTCCACACACCCCTCAAGGCCTGGTTAAAGTTACAAACATAAGAAAATATACTCTACTCAAATTTTGAATATTTTCTCTAGAAAGAAGGATTAGTATTAACATGCAGTAATAGCACAATTCATTGAATTCCCCAATAAAAGCAGAAGTGGTATCCGCCCCCATCCCCAGAAGTGGTATTCTTAAGTATAAGCTTCAATGAGGAAAAGGTAGGAATAATAAAAAAATAAAATAAAATGATATATTTAATAAAAGAAATATTTCTAAAAAATGTAAGTTCCTGGTAACTTAAATAGAAAAATTGAGCAGTTGAAATAATGCTAATGTAATAAATAAAATCAACATCCTATTTTCTGTGATTAAACATTTTCAAATAATTTAAATTAGTCATCAGTGCTATTTCCAGTATGAAAATTGTACTTCTACAAGTTTCAAAACTAAATGGTATAAATTGATACTTCTTTGAAAGAAAATATTATTGCATACCTTAAGAAAGTTTAGATCTTTCAATAGATTCATGATGGTGATATAATTTCTCTAATTTACTCTTGTTTCCGTTGGAGTTTTTATATATAAAAGAATTCACTTATTGAGTAGAATCTCATTAAAGTTGAGTAATTTTCAACAAGGTCATACTCCAATCATCTGTAGTAGTTATGATTAGTACTGAACATGAACATGAGAGAAACCTAGCAATAAAACTAGAACTTTATGTTCATTTGACTTTTACTTTAAAAATGTTGATTATATCTATAAAAATGTAAAAAAGATGAATACTTATTTAAACAATAGAATAATACAGAGTTAAGAAGTTAATGAGTTCAAAATATTATCTTCTATAGACCAAGAAAATGAGTATTTCTCTTTTGTTTTAACTGGATCAAATGCTTTAAAAAATCTTATGACTCTCCTTTATATTTTTATAAAACATAAAGCTCTAAAACGTATACATAAGATTTTACTCACTTTTAACCAATGGTAATGGAGATATTTACACGTTCTTTACAATGAAAATATGGGAACTTAGATAACACAATGGGCAGAACACTTGTATTGCATGTTGTTGACTCAGGATTGAATCCCCAGCACTCCATATGGTCTTCCATACTGAATACAGGAGTAATCCCTGAATAGAAAGCCAGGAACAAGCTCTAAAGATTACTCTCTTCCCCCCTAATAATAATAATAATAATAATAATAATAATAAACAAAAGTAAATTAAAAATAAGAGAAAAATACCTAGAATTAAATTCTCACAATTTTCCAGATCATCTCATTTTATGGAACTGTTATTTATCATTGAATCCATTCTTAAATGCCTTGATATTTTATTTAATTTATAATGGTCATTGAAGAAGCAGCAAGCCCATCTTTTAAGATTAAAGTATCTTAGAAGAAATGAGAAACTTCAATTCATGTTTCTTTTTTAAACAATTAATTTGTCTCAAAATCACAGTTCCATATTTATATTTGCCACTACAAATAGACATCTTTGTACTTGAGCAAATTAATTATTCAATGAATGTTTTCACCTCCACTGCCGAATACTAAGAAATAAAAAAATTTTGTAATGATTGGGGCCAAAGCAGTGGTGCAGCAGTAAGGCATTTGCCTTGCACACGGCTGACCTAGGGTGAACTATAGTTTGATTCCCCAGTGTCCCATATGGTCCCCCAAGCCAGGAGAGATTTCTGAATGCATAGCCAGGAGTAACCCATGAGTGGCTCTAAACGTAACCCGGGTGTGGCCCTAAAACCAAAAAAAAAAAAAAAAAAAAAGTAATAATTGAAGAAAGACCAATACTGGTGTGTTTGTGGGAAGAAAGAAACTCTCATTCACTGCTGGTGGGAATGCCATATAGACCAGCTTTTCTGGAAAACAATTTGGATATTCCTGAAAAAACAAACTGGAAATTGAATTTTGTTATGAATCTAGCAATACCATTCTTAGGGATATACCCTAGGAAGAGAAAAACATAATAAAAAGTCCTCTGCATGGGCCCGGAGATATAGCACAGCGGCGTTTGCCTTGCAAGCAGCCGATCCAGGACCAAAGGTGGTTGGTTCGAATCCTAGTGTCCCATATGGTCCCCCGTGCCGGCCAGGAGCTATTTCTGAGCAGACAGCCAGGAGTAACCCCTGAGCACCGCCGGGTGTGGCCCCTCCCCCCCCCAAAAAAAAGTCCTCTGCACTCCTATGTCAAAATCTGAAAACAATCCAGGTACCTGACAACAGATGAGTAGCCAGAGAAACCATTATACATCTATACAATAAAATACTATGCAGCCAGTAGAAAAATGAAGTCATGAAATTTGCTTATACATGTATAAATGTGTAGATAATTATGCTGAGTGAAATGAGTCAGGGAGAGGGATAAATATAAAATAATCTCACTTATCTGTGGGGTTTAATGACAATAAAAAACAGTGTTGGGATGATATCCAGAGACAATGGAGATGAGTATTAGGAGAACAAATTGGTCCATGGTAGGAAGCTTGCCACAAAGAGTGGAGAGTGCAATAGAGAAGGGCCTACTTAAACAATGTAATGATTGAAATGGAAGATAAATTTAAACAATGTAGACTTTACTAAATTTATCTTTATACTCAGTATAGACTCAGAAAGCCAACTTTTATTCAATCTCCTTAAAAGTTTCACCAACGAGCAAATACAACTCTTTAATCAAGATTAATAGGTAAATTTAACTTGATTTGACATGAAGAATTTTGGTGGCTGGAGAGATAGCTCAGCAGTAAAGCATTTGCCTTGAATGTGGCTGACCCAGGAGGGATCAAGTTAGATTCCTGGCATCCAATATGGCATGCCAGCCTGCCCGGGGTGATTTCTGAGTTCAGAGCCACAGTATCTCCTGAGTGTCGCTAGGTGTGGCCCAAAAGCCAATCAATTAATAAGTCAATAACTAAATAAATTTTAAAAAATAATTTTGTGGGGCCGGGCGGTGGCGCTGGAGGTAAGGTGCCTGCCTTACCTGCGCTAGCCTAGGAGACGGACCGCGGTTCGATCCCCCGGCGTCCCATATGGTCCCCCAAGCCAGGAGCGACTTCTGAGCGCATAGCCAGGAGTAACCCCTGAGCGTTACCGGGTGTGGCCCAAAAACCAAAAAAAAAAAAAAAAAAAAAAAAAAAAAAATAATTTTGTTTTGTTTTGTCTTGGTTTGCCTTTTTTTTTTTTTTTGCCACGCTGGGAGTTGCAAGTCAGCCCTTGATGGGGCTGGAAGTTGATGGGATGGAAGATGAGGTCTTTCTCCTCCAGCTCAGACCACTCGTCTGCCACCCTGTTCAGCTAGCGGGTCTGAGGGTTCAAGATAGGGATGGGTAGAATACATAGGCAGTCAGGCTTCAGGAGATATAAGCTTTATTCAGTGGATAAGGCTGAAAACTCCCCCAGCCTTCCTCAGACCCTTGCTTTTATAGACAAAAATCAGGTACCACCCTAGGGTGGGAGCAGAATACCAAGTAAGGAATAATCCAATATACTATCACCAGGTCACACCCTAGGGTGGGTACAATAATTGATTAGGGTAAGATCAGTATGATAATAATCTTATGGAAATGTTTTCATATATAACAACTGGGGATGCTCAGGAGTCACTTCTGGCTCTGTACACAGAAACTGCATCTTGTGGACACAAGTGCCAAATGGTATGTCAAGGATCAAACCAAGGTCAGTCATGTACAAAGAAAATACACTACCAGCTATCCTAACACTCTTACCCCCAGACATCAAAAATATGTTGATGTATTTAGAATCTCACCTTTACTAGCTAAAATGAAACTTTTAAACATGACAAATCTTACTTTTAAGAAAGAAAAAGGTGAATATATCATGAAAACAAAAAAAATTATTGATAATAATTGTGTCCTGAATAAATGTAGCCAGAAATGAACAAATTTAGAAACATATTATATCACAGTGCCAACAGTAGAGGAAAAACAGAATATTCAACCTGGAATCTAAATGAAGCCTTCTCATTATTCAAGCTTATTTAAAAAGTAAAACTTAATTACATACTCATTTAATCATTAAAGCATGTCAGCAAACATGTTAAAGTATGCTAAATGTATATTAAAATTTGCTTTTAATAATCACAAATGAAAATATATGTATAATGTAACGTTTTACTTCTTAAGTATTAATGTCTTTCCTACTGTTTAAAAGTAATCTATTACATTACTTTTTAAACTCTTCTACTTCTGAATTGTTGATTGTTTATTCATATGATACTTAACTGATATTTTACAGTTTTCTCTAATATTGAAGTTCAAACTAAAGTGCCACTAGGTTTAGGATAAAAAGATTGGGGCTAAAGCTTCTCCCAAGTGTTTCTACTAATAGTCACCACAGGAGGTTTCAGGGCTTGAGCCCTAGGAGTGATGATAAATGACAACACTGAAAAGTTTTTTTTCTTATGCAAGTATTTTATTAGTCTGTGAGTTTATTCCCATTTTTAAATTATTTTTCTTTATTTCAGCACCATGATTACATACATGTTTTTAGTTCAGTTTCAGTCATAAAAAGAACACCACCCTTCACCAGTGCAAAATTCCAACCACCAATGCCCCACATGCCCTCCTTCCCCACCCTCTGCCTGTTTTTAAGACAGGCATTCTACTTCTCTCACTCATTGACATTGTCATGATAGTTAGAGTAGTCATCTCTATAACTACACTCATGACTCTTTGTGGTGAGCTTCACATCAAGAGCAAATCCTTCCAGCCCTCTGTTGTCTCTGGGAATTATTACAATAAAGTCTTTGTTTTTCTTAAAACCCATAGATGAGTGAGACTACTCTGTGTCTATCTCTCTCCCTCTGACTTATTTCACTCAGCATAATAGATTCCATGTACAGCTAGGTATAGGAAAATTTTATGACTTCGTGTCTCCTGATATTCTATTGTGTAGTACAGTTTCTTTAGCCATTTATCTGTCGAAGGGCATCTTGGTTGTTTCCAGAATCTGGCTATTGTAAATAGCACTGCAATAAATATAGTTGTGAGGAAGGCATTATTGTTCTGTGTTTTTGTGTCCCTAGGGTATAGTCCTAGGACTGATATAGCTGGATAATATGGGAGCTCAATTTCCAGTCTTTTGGGGAATCTCCATATTGTTTTCCATAAAGACTGATAAGATGGTATATCCACCAGCAGTGAGAGTTCCTTTCTCTCCACATCCCTGCCAGCACTTATTGTTCTTTTTCTTTGTAATGTGTGCCATCCTCTGTGACATGAGATGATACCTCAATGTTGTTTTAATTTGCATCTCCCTGCTGACTATCAATGTAGAGCATTTTTCATGTGCCTTTTGACCATTTGCATTTTTTCTTTGAGAATTTGTTCATTTCTTCTTTCCATTTTTTTGATGGGGTTAGGTTTTTTTCTTTTTTTTATTTTATTGGTTTTTTTTTTCTTGTTAAGTTCTGTCATCACCTTGTATATCTTGGATATTAGACCCTTGGATGATGGATATTGGGTGAATAGTTTCTCCAATTTTGTGGATGGCTTTTGTATCCTATGCACTATTTCCTTTGAGGTGCAGAAGATTCACAGCTTAATATAATTCCATATGTTTATCTCTGCTTCTACTTGTTTGGAGAGTGCTGTTCCATCCTCAAAGATATCTTTAGTCTCAATGTCATGGAGTGTTTTACTTACATTTTATTCTATGTATTTCAGGTCTGATATCAAGGTCTTTAATCCATATGAATTTGATCTTTGTACATGTTGTTAGATGAAGTTCTGAGTTCACTTTTTTTTGCAAGTGGCTGACTAGTTGTGCCAACACCACTTGTTGAAGAAGCATTCCTTGCTCCTTTTT
This sequence comes from Suncus etruscus, assembly GCF_024139225.1. Classification (NCBI taxonomy): domain Eukaryota; kingdom Metazoa; phylum Chordata; class Mammalia; order Eulipotyphla; family Soricidae; genus Suncus; species Suncus etruscus. Next base: position 46,613,492 of record NC_064857.1, read on the forward strand.
TGCTCTTCATCAAATATTAGTTGATTGTATGTCTGCAGAACATTCTCTGAATACGCAAGTCTATTCCATTGATCTGAGAGTCTGTCTTTATTCTAATATTATGCTGTTTTAAAGACTATTTGTAATACAATTTAAAATTGGGGAAAGTGATGCCTCCAACATTCATTTTCCAAAGGGTTGCTCTAGCAATTCGTGGGTTTTTATTGTTCCAAATGAGTTTCATGAGTGTTTTATCTAGTTATTTGAAGAATGTGATGGGTATCCTGAGAGGAATTACATTAGATCTGTACAATGATTTGGGGTGTATTGCCATTTTAATTATGTTTATCCTCCCAGTTCATGAGCAGATTATGTGTCTCTATTTTTCTGTCTTTTTTATTTCTTGCAGCAGAGTTTTATAGTTTTCTTTGTATAGATCCTTCACCTCTTTAGTTGTTGACTCCAAGATATTTGAGTTTGTGTGACACTGGTGTGAATGGGATTGGTTTTTAATGTCCATTTCAGTTCTATCATTATTGGTGTATAAGAAGGCCATTGATTTTGCTTGTTAATTTAGTAGCCTGCCACTTTGCTATATGAATTTATTGTTTCTAGAAGGCTTTTTGATAGAGTCTTTAAATTTTTCGATATATAGTATCATGTCATCTGAAAACTGAGAGGTTTACTTCTTCTTTTTCTATCTGCATGCCCTTGATATCATTTTCTTGTCTATTTGCTATGGCAAGAACTTCTAACATTCTGTTGAACAGGAATGGTGAGAGAGGGCAGCCTTGTCTTGTAAATAATTTTAGAGGAAAGGCTTTTAGTTTATCTTCATTGAGAATAATATTTGCCATTGGGTTCTGGTAGATGTCCTTGACTATATATATATATATATATATATATATATATATATATATATATATATATATTTTTATTTTTATTGTGACCAATGTGCATTACAAATCTTTCACTGCATCATTTATGGTACATAGTGACAATGAATGTGGGGCATTCCCATCACCAGTGCTGACCTCTCTCCGTCCCTATTTCCAGCATGCATCCCACATCTCCCTCCTCTACCCCCCAGTATGCCAGTGCAACTGGTCTCCACTTTACAGTTTGTTGTAGATTGAGCATCCATTCCACCATCATTGGAGATAAAAAAGGATAAGAAAAAGGGAAGAAAAAAATTTGGTGACAACTACCAATAAAAGAAAGGAGAAAAGAAAAAAAAGAAAAATGGAGGAAAAAAGAAGAAATGGACCCAGCAAATAAAAATAAAAATAAAAATAAATCTATAAATAATAACAGCACGTGTGAAAAAGAGAAAAGTGAAAGAACAAAGAGAAGGAAAATAAAGTCAAAAACTAACAAATCAAAACAAAATAAGAAAAAGTAGAGGTGCTGGGGTGGTGGGGTTTGGTGTTCCCCCACTTGTTTTTTCTTTTTGCATTGGCACAGTAATCATTGGGAAAGAAAGGGAATTCCCGTGGCCTAAGAGATTCAGGGTTTCTCCATCCTTGAAGCAGACCAACATGGGATCAACTCCTGGCTCCATATATACTCATTACCCCATCTCAAAGGCTTTTTTGTGATGCCAGGAAAGTTTCCTCTCAGTTGTGTGTGAGAAATTCAAGCCACTGTAGCTAGCGATCTTGGTATTTGCGCAGGTTATAGGTCAGGTTCTAGGATAGAGTCTCTAGGTTCTAGAGGTTCCTATCCATCGTTGATGTGGTGCTCAGTCTTCTGGAACACTTGCTCCCTGATTTCGCTAAGTCCCTAGGCTGAAGCCTAGGATATTATGGATCCAAAGGTTCTGCTCAGTCTCTGTTGTCCAAGTTGGACCTCTGCAATAAGACATCTTGTTGTTGTTGTTGTTGTTTTTTATGTGTCCTGGACTACAGCCTAGGGTAGGGTTTTCCTTATTAGTCCCAAGGTAGGCTCTGCTCAGTCACAGTTGTCAAAGTCAGTTTTCTGTTGTTGGTGCTCTTATTTTTCATAGTTCAAAGGATGATAGCTCTTCTGATTTCCATTTAGTGTTAGGTGATGTAATAGGGCAGCCTGCTCTAGACGGCTTCTAGACGGCTCCTAAGAAAGGAAACGGAATACCAAAGATTTGGATGATAACACTCAACTAGTTCTTTAAAGTCAGTCATTATGGACGTGACTTTCTGTACTGACTCCAAGCAAAAATCACAAAGAAGTCATATATATGTATTGTATATATCCCCTGTCATGTATTGCCTCTCCCCTACCCCTGTGTCTCCTCTATCCCCTCATTTTTCAATCCTGATCCGTTATCTTCTCCTAATTTAACCCTCTTTACCCTCAGTTCCTAACTCGGTAGGCACCAAGACCAACCTCCTGCCCCAACAGACCACCTTCCAGCTCCTCAGTGAAAGACATCCTCTGGGTCCCTGTTCTCATGCCTCAGCAAAGAACTAAAACCAGCACGCCTGCTGACTCATACTTGATGGCCCCTCTCACCCCCACCAAATAGTGCACGATTCAGGAATCGGCCTCAGCAAAACCCCCAACTCAAAGACACTATATGGTCTCATAATGCAGCAAAGTATCTCTCAATCTCAATTCCAAGGCCTGTGAATCGAAAAGTGCCTTGGCTTTTACTCCCCACAAGAATATATCAAAAGACTTAATTGGGAGTCTTATATTGCCTATTGGTAGCTCAATACCTGTATAACAATACATGTTAAGATGTGTATTCCTAAATATACAAGTAGCCTCCTCCACCACTTGTTTTATTCGAATACCTTTTCTTTTAAACTCAGTTTTATTTATTTGTTCTATTTTAATATATACATTTTTTCTCTATCCTTACCATTTTCGGTGCTGCTTGGTACAAAATGCCTTGACTGGGATAAAAGCTCAGAACAAAACCAGACGACAGAGACTGTGTGTGCAGCTTGTCATCCTTACCCAGAATAGCACCAGCAACACAGTATGACATCATACATTTTTGTATGGGCACAGTAAAAAAGGGGGGAAACCATAGACACAGAAACAAGATCTTATCTTCTAGAGATAAGAACTCACTTTTTATAGCAGAAGGGTGCCTCCCATCCTGAACATGTGTCATGTGGATGCAACCAGTCCCCAGGAGATTGGACAATGTTAGTCTAATCTGAAACCCCAGATCCCCGACGTAGAAATGATACAGCTCTGGGCAACAGCACCAGGAACTAAGCTCCATTGGGAGATTTATAACACTACTCTGGCACCAACTTGTGCCAGTTTTTGATATGACAACGAGGAAAGGAAAACTTGACCTAAGAGCAGTCCTTGACTATATTGAGAAAAATTTCTTCTATTCCCATCTTGATGGAAGTTTTTATCAAGAATGATGTTGGACCTTATTGAATGCTTTCTCTGCATCTATTGATATGATCATATGATTTTTATTTTTATTTTTGTTGACATGGTGTATTATGTTTTTTATTTATGTATGTTAAACCATCCTTGCATTCCTGGAATGAAACCTACTTGGTTGTGGTGTATGTCCTTCTTGATGAGGCATTGGATTTTATTTGCCAGGATTTTGTTAAGGGTCTTCGCATCTGTGTTTCTCAGGGATATCGATCTGCAGTTTTCCTTTCTTGCAGCATCTCTGTCTGGTTTTGATATCAAGGTGATGTTAGTTTCATAAAAAACTATTTAGGACATTCCTGTTTCTTCAATTTCATGAAAGAGCTTGAAAAGAATTTGTAGTAGATCCTCTTGAAAGGTTTGAAAGAATTCATTAGTGAATCCATCTGGGCCTGGGCTTTTGTTTTGGGGAAGAATTTTGATTGCCATTTTAATTTTCTTGCTAGTGATAGGTCTGTTAGATCACCATAGTTTAATCATGAAGATTATAAGAGTCCAAGAATTTATTCATTTTTTCCAGTTTCTCATGTTTTGTGCCATAGAGTTTCTCATATTAGTCTGATTACTTTTGAATCTGCAATGTCTGTGGTGATCTCCCCCTTTTCATTTCTAATATAGTTTATTAGGTTTCTCTCTCCATTTCTTTGTGAGTTTTCCTAGTGGTTTATCAATTTTGTTTATTTTGTCAAAGAACCAACTTTTTTCTTTCGTTGATCTTTTGGATTATGTTTTGGATTCCCACTTCACTTATTTCTGCTTTATGTTTTGTTATTTCCTCTGCCTACCTATATTTGGTTCCTTTTGTTGATCATTTTCTAATATAAACTGTATCATTAATCTCTTTATGTAGGCCCCTTCTTCATTCCTGATGTTTGCTTTCAAAGCTATAATTTTCCTCTTAATACCACTTTGGCTATTTCCCATAAATTCAGATAACTTGTGTCTCCATTGGCATTTGTTTCCGAAAATGTTTGATTTCCTTTTTGACTTTATCCCTTGTCCCTGATTGATCCCTGATTGTTTGGTAGTGAGCTGTTTAATTTCAAGGTTTTGAAGTTTTTCTTTTGTGTCCCTTTGTAGTTCACTTCTAATTTTAGAGAATTGTAATCTGAGAAGGTTATCTTTACAATTTCTATCCTCTTGATTTTATGGGATATGTTTTATGGGCCAGCATGTGGTCAGTCTATCAATTGGAGAAGAATGTGTATCCAGTTTTCTGGGATGGATTGCCATATATATAGTCATCTGGAAGCTGAGATGCATAACGACTCCATACAAGAGAAGCGATAGGAAAAGAGTCTTAAATCAAATAATCAGACAATGGAAAAAAATACTTGGATATTCAGAATTTGGTTACATGCAGTATTTAGTTCTGGGAATTTCTCTGCAATGATTCCATTGACCCTTGATTCATCCTGTGATTTTTTTCCTGGGTCTCTCGGACTCCGATGATTCTAATGCTGTTTCTTTTTAACTTACCAAAGAAGTCTATTTTCATCTGTTTGCATTCTTTGAGTATTTTTCCCATTGTCTGATCATTTGATTTAAGACTCTTTTCCAATCTCTTCTCTTGTATGGGGTTGTTATGCATCTCAGCTTCCAGCTCACTGTCCTCAACTGCTTTCACGCTGTTGGAGAGGCTTTTCATTAAGATTTTTATTTCATCTACCATATTTTCCAGCATATAAGATGACCGGACATATAAGTCAACCCACTAATTTTACAGTTAAAACATAGGTTTAGGCCTATATTTGCTGTATAAGACAGAATGTTCCTGTGCTGCAACTGTATCTTCCACAGTGAGCCAATCACAACAAGCAAAGGTCCAAAGGTAATACTGTAATAGACGTCCTCTCTGACTCTGGCCAATCTGAGCAGACTTATTACAGTGTAGATTCAGGTACAGAACACTGTATAATTTGCATGCATAAAAAGCCTGCTTGGATTGGCTGAGTTAGAGAGGTGGTCCGAGCAGCCTGGCAGTGATTGGTGCAGGATTGAGTTGGAAAATTCGTTTTGTGGCAATATTCAGACAATTTTTGTTTAGCGGCATATTGCAACATTTTTCGGGATATACTTGGCGTATAAGACGACCCCTGATTTTCGGTTGACTTTTTTTTTTGTTTGTTTCAAAAGTCGTCTTATGCGCCGGAAAATACGATACTTAGCTTTTCAGACCTGTTATTTCAGGTTGATTTTTTCTGTTTTCTATATATTTTTTGTCTTTTCAGCTCTACTTATGCTTTCTTAATTTCTATGAGGATCCTCCATATTACTTCTCTAAATTTCTTATCTGAGAGGCTAAATAGGTGATTATCTTGGGTTATCAGAGCTGCCATTTTCATGCTCTAATCATAGAACTGTCCTGCGTTGTTTCATCATTGTCTTGTTTGTACTGTGGAATTTTTCTACGTGTAATGGTGGTGTTCATTTACTAGAAGGAATATGTAAATTTTGCCAACACGAGCAGTAATTAACCAGAGAATTGGCTAAGTGGAACTAATAACACCTAAAAGGGAAATTCAGGTCAGGCAACATCTATTTTGAAACTGTTCTTATATCCAGATGGTTTGGTACAAGGACAGACAGAAGGGAAAGCAACCATTCTCACCCAAAGGCATATAACTGGAGAATCATGAATAGTCAAAGAAATAAAGAGCAGCAAATACTAGGAGAGGCAAGACTTCAGGTTTTAACTAGAAACCAGTGAGAATTCAGACTGGAGCTTGAGGATTGAATCAACATTAGGCCTGGACTTAGAACATGGAGGAACTCAAAACTACCCTTTTAAAGCTTAACTTCATAAACATCTATATATTTGTATAGTTATTTCACATACAAAAATTAAAAAACTCACATAGAAACTATTTTAAGTTTGTGTTAAGCATGTACTTTAAACTTAATTTTAATTGAGGTATCATAATTTACAGAATATTAGAGTTGTGAATCACTACAACAATCCCTCCACTAGTAATTCCAGATCCTTCCACCACTGTTTAACATTCTTGTCTATTGCCACTTCCCATCATCTTTTAGGCTCATGTCTCAGAATTGTAAGTGTGGTATTGAAACACTGTAAGCATGAAACTTTGTTAACAGAATTATAAATCATGGTACCTAAATACAAATTTAAAACAAAAATAAAAAATAAGATTTCTATTTCTTTATCTTTAGTATTTTTCTTCAGATTGAAGAGAAAATAATTTCTTCTCCAGGATTGGAAATTAGTAATTATCTTTATTATTATATATATAAAGATTAATTTTTCAATATACTTAATGAGCTAAAATCTAGTGTAAATTAAAAAAGAGATTAATTCAAAAACTAGTGTGAATATTGAAAGATATCTAACTTAAACATAGAATGCATTTGAGGAAAACAGGGATATTTGAATCTGAATTAAATATTTATGTAATGTCATTGATTTTATATTTTGGAGGTTTAAAGAAAAATATAGTTTCCTAAAAGTCATTTTTACTTTTATAAAAGGCATATTAAATACTTACAAATAAAAGTCTACGATATTTAAAATGTATTTCTAGTAGTTTATCAAAATGTGTCTGTTTATATGCAAATTGCATAAAATAATTTTAGAGTGCAAAATGATCATAGCTACCCAGGGTCATACAACCAAAAAAAACTCAATTACCTCCTTCATCCAATGTAATGCTATATCATCTCTTTTGATAGCTTCCTACCCCTCTTTTTAACTTTGCATCATTTTTTATCATCCTTAAGGACTCAAATTCATGCTTAGGGCTATGCAGGCCAGCTACATAAATTGTAAAAATGGTACAAATAAAATGTTAGGCCCTTTGTTTCAAATGAATTACCAATTTCAAGAGAGTCACAATTAAACAATAATCTCCAGTATGATTGGAGCAAGCTCATGAGATTGCCCTATGGCTATCTTCACCACAAGTGGATTGACAAAATTGAAATCTACTTTGATGATTAGTTAAAAGGCTATTAGAAGATAGTACAATTGTTTTAGTGGCAGTAATTCTAAAATATGTCTACATGAGGTTGTCGATTTGGAAGGAGGTAAGGGGCAATAGAGACAGTGGTTACTGAGCCATGCACAGTGGTAACAGAGTGGACTGAGGAGGGCTACTCAATGTTCCAGGGCTAATATTCAGGAGTTATTCCTCACTATAAATGAAGTCTCAAGCTCCAAAACAAGTATCTGGTGAGATGTGGGTCTGGAAGCAAATGTTGATGCAGGAAGTATTCATGCAGTGAAAAGGTACAAGAACGGGTTCAGGAAATCCAGCATTCAAGCCAGGAATCCCACCACACAAGCCTTCTGCTCCTAAGAAGGAAAGCAGCTTAGGGGAGGAAGATCAAAGAATAAATATCTGCCTTCCTCAGACCCCTGATTTTATTCACAATAATCAGGCCTCTCTCTAGGATGGAAGAGGAATACCAAGGCAAGAATAATCCAATAATTCCATCTCAGATCACACCCTAGGGTGGAGCATGAATATTAATTACAGTGGGACTAGTAATCATCCAACACAGTGTTAAGGAGAGACATGCAATGCAAGTGATTGTACCTGGGACACTGCCATGCAACTTGCTCTTCAGTCATTAGAGGTCTTTCCTTAAACCTATAGATGACATGTTTTTCTTTTTTGTTTTTTCTTTTACTTTCTTCCAGTCATAGGTAATTCAAGCCAATCTGCCTGTATACAAGGCACATACTTTACTACTAGACTGCATTTATAGCAATTACAGAAATCCTGAATTATTTCATTCTTTTTATTATAGTGTGTTTAGCATGTGTTGTGTAGTTTATAAGTGTTCAAAAACAAGTGACAATAGACATAGTACAGAAAGATAATACAAATAGAGATTGGGACCTTGCATGTACAGACCTTCAGTTTTGTCTCTGGTTCCATAAAGTCCCCCTTACGCTGCTGGTATTATCTAGTGACCAGATCGTCTTCAGAAATGCAGAATCTGAACCGATTTTGGCAGAGAATTACAAGGATTGCTCTACAGACACAAATTGCTCATGGCATGAGAGACTGACCCCCAAATGCAAGAATGTGGTTAATAGATTTATAAGGGTCTGTAAGTCATTTAGTTGTCTAAATCAAAGTTCCATATGCTTATTGTTTTGAGAAATTAATAAGACTCACTCTCACCAAAATTCTATATGAGAAAATAGAAGCTCATTTAGTTCCATACTTTCCTTAGAACTGACATACTTGGAGTGGACTGAGGTAATCTCTGGATAATGCTACTGGTCAAGAGCAGGCCTACTTCCTCACCTTTTTATTGACCCTCTGACCTGATTGGCTGAACACTGGCAGGGCATCACCACTCTTTAATGTCCAATCTCCAAACATTGCTTTAATAAAAAAAAATGCAATGTTGAAATACTTTACAACTATTATTGAAAGAATGACTTAGAGTGGTATTAATGTTAATAGAAAAGAAAATGAGGAAGAGTCAAATAATATGCTATAAATTTCATGAGTGTACTATAGATTTTCAAGTCCATAACACAAATCCTATGATTCTCTTCCAATAAGCCCATCAGATAATCACAGTAAAATTAAACATGTATTATATTAGCCAGTTTCAGACAAACAAATTTAATTCTTTCAACAAAAGCTATGAAAAGTCAACATGACAATGAAAAATATTAATCTTTTTTGTTTGTCTTTTTTAGCCATATCCTGTGGATCTCAAGACCCCTTTTGTTTAGAAATTACTCCTGGGAAACAGAGGTGACCATATGGGATGCCAAGGATTAAGTCCAGGTTGACAGGATACAAGGCAAATTGCCTACCACTGAGCCATCTCTCTGGCTCCTAGTACCCTGTTTGACTTTAGTTCTTTTCAGTAGCACAAGATAGAAAATATGTGAATTCGGTCACCGCCATTGAGGGCGTTTGGAGACTGTGGCTTGGAAGGCGACTGCATATTCTCACAGGTATAGAGAGGAGACTGGAGGGCAGGCTACTGGTGCAGTTACCGCCTTTGTGGACACTTTGGGACTGCAGTACCGAGGGTGACCCTGCTCCTCCTCGCAGGTATCAAGAGAGAAAGGCCTGGGGGTGGGTCAAACTTCAGTGACCAGTTGCAGTCATAATCTCCCCTTAGGGCTGCACTCCAGAGAAGGGATCCTGCCCCACACCACAGGTGACAAAGGAGGGCTGAGACCCAAGAGCAGAGCACTCTTAGCCAAACGACCAAATGCAAAGAAAAATGGGTAAACTAAAGAAGATACTAGCAGCTGGGGATACAGAGAGAAATCCTAGCAAGTTCCCAAGTCCATTAAAATGCACGAGACTAATAGATAAGGATGTAAATGTGGCAACAAATGGCATGGCAATAGATATCAAGGCATCATTAGCCAGTAAGATCAAGAAATCCATAGATGAACAAATCAACCAACTCAAAGAAGAACTCTTACAGAAGATGAGAGAATCCATACATATGGAATTAAAGGAAATAAAAAAAATCATAGCAAGCCATGATAGCAGAATTTCACATCTGGAGAATTGGAGAGTTGGAAAATCACATAAAGATCTTGAAGAAAAACTACAAAACAAAAATTATAAAAAAGCCAATAAGGAAATAAGAGGTAAAGCATTGGAATAAAATGTTAGGTATTTAATGAACAAAGAAAAAAGAAATAATCTATGGATTGTAGGAATACCAGAAGGGGAGAAACTAGGGAAAGGGGAAGAACAAGTGGTCAGGGAAATAATAACAGAAAACATTCCCACCATCTATAAAGTGGCTCCACTACAAATCCAAGAGGCAAAAAGAGTCCCTAATAAAATAGACCGCAATAAATCAACACAAAGACATATAGTAATTCAAATGAACAAAAACAAAACACAAAGAGAAAGATGAATTCCTTAAACCAATATAGGAGAAAAAATCCTCAAGTACAAAGGAAGGAACATAAGAATCAAACCAGGTCTCCCCTTATGAAACAAATCAAGCAAGAAGACAGTGGAATGGCATATTTAAACTACTGAATGAAAGAAACTTTCAACCTAGAGTACACTACCTAGCAAAACTCTCATTCATATGCAAGGAAGGATTAAAAATATTCTCAGAAAAAGAACCATTCTCAGACAAAAAAGAACTTACACTAATCACGCTAAGCAAATCGAACCTAAATGAGCTACTCAAAGATGCATTGCACAATCCAATCACCCAACTGTAATAACAACCACCCTACACAATACAATTGCACAACAGCCCTCTCTGTCATTATTCTCCTTAAATGTCAAGTGACTAAACTCCCCCATTAAAAGTGGAGGGTTGAATAAAAAAAAACAAAAACAGGAATTCTACGACCTGCAAGAAATAAATACACACTTCTCTGAGGAAGATAAAATGATGGCAAATAGACACATAAGGCTTGCTCACCATCAGTCATTATTAGGGAAATCCAAATCAAGACAACAATGAGGTACCATCTTTCACCAGTGAGGATGGCACACATAAAAAATAACAGGACCAATTTTTCTTGGAGGGGATGTGGTAAGAAAGGAAAATTCTCATCCACTGCTGATGGGAAAGCTACCTGGTCCAACCTCTATGGAAAATTCTATAGAGAGTGCTCAGTAAACTCAGAATTGAGCTGCCTTATGACCCAGCAATCACACTCCTGGTCATCTATCCTAAAGACAGAAGGACATTCACCCCAAAGTATGTATGCACTCCACTATTTATTATAGCACTCAATACAATAGCCAAGATTTGGAACCAACCTCGATGCCCCCCCAAAAAAAATTATCATGAAGATGTGTTACTTATACACAATGGAATAATACATAGCAGTTAGAAACGATAAATTCATGGATTTTTCAGCAACATGGATGGATCTAGAAAATATTATGTTAAATGAAGTAAGTCAGAAGAAGAAGGATAAATACAGATTGATAGCATTTATCTGAGATATTTAGAATATATTTATTTAGAGGTATTTAGAATAGATATCATATATACATATAATATTCCAAGAACAAATACAATGATCTGATAGGATAGAAAAAACTCCAAGCACCATAGTTGTCAGCATTTAGCTAAGAGAAGTGTTCCAATCAAGTGGAAGACAAGCAAAGCCTAAACTATCGATTTTACCATAAAGAAACCAACAGCAGTTTAGAGTGAACAGGTAGGCTATTAGCCTCTAACTCCAAAGGCCTATAATAATGTCATAAGGTATTTATTCACAGAACCAGGTGAAGAATATGATTGGAAGCCATAAAATTTAGCTAAAGTGATTACTAACAATATGTTTTAATGCCTTACTCTTACCAGGTATGAAATAACTCTTCAGCTTCTTTTTCCCCAGTGGTTCTTGAATACAAAGAGTGGACACCCTAATTTTACACCTCGGTGCTCAGGCATACTAGATATCATATACAGTTTGCATTATGATACTGTCTTGATAAAATACTACAATTTACCCTTTTCCTTTAGTTTATGTCCTCTATTAGGACCTAAATCATATGACCATTCAGACCACTGAAACAGTCAACTACAAACCACGGACTTATGTTATAGGACCTACTCATCAAACACATTTTGGTAAATTACCATTTCCTTTTTCTCTCTATCTTCCTACTTCTTTTCTTCTTCTCCTTCTCCTCTTCCTCCTCTTCCTTCTCTTTCTCCTCCTTGTCCTTCTCCTCCTCCTCCTCCTCCTTCTTCTTCTCCTCCTCCTCATCTTCATCCACTCATCCTCATTCTACTTGAACTCCTCTTTCTTTTACTCACTCAATTCAATCTATGTTAAATAAAATGCATTCAGTTGCTTTCTCTTTAGAAAAGGAACTTTGATACATAAGATGCAGTAGACAATAATACATAAAGTAACCACCTCTTATAGGCCTCACTACTACATTGCTTAGCAATCTAGATGTGAAAACTTACGTGTATCCTAAACTGCTCCAGCCATTATCTAACCCTGAGACCTTCATTTAGCAAGGCCCACCCCATCATGATGAAGTGCCTAGAAATTGGAAAAACCTTCCAACTCCAACGCCCAGGTCCAATTTTTTAACTTATTTTTACTGTATTTACTTATTTTTCTTTTTCTGGATCATTTTATGAGACATTTCTTTATTTTTACAGCTTAAATCATTTTATTCTCTACATCATTATTAATATTCAATTTGTACAAAATAATTTATCATACTGTAATTTCCTATTTGAGAAATATTCCTTCATGATATTTCTTCTCCACACACACACATTCAGCATCCATACCAGCTTCTGATTTTTAGCAGTATCTGTTTTCATTTGCCCTAGACAGTAGGAGAAACTCATTCAGAAAATTTTTCAATCAATTTCTTGTTCTTTTTTTAAATGTCCCTCTATAACAACAATCTTTTTTTTAGTATATTTTTATTTATTTAAACATCTTGATTGCAAATACTATTGTGATTAGGTTTTAGTCATGTAAAGAACACCCCCCTTCATCAGTGCAACATTCCCACCACCAAGGTCCCAAATCTCCCTCCATCCCACCCCACCCCCACCTGTACTCTAGACAGGCTTTCCAGTTCCCTCATTCATTCACATGATTATGGTAGTTCTCAGTGTAGTTATTTCTATAACTACACTCACCACTCTTTGTGGTGAGCTTCATGAAGTGAGCTGAAAGTTCCAAACCTCCCCTCATTGTCTCTGAGGATTGTTGCAAAGATAACTTTTATTTTTCTTAAAACCCATAGATGAGTGAGACTATTCTGCATCTCTCTCTCCCTCTGACTTATTTCACTCAGCATAATAGACTCCATGTACATTCATGTATAGAAAAATTTCATGACTTCATCTCTCCTGACAGCTGCATAATATTCCATTGTGTATATGTACCACAGTTTCTTTAGTCATTCGTCTGGTGAAGGGCATCATGGTTGTTTCCAGAGCCTGGCTATTGTGAATAGTGCTGCAATAAACATAGGTGTGAGGAAGGGGTTTTTGTATTGTATTCTTGTGTTCCTAGGGTATATTCCTAGGAGTGGTATAACTGGATAGTATGGGAGCTCAATTTCCAGGTTTTGGAGGAATCTCTATATCACTTTCCATAGAGGTTGAACTAGACAGCATTCCCACCAGCAGTGGATAAGAGTTCCTTTCTCTCCACATCCCTGCCAGCACCGATTGTTCTCTTTGTGATGTGTGCCAATCTCTGTGGTGTGAGATGGTATCTCATCGTTGTCTTGATTTGCATCTCCCTGATGATCAGTGATGAGGAGCATTTTTTCATGTGCCTTTTGGCCATTTGTATTTCTTTTTTATCAAAGTGTCTGTTCATTTCTTCTCCCCAGTTTTTGATGGATTAGATGTTCTTTTTTTTTCTTGTAAAGTTCTGCCAGTGCCCTGTCTTTCCTGAGTTCTTGAAGCTCTCCTCAGAGCCCTGGGAAGCAAACCCCCAAAAAACTGCATTCTGAAGCTACCCAGCGAGCCAGTGAGTGAGTAAGAAATGGCTGGCTGTGGCAGTTGCCAGGTGGAGTGCTGATTGCTCTACCTGCAGAGTCTCCGCCCTGCTGTGCTTCTTCTGAGGAAACTGAGGACCTGAAGGGAGCCCTGTCCTGTGCTTCTCTGTCTTTCCTGAACTATTTTTCTTTTCTCTTCTCTCTCATTTTTTGTTATCCCTTCCTCTCTTTCCTAAGCTATATCTAAGATAATTATTGATTTTAATTCAACCATTTCTTAAAAGCTCAGACCCATTCTATGAGGTTAGACAATAACTTAAGAATAGATCACCGACATATCTCTTTATGTGAGCATCAGTATATAGACAGAGGACTCCTCTCTGTGTGCCAAATTTAAATTGTAAACAGCCATGCCTAAAGTGTAGATAGCCCCTACTATATACTATTCCTCTTCCCCCATTCAGAAATCCTTCTATCCTTTTACCCTGCCTCCATCCTGACCCTATATCCCTCCTTATTTAATGCTCTTTACCCTCAGTTCTTAACTCATTAGGTACCAAGACTGACCTCCTGCCCCAATAAGCCACCACCCAGCTCCCTGAGCAAAAGGACGCCCTCTGAGCCCCATGTCTCATCCCTGGCAGGAAACTACAAACAACACTCCTGCACAGTAATGCTTTGTGGCCCTCTTTCTCAGCTCCCCCAAATGTGGACTGTGGCACAAGATCAGACTCTGCTCCAGAAGGATCCCAGTTCAAGAACTCTACCTAATCCATTTCTGCTGAAAATCATTTCTCAAACTCAACAAGACCAAGGTGTGTGATGAAAATGTGCTCTGGATTTCACCCCCCACAAGAATATCTCAAAAGACTTAATGGGGAAGCCTATACTTCATATATTTGTTTAATACCTCTATAAGCCTACTTCATAGTCTGTTTATTCTCAAATGTAAGGTAGTCTCTTACATCACTTTTTAAATTACTTATTTTAAAATCACTTTTACTTATTTCTTCTATTATATAAATGTGTGTATATATTTTTCTTCTCTTCTTTATCTTCCCCTGTTTTGGTTCTGCTTGTTACAGACACCAGCAAAAAAAAACTCTTGCCTGAAATAAAATCTCAGGTCAAAACCAGGGCACAGAGAGGGATTGGCCTGACATTTTCAACCCAAAAGCACCAGCAATATATGGCAACATTCCTTTTTGCAAAAGCATACTTAAAAAAGGGAAAATTTATGCATAGAAACATGCTTTTATATACTAGGGATAAGAACCTGTACATTTTATAATACAGGAGCGCCTCTCACCCTGAACATGTGTCATGTGGACCCAAATTAGACTCCATGTAATCAGACATTAACTGTCCAATCCTGAATTCTAGATCCCAGACATAAAAACAACACAGCTTCTTTCAACAGCACCAGGAACAAACGCCCCCTGGGAAATTCCTGACACTGCTCTAGCACCAGTTTTGATATGACATCAAGAAAATGGCAATAACTTGAGCTAAGAGCAGTTTGTCCTATCTCATCACCTAATGCTAAGATGGAATCAGAAGACATGTCATCCTTTGATGGGTGCAAAAATTAAGATCGCTAACTACAGAAGACTGATTTTGACAACCATGACTGGGCAGAACTTATTCTGCTACAAATAAGAAAGACTCTACACTAGGGTATGGCCAACTATCTCTACAATAACCAAGATCTCTAATTGTAGAAGTCTGACTGTGACAACTAGGACTGAACAAAACTTCTGGAAACATAATGAAAGACTTTATCCTAGGCGTTGGGATCTGTGCAAAACCAAGACCACCAATTACAGAAGGCTGATGAAAACAACAGTGATGGAACAGAACTTTTAGAACTGTAAAGAAAAACTTTATCCTAGGCTTCATCCTATGACCTCTGCAAATGCCAAGATCTCTAGTTACAAAGCCCTGATTTTATCATTCACAACTGAGTGTAAAGTTTCCTGGCACCATAAAAAAACCTGGGGGTATAAAAAGAGCATGTATCGAGCCTATTATTCCCATGAAAGTATACTTCAAGGGTGGAGAAATCCTTTATCTTTTAGGTCAAGGGAATTACCTTCTAATTCCCCCAGTATTTACTGTGCATAAGCAAAAAAAGCACAATTTATGTTATTTTTCTTCTTTTTAGCTTTTTATTTTGTGCACATGGTTATTGTTTAGGCATAATATTTTAGGTACATAGTGACATTGAATCAGGGCCATTCCCAGCACCAGTGTTGTCCTCCCTCCAACCCTGTTCTTGACATGCATATACCCCTCCTTTGACCACTGAGATGCTGGTATAAGCGGTTCCCTCTGTGTCTAGCTTGTTGTAGATTGGGTTTCAATTCTGTTGTCATTGGCTTTGGACTTGATGTTTAAGTATGATCATTTTTTATTTCTACTCAATGTTCATACACCGGTTTGGTTTTGGTACCTTCCATTATTTCCCCCTCAATGTGTAAGGCAAAACAAGATGGTTCAAGTTATGTGGTTCTGTTTGGAGGGGAAGAAACAATAAAGAGGTATAAAGGGGGGGTAAAAATCAAACAAGAAAGAAACGGGAGGAGTCCTAGAGGCTATAAATATTAATTTAAGAATAAAGGGGAAAAAGAAGAAAAACATATAACCTCTAAAAGGACTCCTCCCATTTTTTATTTCTTTTTTTTCTTTTTTCAAACAGAACCACGTAACTTGAATCATCTTGTTCTACCTCATAAATTGAGGGGGGGAAATGGATGGTACCAAGAACAAACAGTCATATGAGCATGGAGTAGAAATAAAAAAAATTATCAGACTTAAACAACAAATCTAAAGTCAACGACAATAGAATCAATCTACAACAAGCTATACACAGAGGAGACCACTTACACTAGAGCCCTGGGGGCAATAGAGGGGGTTATGGAATGAATGCTAGAAAGAGGTGTGGAGGGAGGACAACACTGGTGGTGGGAATGCCCCTGATTTATTGTCACTACGTACCTTAAATATTACTGTGAAGATTTGTAATTCACTTTGGTCACAATAAAAATTATCTTAAAAAAGAAAATATGTGAATTAATGTCTCTGAGTCTCTTGTGAGAATATAATCAAGGGGTTAAAGTATTTGTCTTGCATCTGCCCACGCCAGCACTATATATAGTTTCTTAAGCACAGCCACTGGTTTTTCCTGTGCCAGATGTAGCCCCTGACAATCTCTAGATGTGACCCAACCTTCACCAAACACCTACCACCTCAGAAAAGTTGTGTTTTGAGAAAACCCGAAGCAATGTTCATTCCAAAGAATCAGAATTACAGTTATAGTAATAATAGTTTTTGTTTGTTTTTAGTCCATGCAAGGTGGTACTCAAGACTTACTTCTACCCTGCAATCAGGAATTACTGCTCAAGGGACAAAATGTGATGTAGGTGTGAATCAGAGTGAGTTGCATGTTAGGCAAACAAAACCCACTCAAAACCCTATAAGTGGTATTTTATAAAAAGAGAAACACCACCAGTCTAACCACAACACTCTCAAGATATTTTTGTTTGTTTGTTTGTTTTGGGGTCACACCCAGTGACTCTCAGGGGTTATTCCTGGCTATGTGCTCAGAAATTGCTCCAGGCTCCAGAGGCAATATGAGAAGCCGAGGTATCAAACCCAGGTCCATTTTGGGTCAGCTGCATGCAAGGAAAATGCTCTACTGCTGTGCTATTACTTTGGCCCCTGTCAGACAATTTTTATAGAAGAATTATAGAAAATTGTTAATCTATAAAACCCTATGATCATTATCTCTTACAGAATTAAATATTTTTTCTTTTTTTCCTTCACCCTTTTTAATTTTCTCACAACATTTTACCTCAACAGAATTAAATCTATTCCTATCCTTTTTATTATCTTATTAGGTTCTGTATTATCCTGTAGAGCTGAAATTCTTGATTTTATTCACGATTCATGAGTTATACCTTGTTAGAATTCTTGTTAATGTCATACTTAATTTATCTCAGTTGTTTCATGGTGTAGTTGGTGATTATAGTGGTATTTTTATTTAAAAACTTAAATACATTATTTCATAATTTTAAAAATTATTTTAAAATGGAGGTCACTTTACCCATTATGGTCTAATACATAAAAGATACATTCAATATAGTACATTGAATTATTTTTTGATTTAATTTATTTAGTAGAGAATTTAATATTATCCAAATGTATTTTCAGAGAAAACCACATTCATAGACAATTATTTTTCACTCAATTATGAATTCAATTTAGTCATTTATTTATTCCTTATTAGTTGTGCAGAGATGGAATATGTATTTAATATTGTTTTAGCTGTTAGATTCTCAACATGAAATGACTTATTTTTTTTTTCTGTCAATGATTTCACCATTTAGCACAGTGGAATCTTCATTTCCATTAAGACTTAGAAGTTCACAGGGAAAAAAAAAGAAGAGGAAATGGCTGTATATAATTGAGGGCAGTGGGACCATAAAGTTGATCACAGAAATTTTGAATAGCAAGGAAACTTCAAAAATAATTCTAGCTGCAAGGCATCATGTGGAAAGATACATCGAACCTGTGTCAATTATGTCTGCATAGTAATAAAAAAGAATATCTCAGGTGGCAGTGAGCTCTCTTTGCTTAGAGATAATTTAAAAAGTCAATCAACCTAACAGGCATACTAAAAAGGATAGGAGGTGGTGAAATATGTCCCTGTGATCTTTCATTAAAATCCTAAGATTTTAGAAAGATCTGGATTGGCATGTTTATTCTAAATTAACAGTAACAATGCCAAATAATTAATGGAAATCCGTACTAAAAAGAAAATTTTAGGTCATAACATGTGGTAAGTGTCAGGCGATGTAAAGAGTATATGTTGGTCAGAAAAATGAGAAACAAGGAAAAGATGACAATAAGTTCATAAGTTTAGTACTGAGATAAGAGACAATGTGAAGATGTCAAAATCTCATTTGAGGTGTCATGACTATTTTTGTTTTGGAATTTGCCAGGCTCTAAAAGTCACTGAGAAAGATGACAAGAATCAAGTTGATGGCACAGACATTACAGATATAAGTTAATATGTCAGTAAGACAAAGAATTTATCCAACATAGATAACTTTTATTATTATGACATTATAAAATAACAAGAACATTGAGTCAAATCCATTTAAATATCAGAATCTCACTAAGAGTATAGCTAAAAAAATCTTGCCATTTTTGTGTTCATCACACTTAATTTCAAAGAAATTCTAAGAAAGTGGGCCATTATTTTTCTCTTAGAGGTTAATCTATGAGACTCAAAAATCTTTGTGACTCAAAATCTATGTGATTTGTCCATATCTTGCAAAAAATTAAGGGTTGAATTTCAAAAAGTCATATTAGTCCCCCAGAAATTTTGTTTTTATCTTCTTGGAATGTCCCATTTTGTCTGTTGAGTGAAGATAAATCATTTTAACTTAATATTATGTCAAATACTTTGGTTTTGTTCTCCCTTTTGGAGAGGGATTTACACATGAAAGTGCTTAGAGCTTACTCCTCACTCTGTGTTCAGAGCTCACTCCTGCTTGCTCTCAAGAGTCCATATGGAGTGCTACAGTCAAATTGAAACCCAGTTTTGTCTCATGAAAAGTAAGTACTCAACTTGCTCAAACTCTATATAAGTTTCAAATAGGAATACAGATGCAGTGGTGTGAAGTGACTACCAATGAATTCTCAGGAAGTAATAAAATCAAGATACAATTTAAATAAATTCCTCTTGCTAGTCCTAAAATAGTCAAAAAGAATGAATATTGAACCCTTTTAGTGGAAACAATAATTAATGTCAATAAGACCAACTGACACCAGCACTTGCTGAAAGAAGTCTGGACCTATTCCAGAAGGAGAGGCTGCAGCAGAAGCAAAAGGCTAGAATGGGTACATGAATGTGGAAGACTAAAATGTTTAATCTCTTCCTTTGATAGTGCCCTGGCAACAGATTATCCACATAAAAAGGCAGAGGTGAAGGCATTTTGGAATAAGAGCAGGGAAACAAAATTTGCAAAGGCAAGTTGTGTATACTTTCACATTAAAGAGGTGGGATGCCTCTTAACTTAGGGTATATAATTCCATTCTTTCAAGTTATATAGATGCAGGGCTCTCTATCCTAGGGAGAAGACTTTATTGTCTTTTAAATTTTTCTTTCCTCCTCATAATAGCAAAATAAAACTATTTTAAAATTACTATCTTGAAGTTATTTGATGTAAAGATTGGAGGCATACCCATAAAGAACCTTGATAAATGCTTAGGACTGAGTTTTCTTACCTTGCAAAGATAAATATTTCTTTTTGACATGAATTCCAAACCTCCCACAAAATCCAGTGATAGGCCACTTCATGGATCAACAATAAATCAACAAAAGCTCAGGAACTTAACTCATTCAAAGTTAACTTTAAAAGAACTGAAGTTGGTACTTTAAGGCAAACAATCCACAAAAATTTACCAAACTTCTACAAAACAATGGCAGAAATTTTCATGACAAACTTCTCTTTCAATATCAATGGACTAAATGCACCTATTAAGAGATAGATAATGCCCAGAGAGATAGCACAGCCGTGTTTGCCTTGCAAGCATGAACCAAAAGTGGTTGGTTCGAATCCCGGTGCCCCATATGGTCCCCTGTGCCTGCCAGGAGCTATTTCTGAGGAGACAGCCAGGAGTAACCCCTGAGCACCGCCGGGTGTGAGCCAAAATCCAAAAAAACAAACAAACAAAAAAAAGAGATAGACAATGGCAAATGTATCAGAAAATCGAACCCAACATTCTGCAAGAAGCACATTTAAATATTCAAGACAAACAAACACTAAAAGTCAAAGATTGGAAGACAATTCTTCAACCAAACTCCCTTAAAAATTCTTTCTTAATAATTTTATAATGTGATGACAGAGGCTTCATATTCAAAAAATTTGTAAGAGACAGAGTCACTTGACAATAAGCAAGGGATATATACATTAGGAAGAAATATCTTTTCAAACATATTTGAACTCAATAAGGGTTTAAAGTACTTAAAACGACTAATAGACTTGAAGAAATATATCAACAATAGTGGAAGACTTCAACACTGTTCTGCTGCCTCCTGATAGATCAACCAGGTTAAAACTCAACAAGAATATACTGGCTTTGATGAAAGAAATGGAAGAGGGAGCTTAGGAGACATTTATAGGGTATCTCAAGCCCCAAAAAGCAAAATACATCTTCTTCAGTGCACATTGACATCTTCAAGATATATCACATACTGCACCATAAGACATGGCCATAAAATCAAAAGGATTAAAACTGTACTATCTTCCTCAGACCATGATATACTAAAAATAGAAGTGAATTACAAATATAAAAAAAACATACTGGGGGCCAAGCGGTGGCGCAAGCAGTAAGGCATCTGCCTTGCCCTCACTAGCCTAGGATGGACTACAGTTCAATCCCCCAGCATCCCATATGGTCCTGCAAGCCAGGAGCAATTTCTGAGAGCATAGCCAGGAGTTACCCATGAGCATCACAGGGTGTGACCCAAAAAGCAAAAATAAATAAATAAATAACCTTAAAAGCTGGAAATTAAAGCGCTCATTATCAAAAAACTAGTAGGTTAAAGAGAAAATCAAAGAAGAAATCAAGAGATGGTCAGAGAAATAGCACAGTGACAGGGCATTTGCTTTGCATGCAGATGGCTTGGGACAAACCCGGGTTCAATCTCCAGCACCATATATGGTCCTCTGAGCCTGCCAGGAGCAATATCTGAGTGCAGAGCCAGGAGAAACCCCTGAGCACCACTGGACATGGCCTAAAAACAAACAAACAAACAAACAAACAAATCAAGAGATTCCTGGAAACAAAAGAGAATGAGGTCAAGAACTATCAGAATATGGAACACAACAAAATCAGTATTAAGGATAAGTTAATAGCTTTGCAAGTACTCATCAGTAATAAAGAAAGGGCCTGTATAAAAAAACTTAATGGCACAGCTTAAGGAATTGGGAAATGACTAAAAATGAGCCAAAAAGTACAGAGAACAAAGAAAATAATAAAAGTGCAGAAATTAATGACTAGAAATTAAAAAATATTCCAAAAGGTTAATGACAAGTGTTAAAATAATGGGCCTTCACTATATTTGAGATAGTTCTTTTTTTATGATGCTTGTCACTCATTGGATGAAGCATCTTTAGATTGAAGCATCTTAATTGGTCCTTTATCTGTTCTCCAACCAAGGGTGTGGTTCCTAATAAAGCCTGTGGAAATCAGGGAGAAAGTACTTGCAGTTTCAGTTTGCCAGGACTGAGTTATCTGCTCATTAGGAGCAGAAAGTTTGCTGTGAAAGTTCCTGAACCTATTTTATCTCCTTAATCATGTTTGTTTTATTTTTTTGTCTGTGTTTGCTTCCAGACCCGTGTCCCTTCAATTCTTTAGGATTGGGCCATGAGGCTTCCTCTTCAAACAAGATTTGGTTCTTTGAAAAAATAAACATGATGATAAGTCATTAGCAAAACTCAAAATGAGAGATCAAGGAATACATTTAGAAATGAATGGGGGGTATATCATAGAAATCAAAAAATTAATCAGAGTTTATGTGAGAATATTTATGACACAAAACAAGTGAGCCTAGAAGAAATTGATAAAATCTTGGACTTTTTAAACTCAAGTTTGAAACAAAATAATTTGGAATAACAAAACAGACCTATTATTACCAAAGAAATCGAAAAAGATATTCAAAAGACTTCCCAGAAAAAAAACTTAGGTCCAGATCAACTCACTCATAAATTCTGTCAGATTACTTAATTCAGACTAGTGAATTATTTTAAAAGAGAACCTATTACCAGTCCTTTTAAACTCATCCAGAAAATTGAATAAATAAAACACTCTCAGTTTCTATCAAGGTAATATCACCCTAATACAAAAAGACACAAAACATTGAGAGAGAGAGAGAGAGAGAGAGAGAGAGAGAGAATAACATGATTATATCCTTGACAAATACGAATTCAAAGACCCTCAACAAAATGCTAATAAACAGATCCAACAATTCGCCAAAAAAGATTACAATGACCAAAAAGTATTCATCCATAGGATTCAAGGTTGGTATAATAAACATTAGTCACTTAACATTATATATCATAATAATAAAAGAAAAAAGAAAATTTTTATGATTTTTAATCATTTTTATTGTGGTTAAAAGTGAATAACAAATCTTTTGAAGTAATATTTAAGGTACATAGTGACAATGAATCAGGGCCATTTCTACCACCTGGGTTGATCTCTCTCCACCCTTTTTCCCAGCATGTGTCCCATATCTCCCTCCTTGGCTCCCAGAAGTGTTAGTGTAACTGTTTGCTTCTATGTATGACTTGTAGATAGGCTATCAATTCTGTTGTTGTTGACTTTAGGTTTGGTGTTTAAGTCTGATCATTTTGTATTTCTACTCAATGTGTATATGGCTGTTTGGTTCTGGTAGCATTCATATTTCTTTTCCCCTTCAATTCATGAGGTAGAGCAAAATGATTCAAGTTGTGTGGTTCTGCTGGAAGAAGACAGAAAAAAAAACAACAAACAACAGTAAAAATAAAAAAATAACTAACAAAAAAAAAAAGAAAAAGCACCCAGTAACAAAAAAAAAATCACCAAATAATAACCATGAGTGAAGAAGAGAAAAAAGAAAGGGAAAAAAGAAAAAAGAAAAAAAAAACCATGAAGGAGTGCTGATGGGCAAGAATTTGTGCTTCCTTTTTTTTTTTTTTTTGCATAGGTACAGTAAATATTGGTAAATAAGAAAGGGAATTTCTTTGGCCTAAGAGTTTCAGGGTTTCTCCACCCTTGAAGCATATTGCCATGGAACAATTACTGGCTCAGTACATGCTCATTACCATATCCAAGGTCTTTTTATGGTGCCAGGAAACTTTTTCTCAGTTGTAGATTGATAAAATCAGGCCTCTGTAGCTAAAGATCTTGGTATTTGCACAGGTAATAGGAAAAGTCTAGAATAAAGTCTTACTTTATGGTTCTAGAAGTTCTGTTCCATCATTGTCATTGTAATCATTCTTCTGTAATAAGTGGTCTTGGATTTTGCTCAGATCTTAGGCCAATGCCTCAGATGGAGTCTTCATTATGGTTCCAGAAGTTCTGCTCAGTCTCAGTTGTCTCTGAAATTAGAGATTTTGATTTTTGTACAAGTTTTAGGTTAAAGTCTAGGGTAGGGTCTTATTGATCTCAGGAGAAGTTCTTCCCAGTCAAGGCTGTCCAAAGTCAGTCTTCTGTAGTTGGTTTTTGCACAGATCAAAGGACAACATGTCTTCTTATTTCATCTTACACTTAGCTGATGAGATAGGACAACCTGCTCTTAGATCAAGTTTTTGCCATTTTCTTGTTGTCAGGATGTCATATCAAAACTGGCACAAGTTGGTGCCAGAGCAAATTAGGAATTTCCCAGGGGAGTTTGGTTCCTATGTTGTTTGCAGGAACTCTATCAGTTCTATGTCTGGGATCTGGGGTTAGAGGTTTATGGGAATCTAAGTTGGGTCCACATGACACATGTTCGCAGTGGAAGGCGCCCCTGTATTATAAAAAGTATGAGTATCCCTAGAAGTATGAGTATCCCTAAAAGATAAGATCTTGTTTCTTTGCATAAGTTTTCCCCTTTTTTTACTATACCTATACAAAAGCATATGGTGTCATGTTATATTGCTGGTACATTTGGGGGTAAGTATTGACAGCTACACATCTCTGTACCCTGGTTTTTGACCTGAGCTTTTATCTTAGGCAAGACTTTTTCTTCTAAAAATTATATGATTATAGAAATATGTTCAGAGAAAGCACCTGACAAGATACTGCACTCATTCATGATATAAATATGATGTAAACTAAAGGAACTTTCCTTTATTGTCAAAACTCTTTACCACAAGCTCTTTACTCCAAGCCATCAGCAAACATTGTACTGTACTCAATGGGGAGAAACTAAAACTTTTTCCCCAAGAAAAGCACATCTTCTGGAACAAGACAAGGTTGCCAACGCTTGCTATTTCTTTTCAATATAGAACTGGAAGTACATGACTTAGCAATTAGGCAATAAAAAAAGATAGTAAGTGCATCCAAGTAGGAAGAAAAGAACTGAAGCTCTCATTATTTGTTGATATGATACTAGATTATTATTATGATGATTATGATGATATTAGAAAACCCTGAGGACTACCAATAAACATTTATAAATAATAAATGTCTACAGTAAACTGACAAGCTATAAAATTAACATACAAGGGTCCATGATTCCCCCATATACAAATAATAAAAGAGAAGAAAAAACATTAAGAAGCAATCTCATTCACAATTGTATCTCCAAAAATTAAATCATTGAATCAACCTAACTAAAAGGTAAATGATCTATACAAAGAAAATGACAAAGCACTCTTGAAGAAATCAGAGAGGACACGAGGAATGAAAACACATACTCTGCTTATTGGGAGGATCAACATCATTAAATGGCAATACTCCCACAACATTTTACAGATTTAATGCAGGCCATATAGGATACCCTTGACATTTTTCATAGAAAGAGATCAAATTTCTAAGATTCATATAGAAAAAAAACCTATACAAATAGCTAAAGCAGTCATTGGGTGTAAAATATAAGGGGCTTCACCTTTTCAAACTTGAAACTGTACTATAAAGCAGCAATAATTAAAATGGCATTGGATTAGATAGATTCTCAGATCAGTGGAATAAAACTGAATTTAGTAAGACAGATAAGTAAATGTTGATAAAGGAGCAAAAAATGTAAGTGAACCGAAGCAAGGAAATCCTCTTCAGCAAGTAGTGCTGGAAATCTTTGTCAGTTATGTGCAAGAAACTAAACTCAGTCCTCTTTCTGTCATGATGCACAAAGGTAATATCAAAATGAATTAGTGACCTTTATATCAGATCATAAACCATAAGGTATATAGAGGAAAATATAGGCAAAATTCTCCATAACATTGCAACTAAAGTTATATTTAAGAATAAACATCTGGGCCAGTGAGGTGGTGCTAGAGGTAAGGTGTCTGCCTTGTAATCGCTAGCCAAGGAAAGACCGTAGTTTGATCCCCTGGCATCCCATATGGTCCTCACAAACCTGGGGCAATTTCTGAGTGCTTAGCCAGAAATAACCCCTGAGCATCAAATGGGTGTGGTCCCAAAAGCCAAAAAAAAAAAGAATAAGCAACTACCAAACAAAAATAGAAACAAATAAAACTCAATGAATTAATGAGCTTAATTAATTTTCAAAAATCTTAAATGAATAAGCTTATGTGACTCAAAGACAATGGGAGCAAAAATACAGAGACATTCACATAATAGGATAAACTATCTAATACCCACCTGATAAGGAGTTAATATCTAAGATATATAAAAGCCTAGTATAGCTTAACAATATAAAGTATGTAGCCTCATCAGTAAATGAGAGGATAGATGCACAATTTTTAAAGAACTATGTATGGCTAAAGGCACATGAAAAATGCTCCATAACATGAGTCATGAGGGAGATGTAAATCAAATGTACAAGAGATATCACCTCACACCATAGAGACTAGCACACATCAAGAGAAACAAGAACAACCAGTGCTGGCATGGATGCAGGTAGAAAGAGACTCTCATTTACTACTGGTGGGTTGAAAGCTGGTCCAGCCTTTTGGGAAAACAATATGGACATTTCTCCAAAGACTATAAATTGTGCTCTTATATGTCTCATATACCACTTCTTTGAATACAGCCTAGGAGCCCAAAAGCACAATGCAGAAAATGTAGCCACACTCCTATGTTCATTGCAGCACTATTCACAATAGTGCAAATATGTAAACAACCCATGTAAACAGATGACAGGATAAAGAATTCTATGATATATCTACAAAGCTGTTAAGAAAAATGAAGCCATGGAATTTGTTTATACATGGATAGAAGTGGATATTATAGTGCTAAGTAAAATGAGTCAGAGGGAGAGGAATAGACATAAACAATCTCACTCATTTTTGAATATAAAATAATCCCAGTAATAATACCCAAAGACCAAAGAGATGAGGGCCAGGAAAACTGGTCCATGGTAGGAAACTTGCCACAAATAGTGAGCAGTATGGGTAAGGCAGAAAAGGGACCACTCTGACAATACTATTTGGAGCTAATCATTCTGGACAAGAACTGAATGATGAAAAGTGGTAACGTATGCATGATACACCTTCAGTAACCATATCACAAATAATTGTTTGAAAGGGAATAAAGCTAAGACAGAGAGAAAGAGAGAGAATTATCTGTCATATAGGCAGAAAGGGAGGAGGACAGGAAGAAAACTAGGGACAATGTTGGCAGTAACTGCACCAAAAAAGGGATGGCACTGGTAATTATGTAACTGAAAGTCAATCATAACCAACTTTGTAAATCTATCTAATGTTGATTCAAAAATTATATAAAAATAAAAGAAATCTTGTAATAGGGATTAATACCTTAAGATTGTAGATTCAGTGGGTTTCAGATATTAACTGAGGATTTTTACTATTGTGGGTAGCATCCAAGCATTTATTCTTTGCAGCTTGGACAGACTTTAATAGTTGGTAGAGTAGAAAGTGAGAAAATTTTCTCTCCACATCATCTCTAACAATTTGCTGTAAGTATACAGAAAGATAATGTATTCAGTTATGCTTTCCATATCATCAACATTTGGGAGAAAAGCCTGGGGCACTAGGTAGTAGTGAGTAATGAGAAGGAGAATAAAAGGGAGAAAAGAAAAAATAAAGAAATTCAGAGATTGGGAGTACATTTATCTATTCTTTTCATGCTCAATCCTTTGATATATTGCTTCCTATTATTGACATGGTAAATTCCAGTTGATTTTCTCTCATCTACATTCAAGTAGTTATATAGTTGTAATACATTCAGTGTTATAAGTGTGCTCTTTACCTTATGTTTTAATTAGTCAGTTAAGAAGTAAACTGACTTCTTTCACCAATTGACACTGCCCAGCCACTCATGTTCCCCATTCAGTGTGGCCTCCTAAGATGTCAGTAAGATCACCCAGGAGCACCTCCTGAAAGCCCAGACACCCACTTTGCAGAATCACTCATTTGGAAGGTTCAGGGAAGCAAAGGAAGGGATTAAAGATGGACTTCAGAAAAGCATCCCCTTTCCCCAATTGGTACCACCTAGCCACCCATGTCCCCCATCCTATGGCCTCCTGAGACACTGGGGAAGCAAGGGAAAGTTTTAAAGGTGAATCATGTGAAAGTAACACCTTTATTTATCATCACTCACTGTGTCTCAACCACAGGGCTAGAAACTCATACTTCTGATCAGGAGATATTAGTGAGATATGTACATACATACATAGGCCATATACCCACTACCCCACAAACCCCACTGACACTTTAGTCTACACAAGACAATCTTAGGCAGACCAGGCAGACCAGGTAGAACTTCTTTTTCCCTTATAAAATATATAGCCCCCAAACAAAAGAAAAATCCATCAAACTAGATTGTAATATCTCTTCATACTTGGGTAGTTTTTCATACCTAGAATAAATAAACCCTAAAATAAAACTACCAACACCCTAAAACTTCAGCACCCCAAACCACCACATTAAAAAGTAATGGGGAAACTAAGAAAGAAAGCAGCAGCTGGGGATATGGAGAGAAATTGTAACAGATTTCCAAATCCTCCAAAACACACAAACTTCATAGATGAGGGCCTAAGATAAGAATTTAACATCTTAGCAATGGAATTCAAAGATTTACTAACCAAAGAAATCAAGAAATCCACAGACTAACAATTTAACCAATTCAAAGAAGAACTCTATCAGAAGATTAAAGAGTCCTTACAAATGGAGCTAATGGAACTAAAAAACATGCTAGCAAGCTACAATAGTAGAATTACACACAAAGAAAATCACATGGATGAACTTGAAGATGAAATGCAAGATAGAAACAATAAAGAAATCAATAAAGAAAAGACAGACAAAACATTGGAAGAAAATGTAAGATACTTAATGAACAAACACAAAAGAAATAATCTATGACTTATAGGAATATCAGAAGTGGACAAAAAATGGAAAGGGGAAGAGCAATTAGTGAGGGGAATAATGGCAGAGAATTTTCCCACTCTCTGGAAAGAGACACCTGTACAAATCCAAGAGGCAAACCAAGTTCCAAATAAAATAGATACTAATAGATCAACACTAAATCATATAGTAATCTAAATGTTAAATAAGAAAGAGATGAATTCTTTAAAGCAATATGGGAGAAGGTAAACCTCATGTACAAAGGAAGAAATGTAAGAATCAAACCAGTTGTCCCATTTGAAACAATTAAGGCAAGAAGTCAGTGGAATTATATATTTAAAATACTGAATGAAAGAAACAACCTAGAGTCCACTACCCAGCAAAACTCTCATTTATAGGGAGAGAGGACTAAAAACATTATCAGACAAAAAAGAACTAGCAATATTTGCACTAACCAAACTGACTATTAATGAACTACTCAAATATAAATGACATAACTCAAGCACCCAATTGTAACAACAATCCTACATAATATAACAGCACAACAAACCTCTCTGTCAATAATCTCCTTAAATGTCATTGGACTACACTCCCCAACTAAAACACACAGAGTATAGGGTTGAATCAGAAAACAAAAAATGGATATCAGATGCTTGCAGGAAACACATCTAAAAGATCAGAATAGATACGGGCTCAGAATAAAAGAATGAAAATCAATTAGTCAAGCCAATGGGGGAAAAAAAGGCTGGAACAGCCATACTCATTTTAGACCAAATCACATTCAAGAAAGTGCTTAGAAACAAAGATGTACACTACTTATTGATCAAGGGTACGTTAGACCAAGAAGAACTAAGTCTGAACAACATTTATACAACAAATGCAGAGACAGTAAAATATGTAAGGCTTTTGCTCACAAACCTGTAGAAACATATGGACATAAATGTGATAGTAGTAGAAGACTTTAACACACCATTATTGCCACTAGACATATCCACAAGGCAAAAAAAAAAATATCAAAGACATAAGAACCCTAAATGAGAAACTAAAAGAACTAGGACTAATGGACTATAAGAGGCCCTCCATCCCCAGAAATTGAAAACACATTCTTCTCAAGTGAACATGCAGTCTTCTCTAGAATAGACAATGCATTGGGACATAAATCTAACTTACATAAATTTATATTATTCGAAGCATCTAATATTATACCAAGCACTTATCAGACAACAACACAACAGAGTTCATGATTGACTGTAAAAATTAAGGTGAAAATCTAACACCTGGAGGATTAAACAACATGCTGCTCAACAGCTGATCAAAAAGGAGAATCAAGGAAGAAAAAAAGATTCCTTAAAATGAATGACAATAAAGAATCAAATAGCAAAAATCTAATGGGACACAGCAAAAGCAATAATTAGGGGGAAACTCATAGCTATTGAAGTCTATGTTTAGGAAAAGGTCAACTGACAAATTCAACAGCTTAAGGGACACCTTCAGGATCTGGAAAACAAGCACAAAAAAACTCAAACACAGGTAGAAGAGAAGAAATAAATAAAAACCAGAGCAGAAATAAACAACATAAAAACTAAGAAAATAATACAAAGAATCAAAGAGATCAGGATCTGTTTCTTTTTTTTAGAAGAGAAAGAAAGAAAGAAAGAAAGAAAGAAAGAAGAGAAAGAAAGAAAGAAAGAAAGAAAGAAAGAAAAGAAGAAAGAAAGAAAGAAAGAAAGAAAGAAAGAAAGAAAAAGAAAGAAAGAAGAAAGAAAGAAAGAAAGAAAGAAAGAAGGAAAGAAAGAAAGAAAGAAAAGAAGAAAGAAAGAAAGAAAGAGAAGAAAGAAAGAAAGAAGAAGAAGAAGAAAGAAAGAAAAGAAAAAGATAGAGAAAGAAAGAAAGAAAGAGAAGAAAGAAAGAAAGAAAGTAGAAAGAAGAAGAAAGAAGAAAACAAGATAGATCACTGGTAAGACCCACAAAGAGAGAGAGAGAGAACACCCAAATAAATAAGTTCAGAAATGAAAGAGGAGCGATTACAACAAAACCTCAAGAAATCCAAGACACCATGAGGGTTTATAATGAACACATATATTCAGTTAAGTTAGAGAACCCAGAAGAAATCGACAGATTTCTGGAAAAATATCTCCCAAGACTTAATAAGGAGGAAGTACAAATCCTAACCAGGCCAATCATAGCTAATTTAAAACTCCCCGACTCCCCCCCCCCCGCCCAAAATGTTTAAGAACTGATGGCTTTACTGGTGAATTCTGTCAGAGAGAAATACTACCATTAATCCTCAGGCTCTTCCAAAACATTGAAATGACAGGAATCATCCCTAATTTCTTTTATGAGGCTAATATCACACTTATTCCCAAAGCTGACAAAGACACTATCAAAAAAGAATTACATACACAAGAAAGAAAACTACAGACCAATGACACTAATGAGCATGGATGCAAGAATCCTCAACAAAATCTTAGCAAATGAATCAACAACACACGCAAAAGATTATACACCATGTCCAAGTAGGTTTCATCCCAGGAATGCAAGAATGGTTTCAACAAATGAAAATCAAATCAACTATTATACCCCATATCAACAAAAGGAAATGGCAAAAAGCCATATGATCATATTAATCAATGCACAGAGGACATTTGACAAAATTCAACACCCATTCATGATGAAAACACTCAGCAAAATATGGTTCGAGGCATTGACATAAAGACCTGGCACAGGCCTCAGAAGAATGGGCATTCTACATCCAACCCTGATGTAGGGAAGACATTTACAAAACATCCAAGGTTGTCTATAACATCACCTGGAGGCAATCCTCTACCAGTGAAAACCCTACCACTACTCTGACATCAACCTACTCAAAAGAGACTTCCCTTAACACTAAGAAGACTTAACAACAACAATGACCTGCTTAAGGGACAGGACTTTCTGTATTGCCCCTTAATTGTGAGGTGAAATTAGAGGATACTCCACACCAGCCTGACTTTAATGTAGGATAATTGCAGATCCAGGATCTTTAATACAGAAACCTGATGCCAACAATATAGACTGCTAAAAATAAAACTGTATTGGCACTACAGACAAGTCTTGGATTGAATAAACTAGTTTGCCTGGAGCCTAAAATTGGTCTTGTGCCAGGAAACTTCAGGGGTAGGGTCTCCTTGTATTTAGACCAAGGCTTTTCCTTTCCATGTCCCCCATATTTTGGTGGGCCTATGCAAACAATATTTGCCACTCTAACACCATTTTTACAGTGCTCTTTTGACTCTAACCCTTAAAAAAAAAAACCTTAAACTTTTGATGTTAACTTAAACTAATATGCATGTGCATGAAAATATAAAAAAAAATACTATGCCTTCAATGTTTAAGGATGTCACATAAATCTCAAGGGCTTTAGATTGCTTTGT
The DNA here is from genome assembly GCF_024139225.1 of Suncus etruscus. Lineage (NCBI taxonomy): Eukaryota > Metazoa > Chordata > Mammalia > Eulipotyphla > Soricidae > Suncus > Suncus etruscus. The sequence continues at coordinate 46,645,712 of NC_064857.1, forward strand.
ATACTGCTAAGAAATATAATATGTACTATCAATCGGGGAACTGTGAACAAGGTAATTGTACATGTTTTTCTTAATGTTACTTTGACTGTAAGTTCAATATTTAGGCATCAGCAAGGGGATTTCTTTTGAGAACTCTGTTTTATGGCTGATTGTCCTTCCACTGTAACTTTAACCTTCTCCTCTTTGCATCATTGTTCTCATAATTAAAAATATAAAAAAGAAAAGAAAAGGAAATTTATTACAGGAAAAAATATGGTTCAAGGGAACCTTTCTCAAGATAGTTAGAGGCTATTTATAAAACAAACAAACAAACAAACAAAAAACCACATGGGGCCAGAGTGAGGCCGGAGTGATAGTGCAGCAGTTATCAGCATTTACCTTGCATGCAGCTGATCTAGGACAGATCCCCGACATCCCAAATGACCCCCAAGCAGGAGCAATTTCTGAGCAGAGAGCCATGAGTAATCCCTGAGTGTCACTGGGTGTGGCCCCAAAAGCAAAATATAATAAATAGATAAATAAAACCCACAGCCAAAACTATTTTTAACAGTGAATCACTGAGAGCATTTCCACTAGGGGCAGGCACAGAGGCAAAGGCTGTCCACCGTCTCCACACTTGTTCAACATCGTTTTTAGAAGTCCTAGCAATAGGGACCAGAGGGGGTGGTGCAAGCAGTAGGGCATTTGCCTTGCACGTGCTTAACCTAAAGACTGACTGTGGTTCGATCCCCCTGGCGTCCCATATGATTCCCTAAACCAAGAGCGATTTCTGAGTGCATAGCCAGGAGTAACCTCTGAGCATCATCAGGTGTGACCCCTCTGCCCCCAAAAATGAAGTCCTAGCAATAGCAATCAGACAAGAGAAGGGAATCAAAGGAATCCAAATAGGGAAAGAGGAAATAAAGCTATCTCTATTTGCAGATGATATGATGTTATACATGGAAAACCCTAAATAGTCCACAGAAAAAACTCCTAGAAACAATTAAAGCAACACAGCAATGTGGACGGCTATAAAGTCAATACACAAAAGATAGTCGCATTCCTTACAAATAATAAAGCATAGGAGGAAAAGAGAATAAGGAGTCCATATCATTTAAAACAGTACCTAAAACTATCAAGCATCTGGGAATCAACCTAACAAGAAAGGTTAAAGACTTAATACCCAAAAAAACTTTCAAAAATGCTTTGGAAAGAAGTTGAAGAGGACCTAAGAAATTGGAAGAATGTGCCATGCTCATGAGTAGGAAAAAAATTGACATAATCAAAATGACCATCTTACCTAAACTCTATTATAGATTCAATACAATCCCTATTCAAATTCAGACATCATTCTTCAAGGAATTAGCACAGAAAAGAAACCTATTACACTACATTCAGGTGGGGCTAAGGGTGGAGACATGGGGATTCTTGCGGGAACAGTGGTAGAGGGGAGGTCAACACTGTGGTGGGAATTGCCTTAATTCACTGTCACTATATACCTTAAATAATATACTGGGAAAGACTTGTAATTCACATTAGTCTCAATAAAAATTAGAAAATAAAGAAGTAAAAATAAGTTAAATGACTACCAGTATTTTTATTAATTTTTAAATTTAAAAATATTTTATCAGGGAATATATAGTACTCTGTCGGTATTTTCTTTGCACTAAAATGTTACTTTCTGCAGAGTGTTTTCCCCTGAAGTGATATTATCATCTGAAAAAAATTTGATCATTCATGCAAAATAGCTTCATTAAAATTTAATACCTTTTCCCAGGTAAGGACACTCAGGGTTTTCAAAGCTCATAACTGTTTTTAATTACAAAACGATGAACTGCCTTTCAAATTATTCCAACAAAATTTGATTTTACATGCATCAAAGTTTATTACCAAATTCTTAAAATTCTGCTGCTTTTTTCCCAACGACTCTAAGGCAGTTGGCAGGGTAACGGTAGATATAGAAAGGTCAAGAAGGAAAGAGATTTCAGAAAGTAATATCAGTTCAGCTGAGTTTTTTCTTTTCAAGTGATTAAAATAAGAAAATTGCCCAAAAAGGTATTTGCTGTTTGCCTTGGATCTTTGCTTCTCCTACTCTCTGCACACTTAAATCCCTGACACTGTTATCTGGTTTGTGAGAACCAATTACATATGAATTAAATAGGATAATTTGGGCCATATGTAGCATCAATTTCCCTTTAGATTCTATTTGGTTACTCTTGATTTTATCCAAAGATCTCTAAATAGTTTTTGTTTATTAATTTCTTGACTTATTTATATTTATTATGTTCATAACATGTTGCACTATGAAAGGCAGCAAGTAAAATCTGGTTGACACATTTAAATAACTAAGTATAGTACAGTTTCTTATTCCCTCATTTTCTTTTAGTGTTGCTCTATTGTTATCATTTACACAGTGTTTTAGTGTTAATATTTTAATGCATGTATGTTTTTATTAATTG